>NC_045447.1:103149669-103195776 GCF_002776525.5 Piliocolobus tephrosceles
GCCCGCTGTGCCACGGTGCAGGCACGGCATGAGGAGATAGGCCCATGTCCGCTGTGCCACGGTGCAGGCACGGCATGAGGGGATAGGCCCAGGAGCCTCGGGACAGGCCCCAGTCCACGTGGGAATTTCTTTTTTAAGACTCAAAACCACAAAATGCCACTTTCCTTGCTTTCATCTTGAGTGATTCCTTAAATATATACACTCAATTACAAAGTTAGGCCAGCATGACCACAGCTCATAACCAGAATAGAGTCAACAGGGGACTGAGTCAACAGGGGGCTCTCCCTCACTATCCGGGCCTCCTCCCCAGGACATGGCTTTTGCCAGCCTTAGCTCCAGCGTGGCAAACCCACCAGAGAACCCCAAGCTCCAGCCACAGCTCTGCGAAGGCCCCAGCTTTGCCTCACTCCTGGCGGAAAACAAAAGGACGTTCGTCATTTCATCATCTGGGGCTGTCAGTTCCCATCTCAGTACTGACCTTAAGCTCTGTCTTACCATCGTGTGCAGACACCAGGTGCACGCAGCCTCGACCTGATCCACCAGCCCCCAAGACCCCTCAGAGGCCATGAGAACCTCCCTCGACCTCAGTATCAGAGGAAGCAACTTCACCTACGCTCATTATTTTGAGACTCTGCTACTTCTTAACCACATTTGAACCAAACCAACTCACTTCCCATCAACAGCAGACCAAGTGGTCACTGTGGGCAGGTGACCAGTGCCACAAAAGTGCTAAAAATAGATAATGTGACAACCACAACACCCGGCTATGATGCTAAGGAGCAAACACTGCAGGCCACACCTGTGCCCCAAGCCTGTCCCCAGTGAGTTCCCTCTTTGCCACTAAGACAATTACTGCCCATGCGGATGGCCAGAATTTCAATCAATTTCTATTTCCAAATCACCAAATGACCCTCTAGCTGAATGTCACGAGCCCAGTACTGGGTCAGAGGTTGATTCACTCCACTCTAATGAATTTTAGTCAATCCCCACATTCAACTCACTAAATTCTTCCTCCCTTGCAGTGCAAGGGAAATGATATTTCTTCTCCTCTCTTCCAGATGCTTCCAGCCCAAGTGAGGCGGTTCCTCAGTCCCCTTCCTGGGGAGTCAGAAGAGGGGGGCAGCCTAAAATGATACAGTCACTCAGGTCCATCCAACCCCAAATTGTCGTAGATGCTGGAAGAGGGTCAAGTGCATATGGACTAAGGAGGCAGTGTGATCCCCATGAGGTGCCTGTATCAGAAAACCACAGCCCCGCCTCCCCGCGACAGCCGGGGCCGGGGAGTGACCTCTGCTGCCCTCTCAGCGTGAAAGGAGCCCAGGTAGGAATTCCTCACTGAAGTAGTCAAGCAAACCCCCAATTTCAGGATTCACTCTGCAGCCCCCAAATGGGAACAGACCTCACTCACGCTTCACTGCACTGCTAACAGGAACCTGGTCCTATTAACCCGGAACCCCCTCTCCAACCCCGGTCAGCAGCATCTGCAAGTGGAATTTAGTGGGACTGACTTCAAAGTACCCAAGCCTAAGGGTCTATGGCCCCACAAAGCCCCATCCCGGTGTCTGTCCTTCCAGCAAGCAGCCAGTGCTATAGTATGTAGGGGTTCTCATCTTCCGAGCAGTGTGTCACCTTCCAGATGATTCAGAATGTGTGTGACATGGGTCACACGTGGGGAGGAGCTGGTGAGTCATCGTCACTCACTGCCCCACACACAGTCATCTTCCAGGTCTGAGAGCTCCAGGACGGGGGTTACCTGGCCATTGCTCTGTCTCTTGTAGGGCCCAGAAAGGAGATGCACTCACCACTAGGGTGACCGCCTGTAGAGGGCCTGCCTAACCCTGAGGGGTGGGCTCCACCCTGCAGGCGTGGGTGGCTTAGGGCTGACCTGAGATGCTGGCTCCAACACCTAGGCCCTTCTCACCTGCATGTGTCCCTGAGGGCATGCTGCTGTCCATCTGACCATAGCTGACGTGTCATAGAGGGATACGGCCCCCACACTGAACGATTTCCTGGGCAGGCTCTTTCCAACCATCTCAGTGGTCACAAGTTGAGGACCACCACTGGCCACCAGCTTCAGCTGGCCCCTGCTATAGCCCATGCAGCTTCTTTCTGGGCCTCACATTTGATGCTGCCCAGCACTGCCCAAACACAGTCCCTGGCCCTGCAGGAGAACCTGAACCGGAGGGACGAGGGCAAGACCCGTACAACCTGCCGAGAGCCCAGTGCTACACCCCAGCCACCAGAGAGGGTGCCAGGTGGGCAGCAGAGGGGAGGCACACATCCTCCACTGCAGCCAGCATGGATCTCAGGGCTACAGATAACCAGTCGCAGGAACGCAGAACCACGAGGAACCAGCCCCTTCATCACAGTCAGGAGGAAAATGAGGCACAGGCATGGAGCCTGCTCGAGGTCACGCAGCGCAGGCCAGCTCCCAGCCACTCTGCACATGGCCTGGCCAATCATCTCCAAGACAGCGCTTTCTCCTGCACCAGGGCAATGGCCCCCGGCCCCACCTACAGGACCATGCTGCACACGGCCAACCCACCTCCAGGGGCAGGGTGACAGATGCCCCCCAGAAGAGCAGAAAACCAGCTCCCAGTATGGGCTGGCCATGGGGAAGAACGCAACAAAGCAGCCACTAGGTCCTCATCTCCACCTTGTCAGCAGCCAGTGCCAGGCTTCTCTAGGGCTCCGCCCCTAGGTCCTTCAGGGCCCCTGGACCCTGCCAACCACACCACTGCAGGCTCCGCATGACTGCTCCAGAGGTCCAGACGACAGGCAGGATGGACACAGGTCCCTGGGGCGGGGGTCTCCCTTTCCACACTCACTCCTGGCCTTGGGTCACAGGGCACTAAGCGGTTCATCCAAGAGTGCAGAGAGTCAAGCACAGCCCCCAGCTCCTTCCCCAAATGCAGGTTACCCACAGGGCAGCCTGGGCATGGGCACTAGACAGAAGTGGCATGTGGCCTGGCTCTCCTATCCTCCCTGCCCAGCCAGCCCTCCCAGACCCACCACCAGGAGCTGTGCCAGGCCGGCGGCCACCTCGGCTGACTCTGGATACCAAGAAGCCTCTAATCCTAGCTTCACCCAAAGCAGACGACATCTAGGGGAGCATCGACATCCCCATCAGGGCGAGTGCCTTCTTGAGGCCAGGAGAGGGGGCCGTGAAGACAGTAACTCAGATCACCCAGCGACAACACCAACAGCAGTGGCAGGGGCTGGTGGGGGCGGCAGCTGCTGTCTACTGAGCACACCACACCCCAGGCCGGTGCCAGCTTCTTACAGGAACCCTTCCCGCTGCTCCAGGAGCCAGGACCCACTGCTGTCACCATCCCTCTTTTGCAGATAAGAAAGCAAGGCTTGGAAACTTCCAGAAGTCATATCAGTGTCGGGGGGTAGGGGGCAGTGTCTGATACTACAGGTATGGAAAGCAAAGTTCCCCACCTTGCATCAGAGGCAAACCCAAGTGGGCCAAAGCAAGTGCCTGAGCACACCTGGGCTGAGCTGTGCTCATTCAAACGTTTTCTTAACAGAATCTCAAGTTCACCTCAAGCTTGGAGCCTGGTGAGCACTTCATGAAGAGCAGGTTCCTGGGCCCCAGTTGGGTGACAGTGGCCGAGGGACATATCCGACCTCCGGAAGCCCGGGAAGCATGCTGTTCAGAGAAGTGCACGCTGCTAACAGCTCATTCCAGAGCGCATGGTGCAATAATTTTTTGCCAGCTTTAAAAAGTACAAGAAAGAAATTAAGCAGTTTGCAAGCTGAAGTCTACATGGTGGATGAGGAGTGGCCAGTTACGTGCTCAGAAGAATGCAGTTGTGGGTTTCTGTTTGGGGTCAAGCTGTGCCAAATAGTAGCACTCTGAAAATGCACACAACAGGAAAACTCATTAAAAACTCTGTAACCCTAAAAACTGTATCAAAGCCTCCAAAGCTGCTGCTTAACCCTGACGGGCAGCTCTGTGGGCGGGAGCAGTCACAAGCCTGGCTGAGGAGAGCAGGCCTCAGGCTGGGATGGCAAGTCATGCCCAAAGCATCTGCAAGTGACAGAAAGTTCTGGAACTATTTCACACAGGGAGGGGAATTACTGGACATTCAGAACATACACCACAAAACTTCAGAGCTAGAGGAAGTTTTCAGCAATACTCTCCCACTTGCGAGCCAGAAACTTCAAGCATCCGCCCCTGCTCCCCAACAGCCAAAGAGCACACCCTCCAGACAGCCCCCCAACCACATACACTGTGACGAGGGGCCTGGACCCCACTTACTGGGTGAGTCAGATGCCCTCCAAGTGTTAGTGGGAGACAACTGACTATGACTCTTGGGGTGGCTACTGTCCAGCTGCAAAACCCACCCAGGGCACGAGCCTGCACGGGGCAGCAGCCGGGCTGGGAGGACGAACAGCCAACATCTTCCCAAGCAGGGAAGAGGACCAGCCACAGTCACTGGGGAGAGGGAAACTGGCCTCTGATGTCTACAGAGTCTAACAGGGGTATTTCCGGGTCCTCAGCAACCCCACAAGCTCAGAGAGATGCCCTGCCCAGGGATGTTTATCTCCATGGTGCCTTATCAGTAAAAATCTGTCATCCAAATATGCACCATTAGATGGGCCGGGAGCGGTGGCCCAAGCCTGTAATCCCAGCACTTTGGGAGGCTGAGGCAGGCAGATCACCTGAGGTCAGGAGTTCAGGATCAGGATGGCCTACATGGCAAAACCCCATCTCTACTAAAAATACAAAAATTAGCTGGGTGTGGTGGCTCGCACCTGTAATCCCAGTTACTCAAAAGGCTGAGGCAGGAGAATTGCTTGAACCCAGGAGGCAGAGGTTGCAGTGAGCCAAGATCATGCCACTGCACTCCAGCCTGGGCGACAGAGCAAGACTCCATCTCGGGGGAAAAATACCAAAAAACAAATAGGCACCCATCAGAAACAGGTTAAATCAATAATAATATTACAGCATGCTATGCGGCAGTACAATCCACGCAAGTCGATGTTTATTGACAAGTACAGATAAACATTCTATTAAATGCAAAGAGGAGAAGATAAAACAGCACTTAAGTGCGAGCTTACTCATGTAAAAAAACCAGTCATAAAAGGTCACACCCAGGGAATGGCCTGGCTGGCACGTTCCAAGCTCACTCCCAGGCTGACTCCTAACCCTGGCGGCTCCTGCTCCTGCTCCTGCGGGTGAGCCACCCGGGGCACACCCAGGGCTGGCTAGAACATCACCCACAAATGCAGGTAGAGTGACCTCCAGGAGGAGGGACACCAAAATGTCAGAACTAATTCTGGGAGGTGGAATTTTAGGGGCATTTTAAATATCTTCTTGGAACTTTCCTGTATCTTTGAAATTTTTTTACTGGAGGCATTTTTCAGTATTGTTCTCCCAAACAAGAGCAGTTTTCCCAGAATCTCCCTTTTTTTTTTTTTTTTTTTTTTGGAGACAGGGTCTCACCCTGTCACTAACGCTGCAATGCAATGGTGCAATCATAGCTCACTACAGCCTCGAACTCCTGGGCTGAAGTGATCCTCCCACCTCAGCCTCCTGAGTAGCTAGGACTATAGGTGTGAGCCATCATGCCCAGCTAATTTTTTATTTTTATTTTTTTGTAGAGATGGGGTCTTGCTATGTAGGCCAGGCTGAACTTGAATTCCTAGGCTCAAGTGGTCCTCCCACCTCGGCCTCCCAAAGCACTGTGATTACAGGTGTGAGCCACTGTATCCAGCAAGATTTTCTCTTTTGATGGTTTCACCTCAGCAAAAAAGAAGGTGGCCCTGAAGCCCCCAAAGCACATTCCAGCCTCCTCAAGGACATGTTCCCAGCCCCTCCCTTGGCCAGACTGGGATCCGTAGAGTCAAGGCCCCAATACAAGCTCTGGTTCATCTATGCTGTCCTCATCTCTCTGTGTCCATACCTCAGTGCACCTTCCCTTCTGTGCTGCTCTGCCATGACAAGCCCTGACCTGTCCATCTGTTCCCCCAGGAGAGGCATGTTTACATGGCACAGGAGCCTGGCAGCCCAGCTGCAACCTCTGGGCCCACCCTTACCAACTGTAAAGTCCTGGACTAGCCACCTAGCCCTCTGCCCCTTGGCTTCCATCCATAAGACAGAGGTGGCCACAAAAGGTACTTGGATTATTCATAACAACGCTTGGCACAATAAATGTTAACTACTAATATAAGTAGTATTATGTAAATATACTACCATGGAATGGATTGGGTCATTTTTACTAGATAGTGGAATTGTAACCCCGACTAAGCCTGGAGATCTGAGGACAGAACCCTGGGGAGTTGGGAGCTGAGATCTGAAAACTCAGGATGATCAGGGTGGCCACGGTGAGGTCCTGAAACTGTCTGAGGCAAGTGTGAGGGGCACCCTCCAGCACTCTGTCATAAGGGTAGCAATAAGACCACTGGCTGCACGGCTCTTCCTCCTCTGAGTGCCCTGCCTCTATCTCTGGTCACCAGTGCAGCGGGCACACCCTCTGGGGATCTGCAGGCCCTCAACGATAAAAATAGATCTGGTGCTGCAGGCAAATGATACTTAATACCCATGTGAAAATGAGGTTAAAAAGCAAAAACAACCTCCCAACTTCCTCACACCAATCAGGGTGGCCACTACCAAAAAAAAAAAAAAACAGAACACAAGTGTCGGTGAGGATGTGGAGAAGCTGCAACTCTTTGCTATGGAATGCAATATAGTGTAGCCACTGTGGGAATCACAACGGTCCCTTAAAACATTAGAATAACCATGTGATCCTGAGATCACACTCTGTGTATGTACACAAAGAAGTCTCAGAGACATGTGTACACCCGTGTTCGCGACAGCACTATTCACCAGGGCCAGAAATCTCTTCTGCAGCCAGTCAGGTCCTGATAGTGACCCCACCTTTATAAGGCAACCTGAAGGGGACCTCTGTTACCACGGTGCGGACACAGAAGCGTCACGGTGTGCACGATGGTCGGGAACATAGCAGAGCTGGCTCTCGGGCTTGCCAAGTGCTGCTGGTGCATCCTGGGCACAGGGCAAAAGCCAGCTCTTCACAGGGACTTCTCACCTCACTGTCTACAGCAGGCTGGAGGACAGATGTGTGCATGCCCCTGCTATAGGGGCACGGATGTAGCAGTGACCCTCTGAGGCCGCCACGAGTCCCCCATGAGTACAACTGCAGAGACAGCAGCCTGCAGCAGACGGACTGAGTGTGGGGCCACCAGGGGACCTGCCCACTTCCAGGGGGCCAGGCGGCCAGTGGGCCACTGCAGCATGGTCAGCACTGATGGAGTCCTTGATAGTGGGGAGGGGTCTCCAATCGGCGGGGAGGGGTCTCCAATCAGCAGAGAGGGGCTCCCATGACCTCTGTCTAACCAGCAGTCACTGCAGACTGTGAACACAGCTGGTGCCACATGCTATGGCTTCTGAGCCCATGGTGTGTGTCCTGGATAGGGACTGTGCACAAGCAGAGCAGGTCAGATGCATCCACCTCCTGGCATTTTGCTTAACCCCCTCTGGGAGGGGCCCCCCGCCCCTGCACGCGGCTGAACACGGGCTTCCACCAAAGCCATCAGGGTCTGCCCAAGTACAGGGTGGACACCATTCAGGGCAGAAGCCCAGAGGGTCACAGGGTCTGGGGGCAACAGGGAGACACAAAGCCCTCTGCTGTCCCACTACACACAAGAGCATGGCCCTAGGTGCAGACTGTCCCGAGGCTAAGACAGTATCTCTCAAAGTCTCTGGATGCTGGTACATCCGCTACATCCGTGCCCCTATAGCAGGGGCATGCACACATCTGTCCTCCAGCCTGCTGTAGACAGTGAGGTGAGAAGTCCCTGTGAAGAGCTGGCTTTTGCCCTGTGCCCAGGATGCACCAGCAGCACTTGGCAAGCCTGAGAGCCAGCTCTGCTACCAGTGAACCCCAGCAGCTCTGCACTAAGTGCGGGTCACACTGGGCAGCTCCAGCCAGAGCGCCACCACTCCCCTCTGGACCGGGTGACGTGGACGCTATGATGAGCTGCAGAAGCCCCCATGCAGACGTGGGCAGGAATCTGTGCATGACTCACACATAGCACTTGGCATGTGAGGACTACCCCGCTCTGGGGAGAGACGCCGTTAACACATGGAGCACACCAGGAGTGCCAATGACGTGGACCACGCATACCGCAGTGTCTCCAGTTGTTCATGTTTTAAGACCAGCCAGACCTTGGCCCCGGAGCAGCAGTAATGTACGACAAGGCCCACCTAGTCTCCCCAGTCACCCGCTGCCAGCCAGTGGGGCCCATCCACCATCTCCACAATGCATGCTGTCCCCATCCAGCACACGGGTAGGTAGAGGAGGGAGGGGTCTCGGTCTAGGAGCCAGCCAGGCCCCTAGAAACCTCTACAAGGGAAGACGTCAGCATAATGGCGTTGGGCGCCTTCTCATCTCCACTGAGACCTTTGTCAAAACGGTATGCAGGCCCCCAAATCCACTGTGTCTTTGGGTTTTCACTTTCTTTCGTGAAGCTTCGTGCAAGTGAAAGTGTTAGTCTGTCTTTTCTCCTGTTATTGTCATTCGTCAGTTTAATTAGCAGGCCCTAGAAACAGAACCTGAGAAAGCAGAGGGAAAGTTTTTCTTCCCCCGACCAGCAGTGTAGCACCTTCTCTCCTCTCTGCTCGCCTGCTTCTCTCTCATAAGAAACTTTGTGATTACATTTAGGGATCACCCTGGAAAATCCAGGAGAATTTCCCTATCTCAAGGTTCTTAACTGAATCGTATCTGCAAAATCCCTTTACTACGTAAGGAAATGTTCACAGGTTCCAGGCATGAGGGATGCCCCAAGGTACTGGGGAATCATTCATCCTCCTGCAGACCCCTGGCATGTGCAGCCATGAACCTTTGAGTGAAGTCTCCAGGGCCCTGTCAGGGAATGTAAAGGGGAGGCAGGGCAGCTGGGCCAGGTCCTGTCTGAAGAGGCGACTGCACCTCCCAGCCTTCTGCAATGTGGCCTCATGTGTGCAATAGTTCTTGATTTTTTTCTCCTGAAAAAAAAAAAAAACCTTCAAATGCTGCGAGGTAATTAATCCATATATTTTTAATACTGGGAAGTTCCAACCAAACACATCTGAGGGCTGAGTTGCTGGTCTAAGAGCTGAGTCTACCTGGGCCCCTTGCATGGGGGAAGGGGCCGGCCAAGGCAGGGAGTGCACAGGGGCTACACATCCCCCAGGGCATGTAGAGGACAGAAATCCCCACTAAGAGAGTCATGATAAAGGCAGTCGTAAGGTAATATTAATTTTAAGAATGCTGGTTGAGTAAACATGCAAATGACCATTAACAGGACCTGGAAAATAACCAGAAAACCAGTACATTCCATGGGAATCTTGACTTGATGAGTTATTCAGATGCAAATTTTACCCCAATTCTGGAAGGATTACAAGCATCCCCATTCAGAGCCCCCATTCCGATGTAAATTCTAGTCCCAGAACTGGCCCTCCAGTTCCCAGCCTTCTGGCTGCTTTGCCCTGTTTCTTTCCTTGAGGCTCCTAAGCAGGAGCTGCGGAGTTTCTGGTTTGTTTCTGGCCCCTCCTCCGTTCCCCAAATCCCAGAGACGGAGACGGCAGACTCCCAGGGCTCTCTGACTTCCACACACCTGGACCATACTAGACACAATGCTGGGCATGTACTTTGATTTACAGAACCCAGTGACAACAGGCCACCCAGGTCTCTGTGTCAGCAAAGATGCTGAACAGCAGCCACACCCGTGGCGTTATACAGAGCAAGTCCTACAGGCTCCACCTACGCCCCACCCGGCCCCCCACCAGCCTGCTGCCTGCTCCTGGACAACCTGGTCTGGGTGCACCCCTCCCAGGGCCACGCCCACAGGTTGCAGGCCCAGCCCTTCCTTACAGAGGCTGTGCAAAACAGAGAAACTTACAGAATGTGAAATTTAAATGAAGGAAGGGCATAAACACTGCCCAGTGTCCATATCTGCAGTGCCACGTCCCAATCGGTTGTCCAGGTAAAGACAGCAGGGATAGCCCCAGGCCATGGAAGCGCTCCCCGCAACTCCCCCCTCGCCCCCCAACTCCCGCCCCAGAATCACAGCCTCAGCCTTGGCTTCTCAGATGCTCTCTGGCCAGCTACAGAGGGACGGAATTCTCAGACAACATCCTGCACTTCTGTTGCCTTCAAAGCACAGAAGTGCAAAGCTCTGGGGTGAAGCCTGTAAGGTCCACTCAAGTGTGTTTTTCATCTGGTTGTCCAGAAGCACAGCAGGTCATTTGGTCCCCTCACGTTAGAAAGAAGGCCACTTACTCAGCTCATTCTCACCCAACCCCAGTGAGCGGTGAGAAATGGGAACACAAGACCACTTACCAAACGACAAAGAAAACCCAAGCCCCTGGCCCTGCCCGGCTGGCCTCACCTTTCCGGGGGCCATGCTCCTGGTCCCACGCTGGTCAGCATGTCCCCAGCCACCACGGAGGACGGATACTCAGGACACCATCCGGCCCAGCCGTCCCATCCTCGCACAGGGCCTCTGCCCGCCTGGGACGTCTGTCCTGACTGCAGGGGTTTCAAGGGCTCTGTTATTAGTCGGGGCTCAGGCCAGGACTGCTCCAGCCACAACAAGGCGCCCTTCAGCGCAGGGACAAGGTCCCGTGGTGAGCCTTCTCCGCAGGTTGTGGAACAAGCCTGTCCCATTCTCTTCCTTTTAAACAGCGGGACTGTTCAGCGATGTGGACCCGATTGTTTTCCTGTGTGGGCTAATTCAGGGGCTCGTGGGGCAGGGACCAGTCCCCGGGCTGAGGAAGGAGGAGAAAGCCTGCCTTAGAGGAGGGTGTGGGGGGTTGTGGCCCAGCACCCGAGCCACGCACACCCTTGTCCACCCACGGAGCGGCAGGGCGCCTGGCAAGGGCAAGCTCCTTAGTGCCTGAGGACCCTGCAGGCCTGGCCACTACTGCAGTCATCTGGGGGCTCCATGGCAGGATGGGCGAGCTGCCTAGGGCCACGGGACAATGGGGCCAGAGGGGAAGTCCCCAGGAAGCAGCTGTAGCCCTGGGCAAGTCACTCAGGCCTTCTGAGCTCTCCTGTCTAGCCTTGGACTCAGGAATCATGAAGGCAGCTCAGTCAAGAGGTAGCAATGAGGGCAAACTTGGGAGGTGAGCATGCACAGAGCTGCTGGACAGTGCTGCAGCCGGACGGCCTGCTCCCAGCTGGGCAGATGACCCTGAACCAGGAAGCACATGGCCTCCTCTGTTAGGGGCTGCGAGGCCCTGGCTGTTCTGTCGTCCAGCACGTCCACCCCCATGAGTGGCCTGATACTAGTGGGCATTGCACAGTGCAGTGAAGAGTGGCTCATGCAGTTCTGGCAGTTTTTACTTTTCTGCAGGCTAGGCTTTCCTCCCACAGCAGCAGGCACCTGTCCTCAGCCTGTAAGGAAGCACGATGCAGTGAGTACTGCCCAACCTTGGTCGCCCACACTTGGTATTGAATAAACAAACAACCACAGGACAAGCAGCAGGGCAGGTGTGAGGCTTGCCCTGAGTCTCTGACACTGCAGGTGCGGCCTCCACATCCCAGCCTCTGCACCCAACCCCGCCGAGCACCAACCCTAGCAGGCGGCAGCGACAGGCACTCCCACTGCTGCAGTGCGCCCTGAGAGGGGAGGGTGCAGGCCTGGGACATGGCTGGGCTCAGTGACACAGGCACCTGCCCATGTGTGCCAGCAGCAAGGGGCACAGGTTCCCGGTACTGCCTCTGGTCAAGGGGTCCCAGGGAGGGAGGTCTGGCTGAGGTGTCCAGGTGCTAAAGGAAGGTAGCAATGTGACTTGAGCAGGCACAGGTGACAGCCACACAAATTAGGTCTCTGAGTCTCAGAGATGAACAAGACAGGGACACTGTATGAAAGATGGGGTGCTCTGCCCTGGCCCGCAGCTCGGGACATAGTCAGGACAGGGACACGCTTGAACCCAGATGCCAAGTCTAAAATTCCTTAAACTGAGCAACTCAGTCCCAAGGAGGAGCCATCCAACCCGCTAACACGCACAGCGCCACCCAGCACCAGGCTCTGCGCCCTTCTCGCTAGAAGATTTCTAATAACCTACAGGGATAGGGATAGAGGGACAGGGCCATCTCAGCAAGATGCAGAGAGGAAGCAGAGGACACTTCACCCAGAAGGGCACCCAGCTGCTGTGGAGGGAGCAGCCTCCCTGGGGGCTGAGGGTGGAAGAGGGAAGAGGGAAGCAACGAAGGCGCACTGTAGAGAACAGTCAAGCCAAGCGCCCTCCTTCTCTCCCGGGAGCCTTTTGTGACCATGAGCGCAAACTTTCAGTTTGGAGACGAGAAACAGGAGACCCAGGAAGGGTGAAGAGTGAAGGGCTGGGGGTCAGCTGGTGCTGGACTTGTGCTCATGTGGATGCCACACTCAGGCTGGCCTGGAGAGAGCTTTCAGGGCGGAGCACCTCCCATGGCAGCTCGTGATGGCTGCCTCGCAGAATGGAACAAGAACGTGAGCAGGACGACATTCACCACGGGAGCCTGGTGACCGCAACTCCTGCTCACGACAGAGCTGGGGTCATGCAATTAGCTAAAATATTAATCCAGTACATCATGGGCTGAAAGCTACACCTGTCAAACCCACATTATGAACTGCTTTATTCTGTCATTCCTGAGACAAAGAACATTTCTAGTGTTAGGGATATTTGAGGCAATAAATCAAAGTATTCTTTCTATTCTTTGACTAGAATCAAATACAATGTATATTTCTACTTTTTCTTTTTCTTTTTTCTTTTTTTTTCAAGATGGAGTCTCGCTCTGTCACCCAGGCTGGAATACAAAGGCTTGATCTCCGCTCACTGCAACCTCTGCCTCTTGGGTTCCAGCGATCCTCCTGCCTCCGCCTCCCGAGTAGCTGGGATTACAGGTGCCCACCACTACACCGGCTAATTTTTGTATTTTTATTAGAGACAAGGTTTCACCCATGTTGGCCAGGCTGGTCTTGAACTCCTAACCTCGTGATCCACCCACCTTGACTTCCCAAAGTGCTGGGATTACAGGCGTGAGCCACCACACCCAGCACAATGTATGTATTATTAAGAACTTCTTTAAACTCTACAATATGCTTCACAATTTTCAGACATGTTTATAGATTCAGAATATATGAGTTACCTGGCTTAACGAATAGGGTTTCTTAGAATCCTCTAAGATCTAGTGGCTGAGTGGAGACCACTCTGGCCTGTAAACTGTCCAGGAAAGTAATGAGCCGTGAAGGTAATTTTCTTAAAGCAATGGTAGTATTAACAGAAACACTCAAATTGGAAAGTAGCATTTCTTCTGTGATTAAAGATTTCACAAAAAATTAAGGTTTTTAATTATGCAAAGAAGCTAACACCTGCATTCGCCACCCACACAAACAATGTGGCGCAGCATTTACTCCATTTCCATCTAAAAGGTGTTAGCTCAGCCAGCGGCTGACCGGTCTAAAGACCATCGCTACTGGCCGGACCCCAGAGTGACAGGTCAATCTGATTTACAAAAAAAGCAATACCAAGTGTCTATTTTTAAAAGCCTATTTACAGGTCATTTTCTCTTTACAAAAAAAGTCAGCGATGCCCCCACTGCACAAGTTTTAGCTGAATGGAAACCGACCGACCCACTGTCAGGATTACCACATCTTAGTGGCAATTTAAGCATTCACTCACTTGAGTCATGTAGTCAGTCTACATTGGCACGCCGCCCCTCAATCACCCTCACCACAGCTGACAAGTGGACACACCTGCTGGGTCAGGAGCCGTGTCCAGGACACATGGAGACCTGCCTGCTCTTAGTTCCACCAAGGACAGTCCACAGAGAATGGAGCCACGATAAGTGGCCTAGTGTCCTCCCTGTGAGCCTGACCCTCACCCTGGGAGCCACCCGGGCTGCAGCACCTCCACCCACACCCACCCAGGACGAGCCCTGGAGTGGTGCCGGCTCCTCCGCCCCACAGACCCAGTTGAGGCTCCCTCCCCGCCCGTGCCAGGAAGCAGTGACCACACCGCCTTCCCTCCCACGCCTCTCCAGCCCCTGCGCCTTCTTCCACCCACACTTTCACCCACCCCGATGGTATAGCTGCATGAATATGTCAAAATTCCAAATCTGGTCTTGACATGCCTCTGCCAAAAAGCCTTCAACAGCTCTCTGCAGCCTTTTGCTTAAAATCCCAACCCTTTACCCTCACAATGCCATCTGTTCCCACCACCCTGGCCCCTGGGCCCTGCCCTCTGCCTGCCCTCCACACTCAGCCCCCAGGGAGGCTGCGTTCTCCACAGCAGCGGGGCCCTTCTGGGTAAAGCGTCCCCTGGTCTCCTGGGAAAAAGGGAGGCCGCTTCCTCCTCTGAGCTCCCTGGCACCTCATGCAAGACTTATTCATGTTCTTCTGCAAATGTTTCCTAACTACCTGCTACGTGCCAGGCACCGTGCTAAGTGCCAGCAGAGCAAAGTGGGGCTGGCTCCACCCTATGGAAACCATCCAGTGGGCAAGACATCACTGTCCCACGGCGTGTGCTTGCGTGTGTGTGATGACACACTGTGACAAGTCCTGAGTAGAAACACAGGGTGCCAAGAAAACTACAGGAGACAAGCTGGCCTGGTGAGGAGGCTGAATTGGACCTGAAGGGTGAGGTGTCAGAACTGCACAAGTACACTTTAACTGGACTACTGCAGCACATTTCCACCCAAGAGGGCAAAGCAGCATGCAACTTGACTGATCAGAGCTCCTGAAAGTCGTTTGACCTGCTCACCCAGGGAGTCCTTCTAAGAACAAGCCACTCCCCTGCGCAAGTTGCTCCCTCAGCAAACCACCATCAGGCTGGCTTCACGCCCTCTGCTGTGTCCACTGATCTTAAAGTCTTTATTACACACTGTAAACACGTCCCAATCCAAATCAGACCGGCCACCCACATTGAGAGATCTGCCTTCAACCAAACTCCCAGACCTTACGAATACCAACCCCTGGCCTCCGCTTCCACACACGTGCAGGACTCGGCCGGGTGGCACTGTTCCTCCCAGCAGCGGGCAATTTCCACGGCTTCGCGTGGTGGACGGGCCATCAGGGAGGACTCTTCAGGAATTGGGCACCAACAACATTAGCTTCCCAGGCAGACAGAACAGCAGGCAAGACAGAGCCCAACGTGTCTGGGATCAGAAGGAAAGGGGATGTGGCCGAAGTGATGATGGCAGAGGCAACCCTGAGCTCTGGCTGGAGATGTCTGCATGGGCCAGGCCCCCGTTCCCACATGATGGGCCACCCCCAGATCACTGTGTCAGGATCAGAATGCCACAGACCATGGGAAGGAAGCAAGGGCAGCCTGGAGGCAGCAGGTAGGGAGGGGACCAATTCCCCACCACCCCATGTTCCTCCTCAGGGCTCCTGGGACCTGCCTGGAGGCTGTGGCTGCGCTGTCCCTGGGTGTCCTCACTGGAGGCCGTGGCTGCTCTGTCCCGGGGTGTCCTCAGTACCCTCTTTGTCGTTTCAGCCCCTAATACCTGTCTAACCACTCTGCGTCCAGCTTTCCTGCCTGGGCCCTAACGCCCCTCCCACACTGCCGTCCCACCCCACACTGTTCAACTTCAGCTTCTGATCTAAGTGAAAGGGAAGCCCAGCAACTCCAGGCCCCACCGCGTGGACAGAGGGCTAGAGGCTGGCAAGAGGGGCTCACGGCCATGTCCACCTTTGACAGTGCCTCACCAGGCACCCTTCCCATGGCTGTGTTTAAACATTTCTCTTTCCCATCAGACTGTAAGGCTCTGTTATTTAACGTGCCGGAAATCTTGTACAGTTTATAGATGTGTAGACCAGCAATGGCCAGGCTGGTGAGCTCAGCATGCTCCTGATCACCCCTTCCCATCATCAACACTCAGTGAGCTGGGGCTATTTCCTTCCCTTTCCCCTGGCCCAGGCCACATCTTCAGGCCAGAGACACGGTTTGCTGCCCCATATGGCTTGGGTCAAGTTCACTAGCCAAAGCACTGGGAGGGGCTCAGTGGGTAGGCCCTGGGCACCATGGCTGCCACAAGGATGGTAGAGGCTGCTGGAGCCCCCTACTCCTCCAGCCCCACTGGCCCACCTGCCAGAAGAGGAGGAAGCTACCTGCTCTTCCCAAGCTTGCCAGGTTCCAAGAGTCCTCTGTTAAACATGGTGGCTTTGCAGGAAGAATACGGACCTCATTTGTCAAAATGCAGTAGAATAGAAAAAAATTGTAAGAAAACCATGCAGCAGCAACATCTCAAAAGAGCGAGATGGTCAGCAGCAAGGAGGGGAGGAGGGGAGGCCACCATCTGAAACCATGCATAAAAATAAACCATCTGCCTGGCCGGGGTCCTCTTCCTCTACTTGCTAGAAACACAGAGTTCAAGGTAAAAATGGAAAAGACAATGAGTTTCACTTCCACAGGCCCCAACAGCTAGCAGAGAATCAGACCTACTCACCCTGGGCTGGCAGGACACAGGCATGGGGCGGGGAGGGCTCCCGGGGTTCATAACCGCAACCATCCTGGAAAGGGATCAGCACCAGACAGTGTCTGGCATGGCTGCGGCCCTCCCCATCCTTCTCACCATTTCCCAGCGAGTAAACACCAGACTCAGGCAGATGTGAGTCAATGCTGAGGACCCTGGTGCACACATGTGCCCGTGTCGTCTGCAAACCTGGGCCCTGGGCCTGGGCTTGGACAAGCCTGTCATCACACAGTCTGTGAGACCTGAAGGGCCTTCACTGGGCTAGAGCAACCTCCGATGCCCACCAGGACTGTGCTCAGCAGCATGAGGGCCCCTGCACCCCTACAGCATGGCTGCACAGCCTCTGCCTGACCTGGAACTGAAGCCGCCCAGGAGGAAGGCCGCTCTTTTCCCCAGGAGGTGACTCACAGCCCAGAGCCCAGCCCCATCAGACCCCCTAGGCACTTCTCCACAGCTTCAAGAGTGAGACTTCCTGGTCAGTGGCGGGATTATGACCACCCACACTACCCCCTGGAAGGAGGCCGGGTCGCGAGGTGCCCTGGAGAAGAACAGATGCCAGTGCTCAACTGGACACACAGTGCAGCCACAAGTTGTGTGTGGGCTAAACAAGGAGCTTAATCAGGGCCACCGGGATGCCCAGGGGCCCAGTCTCCAGCCACCTTCCCATAGGACCTGGCTGCCCTGTCCACCTTCTCACTGACCTCAAAGCGGGTGTACCACGGTCCTGTTGTCCCTGCAGAGTGGAGCCTTCAGCTGTCTGACAGAAAATGAGCCCTCCCAGTAAAGCGCAGCGTGGACTCCACCCGCCCATAATAGCCACCCGGGAAGCAGGTCGGGCCAGCAGCCGCCGCCAGAGGAGGATCTGCCCGGGGTAGGCGGGTGGCAGACAGCCCTGGCCCTGCAGCACCTCAGCCGCACCCCACCCTATGCCTGCCTCTGAGCTGGTGGCCAGGACCCGGCTGCCTCCTGTCCTGGCTGTTAAGTCCTGTGTGGGCCAGCACCTGAAACTCTCTACCCTCCCTCCACAGCATGGGTGGGGCTGAGGTCACCAGTGGGTAACTGCAGGCCCTGACCTCCTGGGCTCCCTGCATGGGTGTGCCCTGCCCTGCTAGAGCTGTGCCATAGAAGACGGGGCACAGAGAGCATTTGGGGACTGTGAAGTGCCAGTTGCCAGAGGTGCCCAGGGTCAGACAGCCCTGGGCCAGGCACAGACACCTAAGGTGCAGTAATAGCTCACCCCACTGCATGCCCATGCATCCCCCCACCACAGGCAGAGTCAGGGCACTCATGCCCAAAGGAAATCCAAGCAAACCAAACCCTGACACGAACGGTTCTCTTTTCATTGCTCCCCCCATAATAAACCTGCCTCACATTTATTGTCCTGGACACTTTGCCTTCTAGAAATTATACCTAACTACCATTGACAGAATTCTGCATCCATCTGATGGTCTCTGTTTTCCTGCTTCACCTGGGCCTCCCTCACCACCTTCACGGCCTCTTCCCTGGCTGCCCCTCCAGCACAGCTACAGTGCACCCGCCCTTATCATGCTCTGCCCAGTAGTCACAAGGAGAAACACAGGCAAACACATACAGGCATACGCAGGAGCACTCCTGCCATCACGGCTCACAAAGCACGTCAACACACACGGAGCACGCAAGGGGACTCCTCCCAGCTATCAGCACATGCTCTGCAGCCGCTACTGACGGGATATGGGCACGTGAAGAGACAAGTGGGCCAGCGAGTGGGAAGGAGGATCCCCAGACGGAACCCAGTTTACATGAGACCCTAACAGACCACAGAGCTGTCGTTCAATTCATTGGTCAAAGGACGGATTATTGACTAATTAGTGCTGGCACACTGGAGGGAAACACAATTGTCCTCCCCCACCCCAAGCATATTATTTCATGTTAAAAGCATTCTAGACACGTTCAAGAGTTTAATTCAAACACACAAAACAAGAAAACTCCTGCCAGAAAATCCCCAGACAACCCATGTAATCTTCTTAGAAAACGCTGGTAGCCACCAGCCCTAAGAGAAGAGAGAGACACATTCGACCATAAAATGAGTTAACCTGGACAGCAAATGATACATTCATAAAAGAAACTGGCACAGAAGAGAATTAGGAATAAATGTGTCCCAAGCAGAAGAAAGAAGATCAATATCTATAACAAATCCAGGGCTCCTGGAGATTGTCAAGAGAGGGCTGAACGTCCTGACAGAACAGGGTCACAACACACAACAGGCGATTCACAGAAGATCCAAACGGCCACAGAACATCCAACAAGGATGTGACACTCACCAGGATCTGGGGGGACGCCATCAAGGCCACAAAGCTGTCACTCTGTCCCGAACACTGACAAGTCGGTCTATAGTGTCTCACGCCACCGCCGAGAGAAGGTGCTGGAACAGGGAGCTCCCCGCACTCACAGGGAAGGATGAACTGTTGGATCTTTTCAGAAACGGATCTTGCAAGATCTATTACAATGAAGTGACACGGCTCTTTGGACCGTGAGCGCTGCTCCCTGAAACCCGTGCACTGAATGACAGATCCAGAGCACGGCCAGGGTATTCACGGAAGCACTGTTTACCCTGCCTGTATGGTTTTCGGGCGGCAGCTCTCACCAGTGACCACAAACTGGATGGCTTACAACAGAAGTGTGTTCCCTCACGTTCTGCAGGCCAGAATTCTGAGATCAGTTTCACTGACCAAAATCAGGGTGTCAGCAGGCCCATGTGCTCTCTGGAGGCCCCAGGGGAGACTCCCTTCCTGGCCTCTTCCAGCTTCTGCTGGCAGCAGCGTTGCTTGGTTTGTGGTTCCTTGGTTAGTCAGGGTTCTCCAGAGACGCAGAACCAACAGCACGTGCACAGGGAGAGACAGAGATTTATTATGCGCTCGGCTCACGTGATTATGGATCTGTCATCCACAAGCCGGAGACCCTGTGAAGCTTCCGTTCACAGGCAGTCAGGCAGGCGAACTCCCCGCTGACTCGGGGAGCCGGGTCTTTTTGTTCTATTGAGGACTTCGACGGATTGGGTGAGGCCCACTCACTTTGGGAAGGGCCACCTCCTACCCCACCTTCTACTTTGCACGCCATACCCAGGCCTCAGGCGAGTTCGCTACCCATGCTCCCAGCATCTGCGTCCACCTCAGAGGTCTCTGTAGGCTCAGCTGGGGGTGCCATGCAGGACAAGCACTGCACCCCCAGCAGGAGATGAGACGAGACCCTCATGTCCCGGACCCCCTCCCTTCCAGGCCTTGTCATGTGTTCTATCCCTGCGGGTCTGCCCATCCTGCCTCCCGGGCCATGGCTTTCCTTAATCTACCGATTCTCATGCCAACCTCACCCAGGAATACCCACACAGACACCCAGAATAGCACCTGACCACTTACCTGGGCACCCCGAGGCCCAGCCCAATTGGCAGATAAAATCCACCCCACACCCACCACGACTGTAGCCTCTGTGCCGTCTGTGTCTAATCTCCCTCTGCTGCCTCTGAGAAGAACACTTTTGAGTGTACTTGAGGCCCACCAGATAATCCAGAATCACCTCCCCACCTCAAGATCCTCAACTTACTCCCATCTGCAGACTCTAACTCTATATATAAAGTCACCCTCTCAGGCTCCAGGGGTTAGAACCTGGTATTTTCGGGGGCCATCATTTGTCCTACCACAAGGGGCAAAACCAAAGAACAAAAACATCCTGAGACTGACTGACTGGCTCTGAACAGGGCCTGCTACAAGGCTATGACCCCACCCTACTCAACATGGGCTAAAAAAACAAGACACACCATCCCGTCTCCATGATGACCACGGGGCCTCTCTCGGGCCGCCAAGGAGGGCAGAGGGTAGGCTGCCTCCCAGGACTTCTCCGGGGCTCTGAGGCTCCCTGCACAAAGGAGCAGCCACTTCCCCTCGGCAGGGGTGTGGGCCATCCTGGACGCTGGCGGCCGCACCTTCTAAAACAAGGCAGCAGCAGGAGGAGACTGAGGCGTGAGAGGGGGGTTGTATGCCAGGCACGCTGGCGGGGGAGGAAGGTGCCTCCCCTCAGGGTGCACCTTCCCCTCCCCATGCCACGCTGCACTCAGGCCTCAGGCGGGCTCCCTGCTCACACTACATCCAGCTCAGAGGACTCGAAGTCTCAGCTGGGCGTGCCCCTGTGGGATAGGTGCTGCTCCCAAAGACTGCAGAAATAAGAGGAGACCCTCAATTCCCCAGATGCCTTCCCTTCCGAGCCCTGCCATGTGTCCTATCCTTGCGGATCTGTCCATCTCACCTCCCAGGCCCAGACCATCTCTCCCACCGCAGCCGACAGCCAGTCCAAATCCCGACCCTCCCTCGCACGCTATCTGTCTTTCCAATCTCAACAGAGGCCCCCGAAGGCTGGTCTCTCCTTGTGACCCTTGCAGGCCAGCAGGCAGCAGGAGCAGGTTCAGACACATCCCTACCTGACAGCGAAGGAGCGAGGGCATTCTGAGGGGGCCTGCCCTGGGAGAGCTCCATGCCCCAGCTCCAGTCAGGACTAACCCCTGGGCTAGTCCTCAGATGTCTCCTCAACTCCAGGCTTAGGTACCCCACAGCCTCCTCCCCACTAATAAGCACCTCAAGCTTCCCGTGTCCCCAAATCATGCTCCTCACCTCCCTAAAGCTGAGACGTCTCTGAGAGAGCCCAGGCGGAAGCCCACGTGGAGCCTCCATCTTTCCTACGGTTCAGGCCAAAACCCAGGGCATTCTGTGCCCCCCGACCCACACCATGACCCACCCCAGATCCAAGCTGGCAGCAAGTCCTCCTGGTGCACCTCCAAATAAGCACCAAAGGGAGCCACTCCTCATCGGCACTGCTGCACCATGCCCGCACCAGCACCGCTCTCCCAGACCACCTCACAGCCTCCTAACCGGGTGCCCAGCACACCCACCATGGCCCATTTTCCTCAGAAGCCGGGGGTCTTCCCCAACCCCCTCAACCTCCCCAACCCACCACCTCCTCTCCTGCCCCTGTCCTTCCTGATTCTGCCTTGGCCCACTGCCCTCCCCACCCCCACTTCAGTGCCCCCCGTGCATACGGTGCTCCTCCCCAGGTACAGGCATGGCGCCAGCCTTGGCTCCATCAATCAGCCCAACTCCCCTTACAGTGCCTATCTCATCTCTTTCTCTGCTTTATGTATTTATTTATTTGTATTTTATTTGGAGGTATTTATTTGCATAGGGTCTTGCTCTGTCACCCAGGCTGGCGTGCAGTGGTGTGATCATAGCTCACTGCAGCCTCGAATTCCTGGGCTTAAGTCATGCTCCCACCTCAGCCTCCTGAGTAGCTGGGACTACAGGTGCATTTCACCATGCCTGGCTAATTTTCTATATTTTTATAGAGATGGGGGTCTCACTATGTTGCCCAGGCTGGTCTCAAACTCCTGGCCTCAAGTGATCCTCCCGTCTCGGCCTATCAAAGTGCTGGGATGACAAGAGTAAGCCATTGCCCCTGGCATCTTTTTCTGCTTTATTTTTCTCCCTTGTAACTGCAATCATGCCTGACCCATTGATCTCCTTTGGGGTCTGTCTGCCCCCACAGTAGACTAATATTTCCTCTGCTGACACCCCACTGCCCAGGCATATGGGACGCGGGGCAGGAGCTCAGTGAATTGCAGCATGGCAGGCCATGGAGGACCCACCCTCCCCGAGCGATGTGGGATAGAGACAGGGAGGCAAGGTATGCCTCTCCAGACCAGCCAGGCCCCCCAGCACCAGGAACAGGCTGCTATGGGGGCCACAGCCCGCCTGCACTCTGAGGAGCAGTGATCCACACAATGGCAGCAGAGAAGGCGTAAAACCGCGAGGCCTCTGCACATGGATGAGAACGTGTCAGACGCACCCAGAAAGCTATTCAATGAAAGGGCTTGTTTCACAGGCTCCACTGGCGGGCATGACAGCATTGCCCACATGTTCACTCTCTGCAAAGAAAAATGGGCCCTTTTGAGGGATATAAATAGCCTGGCCAGATGTGGGAGTGCCTGAGGGGCTTTTCCCAGGACTCTAGCGTGTGTCCTGCAGCTGCATAAAGAGCAGCCCCTCAGTGGGACCCCCAGGGGCTGCCAAAGCAAGTGCAGGTCAGGACTTGAAAGGGTTACATGGAGACCCTCCTCCCACGGGAAGGCAGGATGGGGCTCATCACAAACCATCACTGACCTGCAGGCTGAGCACGCCCGTTGAGGCATTCAGGGTACAGCTGGGACACGGAAAATCAGCGGCAAATCCACTGTGTAAGTCTTACCCACAGAAAACAAGGAGACAGAAGGCCGGATAGCACGGGGCCTTTTGGGGATGGGTGTGCTCACTGAAAGCACAGGCCAGGGAGCCCTGCAGACGTACAATCTCAGTGGTGAAACCGGGCTATTTGGTAAGGCCCAGCAGGCTATTTTGTAATTGTCTGCACACATGCAAAGTAATAGCATTTAAAGCTGGCTAAAAACACTCTCAAAGCCTGATATGGTTGTTACAAGTCACTAGCTCCCAACTACAGGGGCGGGGCCTGGACAGGAGAGGAAGTCAAATCCAAGGGCACCAAAGAACAGTTTAGATCCTACACCTACCAGGCAAGCCACAGGTATAATTTCAGATGTTCCCAGAAGTCATGCTAAAACACTAAGTTTGTGGCTTTTGCTCGCCCTCTCCTCGAGGATCGAGGGACTGGGAAGGGAGGCAGAGCAGCGGCTCAGGGGAAAGGAGGCTGCCGTGGTGGTGGTAGGAGGAAGTCAGGCGAGGACGAGCAGCAGGAGCAAACTATCGCCGAGGAGCTGGTCATGACCAGGTAGAAGATGGGGGGCGACATCACCAACAGGGTACTTCGGTCCTTGGTGGAAGCATCTAGTTCAGGTGTGTCAGTACTGAGCCTCAGTGAGAAAGGTGATGCCATCATTATGCAAGAAACAGGGAAAATCTTCAAGGAAGAAAAGGATATGAAGAACCGGGCGCGGTGGCTCATGCCTGTAATCCCAGCACTTTGGGAGGCCGAGATGGGTGGATCACAAGGTCAGGAGATCCAGACCATCTTGGTTAACATGGTGAAACCTCATCTCTACTAAAAATACAAAAAAATTAGCCGGGCATGGTGGCGGACACCTGTAGTCCCAGCTACTTGGGAGGCTGAGGCAGGAGAATAGCGTGAACCCTGGAGGCGGAGCTTGCAGTGAGCTGAGACCGTGCAGCTGCACTCCAGACTGGGAGAGAGAGACTCCGTAAAAAAAAAAAAAAAAAAAAAAAAAAAGGAAAAGGAAGAAAGGTATTGCTTTTCCCACCAGCATTTCGGTAAATAACTGTGTATGATGTCACTTCTCCCCTTTGAAGAGCGGCCAGGATTATATTCTCAAGGAAGGTAACTTGGTAAAAATTGACCTTGGGGTCCATGCGGACAGCTTCATCGCTAATGTAGCTCATACTTTTGTGGTTGACGCAGCTCAGGGGACCCAAATAACAGGAAGGAAAGCAGATGTTATTAAGGCAGCTCACCATTGTGCTGAAGCTGCCCTATGCCTGGTCAAACCTGGAAATCAGAACACACAAGTGACAGAAGCCGGGAACAAAGTTATCCACTCATTTAACTGCACGCCAACAGAAGGTATGCCTGTCACACCAGTTCAGGCAGCACGTCATCGATGGAGAAAAAACCATTACCCAGAATCCCACAGAGCAGCAGAAGAAGGACTGTGAAAAAGCTGAATTTGAGGTACATGAAGCATAAGCTGTGGATGTTCTCGTCAGCTCAGGAGAGGGAAGGCCAAGGATGCAGGACAGAGAACCACTATTTACAAACGAGACCCCTCCAGACAGTATGGACTGAAAATGAAAACCTGATGTGCCTTCCTCAGTGAGGTGGAAAGGCATTTTGATGCTACGCCGTTTACTTTCCGAGCATTTGAAGATGAGAAGAAGGCTCGGATGGGTGTGGTGGAGTGCCCCAAGCGTGGACTGCTGCAACCATTTAATGTTCTCTATGAGAAAGAGGGGGCATTTGCTGCCCAGTTTAAATTTACAGTTCTGCTCATGCCCAGTGGCTCCATGCTCATAATCAGTGGTCCCTTCCAGCCTGACCTTCATAAGTCTGAGATGGAGGTCCAGGATGCAGAGGTAAAGACCCTCCTCCAGAGTTCTGCAAGTCGAAAAACCCAGAAAAAGGAAAAAAAAAGAAGGCCTCCAAGACTGCAGAGAATGCCACCACTGGGGAAACATCAGAAGAAAATGAAGCTGGAGACTGAGGTGGGTCCCATCTCCCCAGCTTGCTGCTCCTGCCTCATCCCCTTCCCACCACACCCCAGACTCTGTGAAGTGCAGTTCTTCTCCACCTACGACCGCCAGCACAGCGGGGGTCTCCCTGCCCCCACCCCAGTTCCCCAACCCACCCCCTTCCAACAACAACCAGCTCCATCTGACTCTGGTCTTGGGAGGCGAGGCTTCCCAACCACAGAAGACTACTTTAAATGAAAAAAAGAAATCAAATAATAAAATCAGGAGTCAAAATTCATTGTCTTCAAGCCCGTCTTTCTAGCCTTTTCTACTACTCTCTGCTTGGTCAAAGTTTGTGACCCTACAATAGAACAGGGCTACATTAGCCACCACCACCGAAAACTCGGTTAAATTTTTTTATACTACTCTGATGTCAGCATTTTTCCACCTGTTTGGGGCTTTTTCCTTTCTTTTCCATTTTCCCCAAGTATTTCATCTGGCTTCAAATTGTTTTTATTCAGTGTGGCCAACTCCTCATCTGATTCAGGCTGTCCAGTCAGGCCCCTCCCATTTTAGGAGCTGGAGCCTTCATTTACGAAGCGATTCTCATCTATGAAATGGATCCTCATTTAAATCTTTTTTCTTCCATTTTCATAAAGCTGTAAAGAAATAATCCATCTCCACCTTGCCCTTTTCTCTGGAGTGGGTCTTCCCTCGCTCCATCTTACACAAACCTGAGCTGGAAGCTCAACTGGTTTTGTTCCCTGTTTGAAACATTGTGATCTCCCTCTCTTGAAAGAAAAACCGAGAACCAGAGGAGTAGACTGACTGAAGATATGACTCCTGGCTTTCTGAAGCTACGGACTTGGATTGGATTGCTGGGGGTTTGTAGAGAAAGGTGACAAATGTCAGTACCTCTGGCATGCTGTCCCAGGAAACTAGGGCTCCCACTAACTTATGAGGTTTTTAAACACATTGACAATGACATGGCATTAAAATAAATTTGGATTTGCTCATTAAAAAAAAGACTAAGTTTGGTTTAGTCATATATTTTATCTAACCCAATACACATCCAAAATACAATCCTTCTACATGTCATGCACGCAGGTCATGAACAAGGTAGTGCATCTTGCCTTCTGTGTGCAAACTCTCTGTAACTGCTCGAGTCATCTCGGCTCTGATAGCCACACTTCTGGTGCTCCGTGTCAGGTGTGGTGTCCAGCTAGGATACTGAACAGGGACCCTATGAGGCATAGGGAGGCAGTACCACCCACACAGCCACTGGTAGGAGGAGGTGCTATGGATCTGAGTGTGTTGAGGGTGTGGAAGCTTCTGGTTACTATAAATGAACCCTTGGCCGCTGGCCCCTCCTGTGTGCAAGAGGCAGCTGGATGGTGCTAGTACCCTACATGTCCTGACCTGTTTTTTTGTTTTGTTTTGTTTTTTGTTTTTTGAGACGGAGTCTCGCTGTCACCCAGGCTGGAGTGCAGTGGCAGGATCTTGGCACTACAAGCTCTGCCTCCCGGGTTCACGCCATTCTCCTGCCTCAGCCTCCTGAGTAGCTGGGACTACAGGTGCCCACTACCACGCCCGGCTAATTTTTTGTACTTTTAGTAGAGATGAGGTTTCACCATGTTAGCCATGATGGTCTTGATCTCCTGACCTTGTGATCCGCCAGCCTCGGCCTCCCAAAGTGCTGGAATTACAGGCATGAGCCACTGTGCCCAACCTTTTCAGTCAGTCGCCCAGGCTGGAGTGCAATGGCGCGATCTCAGCTCACTACAACCTCCACCTGCTGGTTTCAAGCGATGCTCCTGCCTCGGCCTCCCGAGTGGCTGAGATTACAGACATGAGCCATCATGCCCGGCTAGTAGAGACGGGGGTTTTGCTATGTTGGCCAGATTGGTCTCGAACTCCCGACCTCAGATGATCCGCCCGCATTGGCCTCCCAAAGTGCTGGGATTATAGGCATGAGCCACCACGCCCTGTGTCCTGTCCGTTAAAGCAGCTTTGGGATGCAGAGCTTGACCATGCTTCCTCTGCAGTGACCTGCTGCACTCTAGACTGCATGGCTGATCTCCAAAGCCAGGCTTCAGAGAAGAAAGCTCACATCGTTCATCATTAGTCAGAGCAATGCCCAGGACCCTGAGTGCCCACCAGGGATGGGGTCCTGGGCGTTTTCCAGATAACAGCCTCACAGGACTGCAGCAGAGGACCTGGGACACCCTCCTGGGCCTCCTGAAACATGCAGAAGTAATTACCTCCCCTTTCAGAGTCATTTAATTAAATCTACAGTCTTTCTGCTCTCAGCTCTGTGAGACGTGGAACTGTACCTGCTAAAAATAAAGCCCAGCTCCTACGAACAGGGCTCCATCCCAGTGCAGGTGAAGCAGCCCTGCCTCCAAGCAGTGGGGCACACTCAGACCCTAGGGAGGCTGGGCAGCACCCACACAGTGCACTTTATGAAGACTGCAGGGTTGTTTGAAATTAAGAAGGGAATAGGCCGGGCGCGGTGGCTCAAGCCTGTAATCCCAGCACTTTGGGAGGCCGAGACGGGCGGATCACGAGGTCAGGAGATCGAGACCATCCTGGCTAACACGGTGAAACCCCGTCTCTACTAAAAATACAAAAAAAAACTAGCCGGGCGAGGTGGCGGGCGCCTGTAGTCCCAGCTACTCCGGAGGCTGAGGCAGGAGAATGGTGTAAACCCGGGAGGCCGAGCTTGCAGTGAGCTGAGATCCGGCCACTGCACTCCAGCCGGGCGACAGAGCAAGACTCCGTCTCAAAAAAAAAAAAAAGAAATTAAGAAGGAAGAGCTTAAATGCAGGTGGTATCAAAACAACAACCAAACCCAAAGGAATTCACTTTCTGCACTCAACTCCCTATAAGCACATGCAAGCGTAAGAGTTTGGGTCTAAGAAATCACAAGCAGGACACAGCATTGTATCCTGTGGCTCTCTGGCTCCCCTCCGCAGATGTCCAAGCCAACCTGTGCTCCCTCCTCTGAGGACGCAGAGCCCTTTGCTGCCTGTTATACCCATGGTTCTGGGGCAAGCTGCTGGAAGGCGATGGCCCCCAGGCTGTGTTCCCAGTCATGTCCAACAGGCCTGCAGTAAAGGCCCCAGCACCGCAGACCAATCTAAGCCAGGCTTCCCGGAACCATCTGGTCCCAGCCCTCGCTGGGTGGACACACAGCCCTGACGGTCAGGTTCCTGTGGAGACTGTCCTCTTTCCAGGACCCAGCATCAGAGGGCCTGGCTCACAGTGACACTGGGAACCACAGTGCCTGCTTTGTCCCCACCCAAAGGCCGGCAAAGCTGCTTATATGAGCCACTTCATGCTGGGAAAAGTCCCTTACAAGTTATTTATGCTTCCACTTCAACCCAAGTTCTAGAATATATGTCTTTTATTTTTTTTTTTTTTTTGAGACGGAGTCTTACTCTGTCACCCAGGCTGGAGTGCAGTGGCGTGATCTCGGCTCACTGCAAGCTCCGCCTCCCGGGTTCACGCCATTCTCCTGCCTCAGCCTCCCCAGTAGCTGGGACTACAGGTGCCTGTCACCACACCCGGCTAATTTTTTATATTTGTAGTAGAGACGGGGTTTCACCGTGTTAGCCAGGATGGTCTCGATAGGATATATGTCTTAATCTTCAGCATGTCCTTTGCAAATGGTCTTGTGTATGTAGACTACCTATGATGTGAAAGCTGCAGCCAGGAAGATCCCAGCCTGGACAAGACCAGGAGGGCAGAGGCACCCCTGAGGCAGTAGGAGTCACAACCTGGCTTTCTAAAGGGACACAAGGACTTACATATCCTGCTTCTTACAGCTAAAGTCACATCTGGAAACACCTTCTAACACAGACACACCTGCATCAACCATTAATCCACATCTCCAGGAGTGGCCACAGAAGGTGGCGTAGAAGTAGCTGAGGCTCCCACAGCTTGGTATGACGGACGGGGTCAGCCCCCCAAGATTTTCACTTCCTACTCTATTTCCACACCAGATCTAGCAGGAGTGGGCTTTGGGGGCCCTGGACAGGTGGGCCCTCCACTAAATCAAACAGAGCAGCTTCTTCTGATGACCTCTTCTCTTCTGGTTTCATCTGAGCACGTAAACAAGCTGGAAACGAGAGACCTGTACAGGTGGGTGCTGAGCCAAAGACGGTCCCTCCCAGGGCTACTGAGGGCACCTCCCATGCCCAGTGAGAGTGTCAAACTGAAGTCGGTGCCCCATGGTGACGGCAGGGTGTGAGGCTGAGGGCGGCATTCTGCACAGGGTGAGTCCCCTGGAGCCTACAATCCTGCACAGCACAAGGACATGTCCTGTACCAGCCCAGGCCACCTTCGGGGTGGCAGAAAGGCACAGCCATGCCACAGTACCCCCAGCCCCGAGCTGACCCAATGGGTCCCTGGCACAGGACTCCACCCAGGCGTGTGCCCAGCACAGGTGAGGAAGCCCCGCCCCTCGAGGAAGCTGCCAGGGTGGCTGTGCCTCTTCACAGTTACAGAGAAGGAAACCGAACCCATGAAGTGGCCGGCCAGCCTGTGGCCCAGCAGCCCTGCAGGGCGGGCAGCCCCATCCCAACAGTTGGGAAGGGGTGGGGACAGGGCCAGAGAAAATGGGTGGCCTGGGTCATAGCCGACAACCACATCAGTTCATCACGCTGTGCCTCCATGGCCTCATCCATGACAGGGAGGGCCCCAGTGCCCTCTAGGGTTGCCATGACATGCGGGCTCGCACCCACATGCTGCCTGTGGCAGGGCCCGTGTGGCCTGGTGCTCTGGAATCTCAGACAACAAGGAGACCCTTCTTCCACTCTGAACATTTGAAGGGCAGGGGTGGGAGCAAGGGTGCAGCAGCCCGGGGAGCTGTCCCTGCCCACCTCACCCCAGCCCAAGCCACTGTCTTTCCCAGATCTCCCTGAACACTCCCTGAACATGGGGCATGGGGGGTGTGAGTGACTGGACAGAAGAGAAGCAACTGCCCACCGGCTCCCGAAGACCCCTAGGGTCGGGTGAAAGACCACCTTCAACAACCCAATATGAACTCCTAGGCGCACCAGTCTTCACAGGACAGTCCAGGCAGGGGCACCTCCTCAACCGGGGCCCTTCCCTTCCCGCCAGGGAAGCCGGTGCTGAGGCTGGGCACTGGGCTCACCACCAAACAAGCCACACCCAGCATCGCCTTGCTGATTGCCTCCCCTGCCCCCACCCACTCTGACTTCCTCTACAGCCGCATCCCCTAAACAGACCCTGACCACTCCAGGCAGAACCACCTGAGCTTTCGGAGACAGGCCTTCCTCCCTCACTCTCCGGACACCTGCCTGGCAGGTCACACAGTGAACAGGCATCGCTGCTGACTGAGGGACGGAACACCAGGACAAGACATTCTGAAGAGCCAATTCCAAAAGGAACCATGGCTCTGAGGCAGACGCCATCACTTACCAAACCATCAGTGTCGTCAAACATTTCAGCACACGCTTTCTTTCTACTATCTGGTGTTAGCAGAGCCTGAAACAGAGTTAGAAAAGGGTGCATTTTAGCAGAATAAACTACCAGATTCCCTTACAATATACATACACACAATTCCATATCCCAACACTGTGCCAAAAATGTCCCCCAAGGACTACAAGTGCATCGTCCTAGAGAACCGTCAGTCACAGGGTACAGCTTACCTGGCCAGGTGAGACCAGAGGAGGCATCACAGCTAACGGACAAGGATTAGCAAGAACTGGGAGGGAGGCATCATCAGTACCTTCCTTCACCCTACCCATCTCTCTCCTCCCCTCTGCTCCTGGCCAGGCACCAACTCGGCAGAGAGCCTCTCCTTGGCACAGCACACAATCGCTGAGCGTGAGCTGTAGTGCAGGAGGCAGCCAGGGTGGGCCAAGGCCTTACCCAGAAACCCTGTGACCCCCAGTGAAGGCGTAGTCAAGAAGGACACTGTAGCACAAAGCTCCAAATCAGTCCCTAATTTAAAATCACATATGAAGGCAATGTCAGTGTTAGTACTCAAGATTCTAACACTTTTTAAGTTCTAAAATTAATTACATACTTAAAAACCAAAATCAGGAGAAAAAGAAGGGGAGGAGAAGGAGGGCAAGGAAGAGAGAGAGAAGAAAAGAAGAATCCAAACAGGAACCAGAATTTGGGAGGGTTTTTCTTTTTGAGACAGTCTTGCTCTGTCTCCAGGCTAGAGTGCAGTGGTGCAATCTCAACTCACTGCAACCTCCGCCTCCCGGGTTCAGTGATTCTCCTGCCTTAGCCTCCTGAGTAGCTGAGCTTACAGGCGCATGCCACCACACCCGGGTGATTTTTGTATTTTTTTTAGTAGAGATGGGGTTTCACCATGTTAGCCAGGCTTGAACTCCTGACCTAAAGTGATCATCCCGCCTCGGCCCAAAGTGCTGGGATGACAGGCGTGAGCCACCACGTCCAGCTGGGAGGGTTTTTTTTTTTTTTTTAAACAATCTTAAAAGTAGGGGAAGGCTTACTAAAGCCCCCGCATAAAGGAGAAACATGAATCAACACGCTGAGAAAATGTAAAGGGCTCCTTCCTTCGTCACTGGCCTCCTGAAGCAGAGAGTGAGCATCGCAAAGTCCCCACCCACAGGGCACAGAGCCGCAAATGGCAAGTGAAGGGACAAGCTGTTCGATGTCATTAATGATGAAAGAAACCAACCGAAGCAGGTCGTTTTCATGTTTCTGATGAGCAGCAACCTACAGAGCTGAGCAACCAGAGCCCGTGATGAGGCGGGGAAACGGGCGCCCGACAGTAGGGTAGCAGACCCAGTGTGACCTGACTGTGACACTCGGGATGCTCCTGAATCACATTCCACTCGGACACAAAGCTACACCGCGAGGGTGCTTCCCGCATCACAGCAAAGCCATGGAAACCTTCAAAGTCCATCAGCAGCCGACCAGAATCAAATAAATGGTCTATCCAAACGCTGAAGTCTATGCACCCATTACAAAGAACAAGGAGGTCAGCTGGGCACAGTGGCTCACGCCTGTAATTCCAGCACTTCGGGAGGCCAACATGGGAGGATCGTCTGTGCCCAGAAGTTCAAGACCAGCCTGGACAACACAGTGAGACCCCATCTCTACAAAACATTAAGTTAGCCAGGCATGGTGACATATGCCTGTAGTCCCAGCTACATAAGAGGCTGAGGTGGGAGGATTGCTCGAGCCCAGATGTCAAGCTGCAGTGAGCTATGACTGTGCCACTGTACTCCAGCCTGTGCAACAGAGTGAGGCCCTGTCTCAAAAAAACAAATAAACAAAAAAACAGGCCGGGTGCAGTGGCTCATGCCTATAATCCCAGCCCTTTGGGAGGCTGAGGTGGGCGGATCACTAGGTCAGGAGATCGAGACCATCCTGGCTAACATGGTGAAACCCCATCTCTACTAAAAATACAAAGCATTAGCTGGGCATGGTGGTACACGCCTGCAGTCCCAGCTACTTGGGAGACTGAGGCAGAAGAATCGCTAGAACCCATTTGCCGGAGGCCGCAGTGAGCTGAGATCGTGCCACTGCACTCCAGCCTGGTCGACAGAGCGAGACTGGGTCTCAAACAAACAAACAAACAAGAAAAAACAAAAAAGAAACCCTGAGGAGGTTACCTTGTGTGGAAAGGGAACTGCCCAAGACAGAATAAAAAGGCAGGCTGTGGAGGGGCGGCCAGGGCAAGCGCACCACTCCACGGTGGCCTTATGTATGCACGTGCGTGGCTGCACAGGAAACACGGGCTTTTGGGAGGAGAGTCCAGAGAGCAGTAACAGGTTTTTCACGCTGTGCAGTGGCCTAGGGATCCGAAGGCAACTTGCTCCCTACATTTCTGAGTTTCCGTATTCCTGCCATTTGTACCCTGCACACTGCAACAGATACGTACCACAGTCGCCCACAGAGCACCACCCCTTTTTTTTAGTGGAACCTACAAATTCCACATGGTGCATACACCCTAAGGAAGGCCAACTCATGGCTGGTCACACAGTTCCCTTCCTGGTCCCACCTAAAAGACTGGCTGCCACACACACGCCACACACATGCCACAAATATGCATTACATGCATGCATACAGGCACACAGACACCCATCCATGCAGACACACACCTACCCACACTTACATGCACACACGTATACACCCATCCACACAGGTACACCAAACACCCACCCATGTAAGCACACATGTGTATTCACATACAAAATCACACACAAACCTACAGAGACACACATATGTACACATGCACATATATACATCCAAACATGCACATCCATACACACTCAGGCACACACACATGGATATACATATATGCACACACAAACATACATGCACATCTATACATCTAAACACACACTCATATACACACATGGATACACATGCCCACATGGATACACATACACACACAAACACATGCACAAACATATGTACCTACATGCACACTCATATAAAGACATACCACACACACCCATATGTACTCATATACACACCTACCTACACACATGTGCCTGCCCACACATGCACACTCAAACACACACTGTGCACGGTCCTTATTCTCTTCCCAAGGGAGCAGCAGCCCAGCATCCCCACCCACTCACACGCTGGGGAAAGAATCACCTCCTTCCTCCTCAGCAGCTCAGAGGCAGGTTCTGAGCCATCGCAGCCTCCTGGAGACCCCATGTGCCTCTGGTCAGTGGTTCTCATACTGCCGCCTGGAGCAGAGCCCCAGGCAAGGATCTGCGTGCCAGATCTCTGGGCCCCAGTTGGAGCCCAAGCCTGGTAATGCTCGGGGGGACCCAAGAACATGCATTTCTAACGGGCCCTCAGGTGATGCTGCTGCTGCAGTTCCAGTGAACAGCGTCTGGTCCCTGGGGCATCTTAAGGGAGTCAGGGTTTGGATGTGGCTCATTCATTCTGTCGGTGAATGCTTTTTGCTCCTTTTGTGTGCCAAGCTGCATCAAAAGTCCCTGGCCCTCCTGAGGATGCAAAGAAACAACTGGAGAGGCATTTCAGGGAGTGAGATGCTGATAAGGCAGGAGCACATCAAGGTGAGGAAGAGCCCGCAAGGGTGTTGCGGGGGCGTCTTATTAACACTCCTGAGGGTCTTATCCTCCTGGATGAGAAGCCTGCAGACCCAGAGCCTCTTCCCTGCAGCTGTCCCTGCTCAGCCCTGGGTCCCAAAGGGGGCTGACCCTCGTCCTCCCTGCAAGCCTTGGGGGCTGCCCCTGTGTGGCAGGCACCTTCCTTCCTATCTCCACCTGGCTCAAATGCCCTACCTAGAAGCAGGGACCAAGGTCCTCAGCTGGTCAGAAAGGCCCACACGCCACAAGACCTAGGCTGAGATTTGAGGGCCCATGTGGCTAACACGAGGGAGCCCAGGCCAGCATCCAGTTACCAAATAACACACTCTATTCTGTGTAAAACTCTGGGTGACAACTGCAACAATGCCACACGCTCCTAGAAAACAGCAGGAGGTAAGAAATCCCCTGTCCACGGTGCTCCAGAAACAACCACTACAAAAAAAAGCCCTTGCCCACAGGACTGAGCCAAGGCTCACGACACCCCCATCCACCCAGGATAAGGCCAGACACAGAAACCCGCCAATGCCTGCTCTGTATCTCTCCATGACCAGTGGCACCGTGCGTCCCCTGCCCGCTCCCAATCACTCACAACAAAATGCTCATAACCAAACTTTGCTTCACTCTGTCCTTCTCCAGGTCCCTTGGGCCCCACGGAGCCAGCGCAGCCCTTCCTGAGAAACAGCTGGCCTGAGAAACAGTAACACGTCCTCTGACCCTGCCACCCTCATCCCATATCCCACCTCTGGTTCTTCTAAGCCTCATCTACACCACCCTGTGCTTTGGCCTAACCTTTGAGACACGCGTGATCCCATGGTCAGCGTGTGGCAGGCCCTGGCCCCTACTGTGATAGTCCATTCCCTCCTTTGCATACTCCTAAGAAAGCCTTTTCTTACTAAGTCTGGACTTTTCATTTGACAACTGCTTACTGATTACAAACAACGTGAAACTCCCAAACGTGTCACACACCCGTGCAGTGGAGGCACAGGTGAGAGCTTTGATTCTGCCTCCTGTGAGACCAGTACTCACAGGTTTAACTGAGGTTCCGCCGGTTCAGACCAACAGCTCATGAGATGGCTCAGGAATATGTCAGAGATACCCCAGCCTCACATGCACAGCTGGTCCTGGAGGCCGCAGAGCAAGGAAAAAGGGGAGAAGCAACACTGAAGGCGAACCACACCCCTCACAGACATGGGCATCCTACACGCCCGGGAGAACCCATGCCCTCCAGCGTGGAACTCAGCACACTGGGCATTTTGTGTAAGCCGCCCTCCTCCTGCAGACAGGCAGGGCCCGCTGAAAATGACACCCAGCCTCATATGTGGCCACCATGCACACCGAGGGGGAGGACGGAGCAGGTGACCTGCTGTCCCATACACCCTGCAGGAGAGAGAGGGCTCCCAGGGCAGACAACCCCACCACCTAATCTACAGTCACGCTCGGGGACTCTGCTGGGCCCCCCAGCACGCTCACGAAGCCCCAAGGTCTCTCTTCTAAGATTACTGCAAACTGCAACTGAACGCAGGAAAGAAAATATGTATCTCACTGGAGGTCAGAAAAATGCAGATTAAAGCAAGAAGCCACTCTCCTCCTACAAAATGACCAGAGAAAATAATCACAAGGCTTGAGGTGGTGTGCAAGTGTGAGCCCCTCCCTGCTGTCGATGACTTTTCTAGCAAGCAGCATGCCAGGGATATCAGGAACCTTACAAGGGCACCTCTTAGCTATGGGCAACGAGCAGAAATTGGGACCAGTAATCCCAACAAAACGTTTCACCTCATATACGCTTGACTCTGTGAAACTGAAAGTCCCCCACAGAGAGGAGCACGTCAATAGGTAAAGCAGCAGTCTGGCTCCAAATTGTATGTGTGCGTCTTTCACACGGATGGCTGCGAGCGAATGGCTGCAGTTCTGAGTCCTGACCACTGAGGAGGCAATGGTGACTCATCGCCCTCCCAGGACAGGTGTGGGCACCACAGGAAGGCTGCCAGAATAAACCTCCAAACACTTTTCTTCTATACTAGGAGAGTAGCATATGGATAGAAATCATGGTATCCTGGACATCCTAAACCCCCAGAGTCCTGGGACGCCTGAACCCTAGGGCCAACGTGTATTTCTTTCTTTCTTTTTTTTTTTTTTTTTTTTTTTTTGAGACGGAGTCTCGCTCTGCCTCCCAGGCTGGAGTGTAGCGTGCGATCTCAGCTCACTGCAACCTCCACCTTCCGGGTTCAAGCGATTCTCCTGCCTCAGCCTCCTGAGTAGCTGGGGTTACAGGCATGCGCCACTATCCCCGGCTAATTTTTGTATTTTTTGGTCAGGCTGGTCTCAAACTACGGACCTCATGATCCGCCTGCTGCGGCCTCCCAAAGTGCTGGGATTATAGGTATGAGCCACCGTGCCTGGCCTGATGTGTATTTTTGGAACAACAAATGGATAATTTTAAGAAGGCTAGGATGAGTTTTACCAACGTGCTTTTCCTAGTGATTCATCAAACATAGTTTGGGTTAAGAAGGGAAATTCTCAGACTTTGCTGAAGTGGGGCTAAAGTCACTCCCTCTCTGCCCGGAGTGGTCTGCACACCCAGAAAGAAATGCCAGAAATCACTTGGCGTGAGTGCGTTGCAAATTCTTGAAACTTGATTTCTCACAGGTATAGATCGTCTGGCTAACTCAGTCCAAAATTTAAATATGGTGCTATTATAATTCACAGTAACTAAGACTATCATCTATACATTAATATACGGCACAAAAGCCCACAATGCCAGCTTCCACAGAGAAGCAGGCTCCAAGGGAAGTGGCCACCAGCGCTCTCTGTTTATCACACTGATGTGAGCAGCAGCAGGCAACCGGCTGATAAAATGTGGAAATGTTTTTTCCCTGTGGCATACCCATATAACAAGAGTCGTGTTTTCTTTACAAAATAGGTGGGGTTGTTTTTGGCAAAATGATGGAATGTTTTCAATTGGAAGCAGTAAAAATTCCCCAATACCAGTCTACAGCAAACAACTCAAAACAACAACAAGCGAACACTACCTCCTATTTAGAGCTGTTCTAGCCAGAGGCAGTGGCTCATGCCTGTAATCCCAGTACTTTAGGAGGCCAAGACGGGAGGATCACTTGAAGCCAGGAGTTCAAGACCAGCCAAGGCAACAAAGCGAGCGCCTGTCTCTACAAATTGAAAAAAATTAGCTGGGTGTGGTGGCATGCACCTGTAGTCCCAGCTAGTTGGGAGGGTGAGGCAGGTGGATCACATGAGCCTGGGAGTTTGAGGCTGCAGAGAGCTGTGATCATGTCACTGCACTCCAGCTGGAAAAAAGATCAAGACTGCTGGAAAGAAAGGAGGGGAGGAGAGGGGAGGGCAGGAGGGGAAGGGAGAGGAGAAGAAAGCGAGAGAAAGGGAGAGAGGGAGGGAGAGGAGGAAGGAAGGAAGGAAGGAAGGAAGGAAGGAAGGAAGGAAGGAAGGAAGGAAGGAAAGAAGGGACGGAGGAAGGAAAGAGAGAAAGAAAGAAGGCTTCTAGCACTCTCTTCTCTGCATCCCCGTATCCACTTCCAGGTGTCCAACGTCTTGAGTTCAGACTGGGGAATACCAGATGGGGAAAAATGGCAGACTCATGCTCAGTAGAGGAATACTTGCAATTCTACTCTTCCTCCCCAAACCACCTGCTGCTATATTCTTTTCAGAATCTTTGAATAGCTGCTGCCTGCATTTGCAGTGGGAAAGCCACAGTGGAACATGCTTAACCCATCTGATCAACCAAGCCCATTTCTGAGCTAAAAATCTACTTGAGGCTCACATCAGCGATCTTTTCATGATCCATCTGGTCCTCTTCATAGACGGGGTCCATTGCCCGGTGCTAAATCTGTTCAGCAGGGCTACTTGAGGGCTTTCCATGATCAAGTCCCAACCTCTCTCTTTCTCATCCAGGTCATGACCAGCCCTTTGTTGCTGCTGCTTTTTCACTTTTGCAGCAGAGGTGGGGACGTACTAAACTAATTAGCGTCAACCCGTCTCCAAAGTGTATTCACAACACGTCTCTCTACGTTGTGTTTAAAGAACCAAATGGTGGGCCGGACATAGTGGCTCACGCCTGTAATCCCAGCACTTTGGGAGGCCAAGGCAGGCAGATCACGAGGTCAGGAGTTCAAGATCAGCCTGGCCAACATGGTGAAATCCCGTCTCTACTAAAAATACAAAAATTAGCTGGGTGTGGCAGCGGGCACCTGTAATCCCAGCTACTTGGGAGGCTGAGGCAGGAGACTTGCTTGAACCCAGGAGGCGGAGGTTGCGGTGAGCTGAGATGGCGCCACTGCACTCCAGCCTGGGTGACAGAGCAAGACTCCGTCTCAGGGAAAAAAAAAAAAAAAAAGAACCAAATGGTACCAACTAGAGCCAAAAGCTTAACTTCAACCCTTGCAGTCATGGGGGCACTTTCTTCACTTTCCACCTTAGACACGTGCTTTTGGGGTTCTATGTGTTTTTCTTAAATTTCAGAATCAGAACACCAGTCAAAAACGGAGAGTGTGGCTCACCTTCCCCCACCCTCAAGAAAACTGCCACAAAACCACACTGTGAGCCTGTTTCTTCCTCTCTTCTCTCAGATGCACTATGCTCTCAGGGACCAAGGACAGTTTGTTCTAATCATGTTGAAGATGTAAAATAAAAATACTTAATTATAAATTGAATTATTTCACCAAGATGCTGCCTGTGAGAAAAAAGAAAATAGGAATGACTGGAAATCCTGCCTTCCCACCTGGGTTTCGGATGATTATAAACAGCTGGGGTGGGGCTGAGGCCCACAGGGGCAAGGCAGCCACAGTGCGGGGGCCGAGGAGGGGCAACACATTACAAGTCCAGCAGCAGGGCGCAGCCAGGCTGCCTCTGGCCACCTCTCCAATGCCCAGGATCTGGACAGGAAAAGGAGTTCATCAATAAAGAGAGACCCCTCAGATGTGGGGTGCAACACCCCAGCTAGGAAGGACAGCAACGGGTCCTCTCCCTGCAAGATCATGGGAACAAAGGAGAGGACAGGGACACTGAGGACAGGGTTCAAAACCCACTGGTCTCCCCAGAGGAAGCGCCCCCAGGGGAAACTGACAGCAACTCAGTAAGTCATGGAGGTCAACCATCAGAGAGAGAGGTGAGAACTAGACAAAAACCACATCCTCATTCTTTGGGTCCATTAGGAAATGGGCGGGGTTGCAGGAATCCTCAGCCTCCTGGACAGGGCTGGATAAGCCTGAGTTAACACAGAGCAGGGGGGGTGGAGGTGCGGAGAGCACCCCCAGGGCGAGGGTCCTGCTTTCTGCTCAGCTCATGGTGACATCTCTAACACAAGTATATGCTGGCTCTAAATTATATTAGCTTGTTTGCTTTATTTGGATGCATCTCTGTTTTTGACACCATGTCCTCTCCAAAGCTGTAAACATCTCGCATGCTTTACAAAGCACTGAGCACACAGTAATTAACCCCATACTCGCTGACCAACCTGTCAGGGGCAAAGAGGGTCAGCCCAGGAAGGGGGCACATTTCCACATATCACCCAAGAACCTCTCATGCTGGCTCAGAGCCACAGACAAGACTGGGAAGATCTACCCACGGAATGCTCCTCCTTGCCCTCCATGACCAGATTCTCACTTTAAAAAGAGCCCCTAGTCTGGTGCATCCCGTAAAGAACAGACAAGAGGGGCCTAAGTCCCCAGGAACCAGCACCATCCATCCAGTGAGAATGCTGGCGGCACAGCCCAGGGGTGATGGCTGCTAACGGGTCACTTAAAAAAATGACCATGCGTTAAAAACATTGTTAAATCATCACTCACAAGAGAACCAAGGAGGTGTCACAATCTCTTCAGAGGAGAAGTTAAAGAATCACAAAAAGACATGGAGTTGGCTGGGGGAATGGGGATGGATTGGGCCATGATGGATTGATAATTAGGGGGCTTCCTTTTGGGGTGCTGGAAATGTCTTCGAGCTAGAGGTTGCACAACACTGCGAATGTACTGTCATGGAACTATTTACATTCACTTCAATGTGATTAACTTTATGTTATGGCAATTTCACCTCAAGAAAAAAATAATACAGAGTAAAAGAATATTGACATGGATTTCCAATAGACACGATACCAGCTTTTTCCATGAGGAGTCAATTGTCTCGCTAGGAGGCTGAACCCATTTGCACACTTAGGGACAAGGATTATTTGCTTTGCCTTCAGATATCTATGACTTAGAGAGCTGCACAAACACAGGTGAGCCCTAGGCGGCCCCAGTGCTCCATTCAAAGGCCGCTTATGCCCAAGTCCAAGGTGGAATGAGGAGAAGATGGAATCCACAGGTTTAGGAGGAAACTGGCTTCAGCCGATGGCGAAGGTGATCCTGTGGAATGAGGCGAGTCTGGAGATGGTGTCAGGATTGACTCCCGCATTTCTTGGAGGCAGCGGGGAAGGTGGGCTCACTGGAGCACTGGGGCTTGAGGAGATGGTCCACCATGTGACAGAGTGAGACTCTGAGGTGGCCAAGGCACCATGGAGGAGCAGGGCCACACAGCGTGCACCCTGGGCAGTTTGCAGCCCTAGGCTGGCTAGGGGCTTCTGCAGCACAGTGCCGCAGCTGCTGGGACACACACCAAGGGACCAGGCACATGAAACACTCAGTGACACACATAAACATAATTTCCCCTGACTTGTACAAAAAAATAGGGTGATCACTCCACTCTGAGTTTCCATGCAGTGATGTGGACTCCTTTTCAGAAACACCTTTTCTTTCCACCAATCTGGAATTCTTTCTGGGTTCCTCGAACACCTCTAAGAAATCACAGCCTCAGAGAGCGGTCTGCCTGGGGCCTTTCCCTTCCGGCTTTCCCCAGGCGTCCACACCTACAACACCTGGGACACGCTAACACTCACAGACCAGGTGAACACATGCTTGACTGCTCTCCACATGTACCGAGGGCTGCCCATGGCCTCCGTGAGAGACCTTTCCATCCGGACCATATGTGGTGCATCACTGAGGGAGCACGCGGCCCCTGTGTACACCAGGTCATGCTCCAGAAGCATCACCCACCCACATGTGCACACTTTCAAGGCACAGCCAACTGCACTTTTCCACTGCAATGAGTACACAGTAATTATTACCCAAACTCAGCACATGGGAACGTGGTCTGCAGCCTACATGCACTGTGTTTTGGTGAGTTCTGTCCTTGTGTGCAGCTGGGAGGCGGCTACCAGGTCACAAGCATTCACCTCGGAGCGCACAAGACTATGACCAATACGAGCTCGATGTCACTGTCAGAGCTTCCTTCGAGGATGCTGCTCCCTCCCCACAGTGGTCTTGTTACTCTATAACTAGAAGGTTCTGAGCCACCAGCTCCAAAAGGCAAGGCCCAAAAAGGGCCCTGTTACTCTTTTACAAGCAACCAGAGCAGAAACGAAAATGTCACCAGCCTCCTAGAAAGAAACTGAATTATTCATCTGCAGCATTCACAGCCCCACGTGTGAAGAAACGAGGGTTGTCCCCCTCGTCGTTCAGGCTGAAAAGTTTCCATGACTAGATGTGGGCACTCCTGTCCCAGCTCGTGCATCATGCCTGCCTCCTTCCTGGTGGCCACACAAGGACACGGGTACACGGCCCTTGCCCTGGTATGACCACATGCCCACCCTTCTCCCCATGTCCTCACATCCCCAGCTTCCTGGCTCCTGACACCGCAGAACCTGGATGACCTTGTGAAAACACACACATCTAATGCTCCCTCCGAGGTCCCTATACCACAGCATCCTTAGAGCTCACAGCCATCCGGTTCCTACAGTTCAGCCCCAAAGGAGACTAGGGCCATCAGTTACATAAGAATATACATAGTGGAGGAGTCGATTTCATTCACCTCCTTTGAGTTACCTGAACTTTTTACAGTAAATGTGTTACCTGTTTAATACAGGGAGGGAACCACATCTGGGAGTGCATGATTCTTTTTTTTTTTTTTTTTTTTTTGAGACAGAATCTCACTCTGTTGCCCAGGCTGGAGTGCCGTGGCACCATCTCAGCTCACTGCAACCTCTGCCTCCCAGGTTTAGCGATTCTCCTGCCTCAGCCTCCTGAGTAGCTGGGATTACAGGCGCACACCACCACACCCAGCTAATTTTTGTATTTTTAGTAGAGACAGGATTTCACCATGTTGGTCAGGCTGGTCTTGAGCACCTGACCTGTGACCCACCTGCCTCAGCCTCCCAAATTGCTGGGATTCCAGGCGTGAGTCATTGTGCCCGGCCTCATGATTCTTATAAATTGCTGCAAGGATATGCCCACAGCAGAAGCAGGGAAAGCTGACAGTAGCACATCCTGCAGCCTCAGGCTTGGACAGCAGCCCTCCCAAAGGGCTCTCCCAGGGCTAGCCATTTATGCCTACGTTACACATCCCTGCAGCAGAAAGAGAGCCCGCCTGTCCAAAGAGAATCATTTGCGAGAAGACACCAAGAGACTAGGGTAGTCGTGGTGTCAGGCCTGCTCATCCAAACAACTTTGATCACTGAGAAAACTCAGCGCCGTAGGATGGCTCCAGGGGTTGCAGAGAACCCCACTCCACTCCACCTGCAACAGGTATTTCCAAACCCTCCACATTTGCAGAAACCTATTTTCTTTTTATTGCTCATAAATCACTCTATTTTAAACCCCAGCATGACACAGATTCTTTAATTAAGTGAAGCAAAATCAATCTCACTTGAAGAATCACTGCAAAACTGTGACTTTTTCCCTCACATAGGAAGATACTACAATATCAGGGTCAGGAACCGAATTCCCCAAAGTCCATCAATGAAAAAATGTCTACTTTACGACCTAAGACGAAACCTGACAACAGAGCATTCAGAAGGACACGCCATCAACTATCTTCAGTCCCTGACCCACCAAATGAAAAGTAACGGCAAAGCAATCTCTGCTTAAACATCACACTAAAACATACCGCTCCATTTGGCCTTATTTTTCTTGGGTTTTTCAAACAGGCTAATTTGTGGCCTTTATTGGAAATAAACAAAACATAAATAAATTAGTACCTATTAACCTGCCACTCAGCATAATCACCTCAAACACCCTGGGAAAGTGGTGAAAATCTCATCCCCCGTCTAGGCAGTGCCTGCGGGTTTCTTCTCACTCTGGTATAAGGCCACCCAGATTCTCCTGGCGTGTAATGCTTGTGGAATGCTGGGGGGCAGCAAATGAAACTTCTAGAGACACTGAAGTCCTGCAGGTCACTGGGGTAACTCCTATTAACTTATCACTCAGGCACCAAAGGCTACCCCAGGGCTTAAAAGCCTTAATGTCCCTCCTAAGGCACCTCATTTGCTACTCCCCAAGGGGTACCATGTAACCCCAGGTAATCCAGCCCCATGAGAATTTGGTAATACCTAGGACTACAGATTCCAGTCCTGATTAGACTGGTTCCACACAGAGGCTGCATTTAAAACACTAGCTCTGAAGTCCTCATATGTTAATACAGTCCCAATTCCCAATATCAGGAAAGAAGGAAATGTTATCACTACATGCCCCACAGACATTAAACAGGAACACTGCAAACAACTCCGTGCACAAAGAGTCAACAGCTTAGAGGAAATGATCAAATTTCTCCACAACAACAAACCACCAAAATTCACACAAGATGAAATAGATACCTGAGCAAAACTATAAACAGGAAAGAAACAGAATATGTAGTTAAATACCTTCTGAAAAAGACATCTGAAAAGGCCCGGATCGTTTTACTGGCAAATTCTACCAAACATGTAAGGAACCTAACAACAATTACATACACTCTCTTCCAGAAAATAGAGGAAAAAACATTTCCCAACTTAAATGAGGCCAGCACTACCCTGAGAGCAAATCCAGAAAAAGACAGTACAAGAAGATTATAGGACAATACCCTTTATGAACACAGATGCAAAAATCCTCAACCAAATATTAGCAAACTAAATCCAGTAATATGTCACAATAATGCACCACAGCCCAAGGGAGTTGATTCCAAAACACAAGATTGAGTCAGTGTTCAAAAATCAATAAATGCAAGCCACTTATTCACAGAAGAAAAAGCACACAGGCATATCAATTTATATAGAAAACACATTTAAAAAATTCAACATCCATTCATGATAAAAAGCTCTCAGCAAACTAAACCTAGAAGGGAACTCTCTCAGCCTGACAAAGGGCATCTATGGAAAACTCACAGCTAACATCATACTCCATGGTGACAGACAGATGCCTTCACCGAAAGTCGGAAGCAAGGCAAGGATGTGCTCTCACTACTTCTCAACATTGCACCAGAAGTCTTGGCTAAAGAAACAGGGCAAGAAAAAGAAAGGAAAGGCCCACAAATTGAAAAGAATGAAATAAAATGGGCTATTCACAGACAGCATGATGGCCTATGTAGAAAATTCCAAGGATTTCTTTTTGTACAAAAAAGTTCTTAGAACTGGTAAGTGAGGTTAAGTAAAGTCAGAGGGTCCCAGATCAACAACATAAAACTGGTCATATTTCTACGGACTCTATCAATATTTGGGAAACTGACAAAGTGAACTGCATCAAAATTAAAATGTTTGGCTCTGTGAAAGATGCTGTTAAAAGAATTAAAAGGCAAGCTAAAGATTGAGAGAAAATATTTGCAAATCACATATCTGACAAAGAACTTGTATTTAGAATATATAAAGAAGTCTCAAAACTCAATATCAAGAAAATAAACAACTCAATTAAAATATGAGCAAGACTTCAACAGATACTTCACCAAAGAGGATACACAGATGGCAAATTAGCACATGAAAAGATGTTTTACATCATTAGCCACTAGGAAATGCAATTAAAACCACAATGAGCACATTAAATACACATTAGAATGGCTTAAGAAAAAAACTTAACAATACCAGGTGCTGCTAAGGATAGACATGGGTGGTGAGACTATAATATGGTACTGCCACACTAGAAAAGATTTGGGCAGTTTCTTTTTTTTTTTTTTTTGAGACGGAGTCTCGCTCTGTCGCCCAGGCTGGAGTGCAGTGGCCGGATCTCAGCTCACTGCAAGCTCCGCCTTTCGGGTTCACGCCATTCTCCTGCCTCAGCCTCCCGAGTAGCTGGGACTATAGGCACCCGCCACCTCGCCCGGCTAGTTTTTTTTTTTAGTAGAGACGGGGTTTCACCGGGTTAGCCAGGATGGTCTCGATCTCCTGACCTTGTAATCCGCCCGTCTCCCAAAGTGCTGGGATCACAGGCTTGAGCCACCGCGCCCGGACGTGGGCAGTTTCTTATAAGGATAAACACACACAGACCATATGACCCAGCAATCCCACTTCTGGACATTTATCAAAAGGAAATTAAACCATGTGTTCATAGAAAAGCTCACACACACATGTTTGCAGCAGCTCTGTTCAAACAGACAATGGACTTACTGAGGGACAAAAAAAAAAAAACAACTACTGATACCTGCATCAGCTTGAATGAGCCTCAAAGGCACTGTGGTGAGTGAAAGAAGCCAATCTCAAAAGGCTGTGTACTGTGTGGCTCCATTATATAACATTCTCGCAAAGGTAAACTATAGGAACAAAGAGTAGCTCAGCAGTTCTAAGTGATTGGGCAGGGGGGCGGGGTGGGGTGTGACTATACAGGGAAGGTACAGGGATTTCTTGGAGGATAGAATTTCTCTGTATTCTAACTGTGGTGGTGGTTACACCATCTGCACATGTCTTAAAACTCACAGAAATGCATACTGAAATAATCATTCTTACCGTATATTAATTTTAAGAGGAAAAGGAAAAACAAAATAAAATGACTGCACCACTTTGATTGAAATGTCTTTCAAAATACCTTTATTTTTAGCCAATCACAAAAGGACAAACACTGCATGATTCCTCCTATAGGAGGTCCCTGGAGTAGTCAGTCACACAGACAGAAAGCGGAATCAGGGCTGGGGAGTTACTATTTAACGGGTACAGAGTTTCCATTTGGGATGATGAAAAACCTCAGGAGATGGAGGGTGGTGATGGCTGCCCAAAAATATGGATGTACTTAATGCCACTAAACTATACCCTTACACACGGTTAAAATGATCAATTTTATGTTTATTTTACCACAATTTTAAAAACTCATGTTCTTCCACAAGAATAGATTTAGAAAACTGTATTTGTTTTAAAATAAAATAAAAGAAGTTCAAAAAGCAAAAAGCTAAAGTCGTTCCCCACCACACTCTCCAGATAACATCATTGTCAATAGTTTGCTGTGCTTCGTGTCAGATGTTCACAGTCTTTATCATACACACCGGCTCAGGTGCACGCCGGCTCAGCTGCATACAGGCTGAGGTGCACGCCGGCTCAGGTGCATACAGGCTGAG
>NC_045447.1:103195786-103271435 GCF_002776525.5 Piliocolobus tephrosceles
GTGCATACAGGCTGAGGTGCACGCCGGCTCAGGTGCATACAGGCTGAAGTGCACACCAGCTCTGGTGCATGCCGGCTCAGGTGCATACAGGAATAGGGGCTTCTAATTCTGTGATTAAATGTGAAACAGAGGTCCTGGGTCAATTTGTACAATCCTTTTGCCTTAATTTAAGAGAGTCATGCTCTTTGCTTCCCACAAGAGGCAACTGAAAAGTAAGTAAAACACATCCCAAGGGTGAGGGCACTGGTAGGGGGTAAAGAACACAAGATGGCAGCCACCAAGGGCTGGGGAGTAAAAGTCCTTCACAATTTCTGACTGTTGTAAGAACTCGATGATGGAGGAGTTCTCCAGATAGGAGGAGGAGATGGCAAAGTCAGCCGGGATTGAGAAGATGATGGAGACAAGACTCACAAGATGGACAGGGATGATCACTGGGCATTCAAGAACAATTTGTGAAAGCCAAATACACAGCCTTAAAATAGAATGTGGACCTAAATACTGAGAAACACCCCCTTCTGTAAGATTTGTGACAAAAATTAATCTGAGTGGAGTCAACGGTCCTAATGGCATGGTGGACCCAAGAGCCGAATCAGCGCTAGCAAAATGGCGGAATTCATATAGAAAAGATGCAAGAGCTTCGGGGCCTAATGATGTCGGTGCTTCATGATGTCTACAGAATACATGAAACTTCCTCAGCTGCATGAAGGACAAACTCCAAGCCTCTCCCCTTTTCCCCCATTCAACTGAAGTCATCTTCACTTCCCACAGCAGTACATTTTCTAGACACATCTTGTAGACCTCAAAGTACTGGAAAGGGCCGCGCATGGTGGCTCACATCTGTAATCCCAGCATTTTGGGAGGCTGAGGTGAGAGGTTTGCTTGAACCCAGGGGTTTGAGACCAGCCTGAGCAACATACTGAGACCCCATCGCTATAAAAGAATTTTTAAAAAATTAGCCTGGCGTGGTGGCACATGCCTGTGGTCCCAGCTACCCAGGAGGCTGAGGTGGGAGGATCGCTTCAGCCCATGAGGTTGAAGTGGCAGTAAGCCGACACTGCACTCTGGCCTGGGCCACAGAGCAAGACCCTGTCTCAACAAATAAAGTATTGGAAAGGAAGCGCTCATTCAACTTATCTTAAGATACTGTAAGATACCTACCACTTTTCCTAAGATATTGTAAATGATACTACATTTTGAAATACATAAGTTGTGCTATAACAACAACAACAACAAAACATCCTGAGCAAGCAGTGCTCCGTGCGGAGCTGACCCGAACATTAAAAAGAAATGAAGGCCGGATGCAGTGGCTCACGCTTGTAACCCCAGCACTTTAGGAGGCCGAGGCAGGAGGACTGCTTGAGCCCCAGAGTGTGAGACCATCCTAGGCAACACAGCAAGTCCTCATCTAGAGGTCTAGAGGAGGTTTTCGTAGACTAAACATTTAAAAATTAGCCAGGCATGGTGGTGCACACCTGTGGTCCCAGCTACTCAGGAGGCTGACATGGGAGGACTGAAGTTCAAGGTTGCAGGGAGTCAGCCTGGGTGACAGAATGAGACCCTGTCTCAAAAACAAACGGCCGGACACGGTGCCTCACTGTACTGTAATCCCAGTACTTTGGGAGGCCGAGGCAGGTGGATCACCTGAGGTCAGGAGTTCAAGACCAGCCTGCCCAACATGGTGAACCCCGTCTCTACTAAAAATACAAAAATTAGCCAGGCATGGTGGCACACGACTGTAATCCCAGCTATTGGGAGGCTGAGGCAGGAGAGTCACTTGAACCTCAGAAGCAGAGGTTGCAGTGAGCCGAGATTGCGCCACTGCACTCCAGCCTGGGCAATGCACTCCACCTCAAAAACCAAAACAAAACAAAAAGAGGAAAGAAGTGAAGGCAGACAGTCAGAGGGCTACAGAGACTCCAGGCTGATCAATCAGTGACAGAAATTTGAGTCCCCTTTCTCAGGTCCTCCCCAGGCATCCCCCAGAGAAGTGGGGCAGAGATAAGGGGGTACCATGCCCACAGCAGCACTCTGGGTCCCCCGAGGGCTGCCTTCACAATCCCCATCCCAGCCCAAAGGAGTTCCAGCCACTCTGCTGATGTGTGGCACCAAGTTCTGGGCTCAAGTCCTCCCACCCACCTCCCCCTTTCATTGCCAAGAAACCTCCCTCCAAAGATGTCCAAATCCAAACTGCCGCTTCTAGACACCTGGCACCAATAAACCCCGAAGATAAACACAGCCTGACTCATTTACCCAGCCCTGTGCATCGCAAGCATCTTAGCCGTAATTAACCTTCGCTTAAACCCTGTGTTTGTGCTTGAGTTTAGAAATCACTAGCATTCAATTCCAAATAAGAACATCACAAAGATTACACTGGACAAATAAAATATAAACAGATCCAAATGCCTCCATGTTCTTAATTACTAGCTATGTTCCTTTGTATACACAGACGAAAGCAGCAACGAAATAGCCTGCGTAAACTGTGTTTACATGAGTTTCTCTCTCTATGACTAGAAGCACTAAAACTCACCTTCAGAACCCGACTGAGCTTCAGAACCCGCCGGTGATTTTTGTTTTTTCAGTGTGTACACTTCATTATCGCTTTTAAGCCCACCCTGGAAGAGGACAACGGCTAAATCATGAAATATTAAGCCACTGTCCCCCAAGCCTCTTCGGCCTGACAGAAACATGTCCGTCAAAGAAGAGAGAAAAGCCAGACGGATTCCTCCCACACCACCACGCTCCTCCTGGCCAAGCCTTTCCGTAGAGGAAGGCCAAGCTGGGGTCAAGACGGGAGACTCTGCTCTCAAGTCTGTGACTGTCAGCCCCTGCAATGGGGGTCCCTGCTGCGGAGGCCCCTGGTGTCCCACCCTGAAAAGTCCCAGAAAGCACTTCTGAGAGAAGCAGCTCTGGCTTAGAACCTGGAGGGTGCCTGGGGCCACAGGCAGGGTTTCACAGCTGCCCTGCTGGCACCTGTGGTCACCCGACCCTTCTTTCTCCCCAGCTCCGGGCCCACCTCGGAGGAGGCTCTCCTGGGGGAAAGGGTCGAGGTGCAGGATGAGAAAACCTGCAGAACCTGCAGCCGGAGGACAGACTAGCACAACCTGGAGGCCATCCTGGGCTGCCAGGAAAGACCTGGCTTTGTGAGAACCAGTGTCACAGAGGCTGGGCAGGAAGCCCCAAGGGCCTGAAAGCGGGCGGGACCGAGACTCATGTCCCCACCCATCTGGGAGCCAGAAGGGGCCTGCTGGGTCCCCAGATCCTGGTGGTGTCACCTCTCTGAGCCTCAGCCAACAAGAAACAGGGAAGAGGACACACTCTGACCACCAGTTCCAGGAACAAACACCCACTCCTGCCAGCCCAACCACACTAGGACCGGTCCATGGGTCACAGCCTTGGCATGGGCTCAGCTCCCCACTCCCACCACAAGGCCAGTGGCCTGAGTCCTTCTTACCTCTGTGACCAGCTCCACTCTCTCACGTGTTCACCCATCAATCATTCATTCACTCCAACATTGCACCTGATGGAAAAGGAAGAGAAGAGCCACCTTTACCAGTCCTGGAGCTGGCGCTCCTCTGCGTTCCCCTCCTGACCCATCAGGCAGCTCCCATCCAGTCCAGACCAGCCTGCCCTGGACCACCAGGCTGTGTTTCTCCTGCCTCACCGTGACTGTTGACGGCAGAATTCACAGGATGGCATGCAGGTCTGATAAGCGCACGCCAGGCACACAGGAGGCCGACGTCAGCAGCCCCACAGACAGCGGGAAACAAGGATATGACCACGGCTTGCACAAACATTGTTTTTCCCAGAAAAAGAAAATATCAGGGAGGCAGAGCTCCCAGACTTTCTGCTGATAAATGCCTCTAGCATGTCCAAGCCATGTCACATTTTGACAGGAAAATGAAGTCGTTTTTGGAAGGAAGACAACAGGAATGGTCCCCAGAGGCACCTAAGGTATTACTGATGCTTAAATAGGGGGCCAGTGGTGACCGGAATGAAGCAACCGTCCTAAGAAGCAGAAGGTCGGCTGAGGTGTGAGTGCAGCTTGCACAAGGCCATGAGAATGTGAGAAGTGCCAACCTTCGGCCACCTCATGCTGGCCTGGTGATCTCTGGGCAAGAACGACAAGCCCTGCCTGCTCTGGGGCAGGCTTCCGGAAGCAGGGCAACACCCTCGTACTATACACCTTGAGCAAGCTCACACAGCTCACCGAGGGCCCGCACTGGCTTATAAAACACAGCCCGCCACAGGGCCCATGCACTGGGGAACACTGACCAGTGCGATGGCTGATGTCACAGGTCAACCTGGATGGGCCGCAGTACCCAGATATCTGGCCAATCATTATTCTTGATACTTCTGTGGAGGTATTATTTTTTAATGAGATCAACATTTAAAGCAGCGGCTTTGAGTAAAGCAAATGACCCTCTGTAATGAGGGTGGGCCTCGTCCAATCAGTTGAAAGCATGACTAGCACAGGCTTCTCACGCAAGGAGAAGGGCAGAAAGTTCTGCCTCCAGACAGCCTTCCAACAAGCTGCAGCTCTTCTCTGGGTCTGCAGCCTGCTGTATATTTTAGACTTATGGCATCTCCACAATAGGGAGAGGTAATTCCTTGTAATGCCTACACATGCACACACACACACACACGCACATACCCGTTGGTTTCATTTCTCTGGAGGACCCTGACTGACACAATCAATCAGGGACATGGCAAAGGTACCCCCACTTCGGAGCAGAACCTAACTGTGGAAGGAAGCTCCCATGACCACGTGTCACCAACAAAAAGTCATGCCTGTGAAGGGTCTGGGCACATACACAGTATCTAGCTGGGATACTGGGCTGACCTGTCCAGGGATAGGAAAGCCAATATATGTGACCCTAGAGAAACACACCACACCACTGTACTACCATGTCAAATTCTCCCCAGGCCATTTCACTTTAGACAAGCTGGAGGCATGCAGGAGAGTGGGGTGAGTTTTATCTTTTGGCTAAAAATACAACTGAGACTTCCGTAAAATAAGTTCAGTAAGCCTCCTAATGATAAGACTCCTAAATCCAAGAAACTCTCCCAGAATGCAGACCTCCAGCGTGCTGTGCACTGCTATTCTGGAACCTATGGGCACACAAGTGCAGGCAGGCACTCACACACACACGCATACATGCACAAGGTACATGCACGTACACACACATTCACACACATACACGCATACACCCCCCCACACACACACACGGCCTACTACAAACACTGCCAATTTCTTTTTCTGGGCTCCACCATTCACAGGGGCCATCACATATCCTGCTAACCAATGCCTTGACAGGAGTAATGTACATCAAAGAAAACCGTCAAGGGTGTGGCCGACAGAAGAGACTTCCACTGAAGCCCCCAGGGACACACAGTACACACAAGGGCACACATGGCTTCGCAGCACACTGCAGAACATACATATCTATGACACAGTGGTGAGCGAATAAAACAAGTGCATACCTCTGCATGGCATGACCGCGGCTTTGGGGAAACAGCCCCTCTATGGATGTGTGTGTACTTACGCATGCACGCATGTGTATGCATCTGAAAATCGCGAAGGAAAAAACTCAGAAAGGCAGGTTGTTAATGGCGTTTACCCAGCACAATGAAAGCTTTCACTCTTTGCTTTCTGTCTTCGTTTTCTGAGCACTAAAAATGCCATTAAAATAATGGAAAAGTTAGTCAGCACATCTTACTTCCTGTTCACACTAAATATCCAACAAGTATTCTTGTAGAAACACTCCTTAAAAGCAAAGGTCCCACCGACAGAGAGAAAAACTTGCATAAAAAAGATAGAAGGCACCTTTCCTGTTTCCCCTCTGAGTCAACATGAAGTTATTTTACAAAGCAGAGAGTTTCCACTGCACTCTTATTTCTATAGCTTCCCACAAAGGCAAAAAGCAGCCGTGGTTTCCATTTTCCTGCTGATAAAGCCCTGCTGAAATATATCCTGGAGAAGGTGAAAGCCTGCCAGCCCCGTCTCCGCCCACCAGGGCCACCAGCCCAGCCCGCACAGTATTTCAATTGCCTTCTTGTGTGCTGTAACAGGTTGAAGAGGTGCGATCTTGTTTGCAAAAAGGGTCTTTCTAGATGTCAGTAAGAATCTTGGGATGAGATCTCCCTGGGTTATCTGAGTGGGCCCTAAATCCGGGGACAAGCGTCCTTATAGATACACTCAGAGGGAAAGACAGACGCAGACACCATGTGATGTTGGAGCGGAGACTGGAGCAATGTGTCACAAGCCAAGGGACACTGGAGCCACACAAGAGGGAAGAGGCAGGACGGAGGCCCCCCTAGCACCTCAGAGGAGCGTGGCCCTGCTGAGACCTTGATTTTTACTTCTGACCTCCAGAACTGGGAGAATAAATTTCTGTTGTTGGAAACCACCCAGTGTGTGGTACTTCTTACGGCAGCTACAAGAGCTTCATCCCTGGGTCCCCTGTGCTCCTATGAAAAGGGATTGTTTCCTTCATGGTTCATTTACAGGGGAAGCAAGAAAGCCCCCAACACACAGACTACGAAAATGCGTGGGATGAGATGAAATGAATCATCCTCGCTGCACCCTTGTTAGGGGTCTTCCCCTTGTTCACACTCCACTCTCCCACCCAAAACCTGAGTCCTAGGCCCCCTCATCCCCCACTCCACCCCAAGGCCCTTCCTTCCCGCTCCTTGGACAGCACCACTTTTCTTCCTGTCACTGCTGCTGTGTTGCATGTTACCCTGAACTCAGCAGCCTGCAACACGTTACTACACTCCTAATACTGTGGGTGAGGAGCCTCAGCGGGTCCCAGCCTCAGTCAGCTCATCTCTGCTCCAATGTCCAAGGACACCAAAGCTGACACACCTAATTACCAAGGGCTCCAGTCCTTGGAAGGCCTGTCCCCTCACTTATCAGGGTCCTGAGTGGAGGGGACTGAATACCAGGGCTGCCCACTGGAGTTCCCATGGCTGCCCGGGGAGCTTGGGCTTCCTCACAGCATGGCTACCACAGGGCCAACTCCTTCCTTGGCATCACAGGGCTCCCAGAGCCAGCATCCTGGTGAACAACGGGGAAGCCACATTGGTGGTCACTCAGCCTCACACCCACCACATTCCACCAATCAAGGCAGTCAGGAGGTAACCCAGATCCACGGCAAGGGGACAGATATCCTACATCTCAGTGACAGCAATGGCGAGACTTACCACCATGTTTTAAAAACAACTACAGCTTTTCGCCCAACTCAGCCACCAGCTGTTTCCGATTTGCTCTGAGTTCTAACTCAGTGTTTGTGACTTCAACACTTCAGCCCCATACTCGTTGGACAGCCTCACCCTCGAGATCCCCTCAAAGCCCCTGTATCTCCTATTGGTACATCCACACACCCTTCTCCTGCTAAAAGTAACACATCCTGTCCATTCTCCTCCAACCCCTACCCTCTCACTGCCATCCCAGAACCTGGGACACACTAGGCAGGCACTGCACGCTCTCCGAGGGGTAGATGGCAGCAGACTGAGTGGACCCTGTACAGCCAGAGACAGAAACTGTGAAGCTGAGAAACACCATGTTAGGAATGACAGGGACGTGCCCACCTGGCCTGGGTGAGCAGGTGGCAGTGGGGCGGGATGTACAGAGGGCACAGCTGGAGAAACCCCCGAGGGTCCAGCGAGGGAGGCGAGACCTATCAGCAAGCAGCAGGAGCTGGTTCAGGGGCCCCTTCTCAGAGGAGAGGGTTCAGAGCAGGGCTGGAAACAGGGTGCCACGTGGGAAGTCTGAGACAAAATTAAACCACAGGTGGCAGCACGGAGACAAGACCTGCCCCAGGAAGTGGAGCCATAAGAACTGGAGGGCTTCTGGTGTCCTGAAAGGAGAATAAAAAGCTAAAACACAGCCTGTGTGCAAGGACATTCAAAGCCTCATTCCTAACAGCCTCAAACTGGAAGCCGAGCGGGCAGCACAGACACCCGTGGCAGATATAAATGTGCCTAAATTGTGGCAGACACACACCAGAATATGAAGTGGCAAGGCAAGAGAAGACGACCCTGGGTGAGCTCAAGTCAAATGTCAAGACGGATGCTGAGTGACACACACGAGGATGTGCTGCAGAATCCAAGGCACACAGAGTCAAGCCAGCCAAGATTAACCTGCGCTGTGATCAGCTGGGGAGTGGTGAGCAGGAGGGCCCAGGGCTCCATGCTCTCCTCCTCTTCCCGGGCATCGCACGGCTGGCTCCATTTGTGAAGATTCAAGGGCCACACACTGAAGCTAGGTATGCTTCACAGTAAATTCTGCAAATATCTCACTGCAGAAGGAAGGAGGAGATGGAAAGATGAAAACAGCAAACCAGGTGAGAAGGCTTCGCCGCTGCTGCTTCCTATCGATGACCTTCCCTTGACTCCAAGAGGGGAAAGGAGGCAGGGAGAGGGGTCACCGCCCAGATGGGTAAGGGGATCCACTGATCCACTGCAAAGCAGGGGCCATGGGGCCGACCCAACTGCTCCAAGAAGAAAGCAGCGAAGCCATTTGAGGATCAACCAGCTCACACCAGTCACAGCACTTGCAATGCCTACTATCCACTGGCTGGCTGTGTCCTGCTGCCCTCCTGGGACACATCCTCAGAGAAGGTGCACCAGCAAGGCCAGCAAGCAGGCCACACCTGGGTCTGATGACCACGAGGCCACAGTCTCAGACCACGGAATCTGCTCTTCATATCAGCTCTGATCAGACAGGCACTTGGAAGGGTCACAATGCAAAGAACAGCACAGGCCACACTTGTTAGCATTTACACAGGCGTCAGCCACAGCTCTGATCCTCAGCAAAGCCTCGCAGACCCAGCAGCGGAAGGCCCCGCAAAGCTCAGGATAACTGCACTGTAGCAAATATCTCCTGTGCAGCAGAAGCCATGCTCTGCCTCCTCCAGCAGCAAGGAGAGAGCCCCCAGCCCAGCAGTTTGGGGAGGGTGACACCAGCAGCAACGGAATCCCGGCCTGACACAATTCATGAATAAGGCTGTGCTTGGCAAAGTGTTTTTCCGTCTTTAGTAACTACAACACAAGTGCTGGAAAAGGCTTCAGAGTAGTCCTGACACAAAACGTCTCAGTGGAAGTCTCCAGATGACACCACCACTTACTTAGAGAATGCCACTGCGGTCTGAGCATGGTCTCCTCACTGAGAAAAGAGAAAGGGGAGAGAGCGTGTCTGTGTTCTCAGGGCTCCTTCATTTCCACCGCGAGACGTCTGTGCTAAGCCATCTATCCCTTCTGCAGCCCTAAATGTGCTAATTATTAAATGACACTCTCTTCCAGTTGAAATAAAACCTGTGCCCACTGCTGGAGTCACAGAGCGGTTACTTGTAAATAAATGGAGTCTGTATCTCCCCAAAGGCTTGTTTCCAGGTCCTGCAGCGACTGGTGTCTATTTTAAAAATCGCCGCCTCACCACCTCTCTGGTCTTGCCAAGCTGGCAGAAGCCAAGCCCTGCTCCAACGCTGCTCTTGTGGAAGGAACTGGAACATGAGGATGGCAGGTCCCTGCATGGAGAGACCTCAGCCCCACAGAACATCCAGGACGCGGCCGCTGCTCACAGTCGAGACCAAGGGGCTGGGCGGCTTCACAGGATTCCACATTTGAAACCCAAGCCACTGCCCTCAGCATTCAAAGACAAGCCAGATATCCAATTCCGCCTGCTCAAGAGCTTTGCTTTGACCCAGTTTTCCTGCCCTGTTGTTCTCGGGCTTGCAGTCCAACACCAGCCCTAAGGCTGTAAGGCATGCCCAGCCCCAGAAATGTGGGGATTAGCCTCACTGAGAGGAAAATCAAGCGGTACAGGAGTACACGGTCAAAGTCAGCCAACGTGAGAAATAAGATAATAATACATAGTGTACACATACTGACTTCATGCTAAAATTTTCACACTTCCATACAGCCAGATGTCACATGGCGGTCAGTATTTCTCAATCTGGGGGTTGCAAACACAGTTTTTCAACAAATACAATCAAATAAAAATAGCAGGGGGTGTCACAGATAGTTAAGGGTGGCTGTTGTAAGCAAAACTTTTAGTGGCATGTGTGTATCTGTGTGCGCGTATGTGTGTGCGTGTGTTTGTGCGTGTGCTGCCTCACAATATAAAACGCATGTGGGTCACTGTCGGTGTCTGAAGCCAGCCAGGCATGAGACACCCACACAGCCAGGCTTCCTGACAGTCAGGAAGCTTTTGTATTGTAATAAAAAATGTTTTAGCAATATGGTCCATGCACTGAAACCTCTCTGAGGCTTCGTTTCAAACATGACACTGAATTCCATGTGCATCTCAGTTCAAACATGGGCAAGAAGGGCTATTACAGGAGTCATCTCATTTAATAGTCCCACAGTCCCCCAACAACCACTGAGGGACAACCCCACTAAGGAAGGGGGTAGGCCCCACTGAGACCACGCACAAGGTGGCAGGCACAGAAGGACTTCCAGGCTCCCCCAGGAACTGGAGCCTTGAAGAGGACGCTGCAGTCACCCCGCCCTGCAGGCCCACCCGCAGCTGCGCTGTGCCTGGGAGAGGCAAGCAAGGGGCCGGCTGGCTTGGCTGCCTGCGTGCCCTTTAGGAGCGGAGCAAGCTGCAAAACACCCACCTGTTCTGGGAACAAAGCACACATGACCAATCTAGGAAAAGTGTGCAAGGCTCTCAAGACTCCGATGCATATGGGGTGCGTGTGTGCTGTATGTGCTGTGGCACGTGCAGCATATGACTGTGTGGTGTTACGTGTGGGGTTTGATAGGTGGTGTGTGTGGTACGCATGCGTACAGTGGGTGTTGTGTGTGTTTTTGTGTGTGTGTGTGGCATGGTATGTGTATGTACCACGTGGTGGGTGTATGTAGTGTGTGTGGTGTGTATGGACTGGGTGTGTGGGGTGGGGAGGTACGTGTATGGTGTGTGTATACATGGGGGGTATGTGTGTAATATTTGGTATGGGGTGTTCATGGTGTGATGTGTGGTGTATGTATGCAGTGCATATGTAGTGTGTGTGTGGTGTGGTGTATGTAGGTAGTGTGGTGTGTGTGTGTGGTATGTGATGTGGTGTATGGATGGATGTGTTGTATGTTTTATGTGCATGGTGTGGCAGGTATGTGTGAAGTGTGTGGTATAGGGGGTATGTGGTATGGTGTGTGGATGTATTGTGTGGTGGGTGTGTGTGTGTAATGTGTGTATACTGGGTGTGTGTGGTGTGGGGGGATATGTGTGTAGTGTGTGGAATGGGGTGTGTGGTGTGATATGTACGTGTGTGTTGTTTGGTGTGTGTGTATTGGGTGTGTGGTGGGGGGATATGTGTGTAGTATGTTGTGTGTGTGTGTGTGTTCTAGAGCTACATTTTTCAACCTTTTCCTTTGTATTTCTCCTTTGTGATTTCCATAACAAGTATTGTTGCAGAAAATCAGAAAAATGCAGACAAGCACCAAGGAGAAAACAGAAGGCATGTCATCAACTAAACATCTGAGTCGCATTTTGGACAGTCTAGTGTTTTCTAGGCAGTTACAAGTCCTTGCCGTGCATGTTGGTTCACGAACTGTTCTTAGCACATGATGTGTTATGCTGACTTTTCATCCCATTAGGCATATTCTACACTAGATTTTTAAAGAGTGACCAATGTGATTATGGCACCTCCTGCCTATTTCACCGTCAGTAGCTGCCCAGGTTATATCTGGATTTTCTATTTATAAACACTGAGAAATACCCTTTTCAATAAATGCTTCTTAACATTCATGATTCTTTAAATAAACTAAATGTCTAGTTCATTCAGACTCCAATGGCCAAAGGGTACACGCGCCTTTAAAGTCTTTAAAACACTAACCAGGCCGGGCGCAGTGGCTCACGTCTGTAACCCTAGCACTTTGGGAGGCCAAGAAGGGTGGATCACCTGAGGTCGGGAGTTCGATACCAGCCTGACCAACATGGAGAAACCCCGTCTGTACTAAAAATACAAAATTAGCCGGGCATGGCGGCGCATGCCTGTAGTCCCAGCTACTCGGGAGGCTGAGGCAGGAGAATCACTTGAACCTGGGAGGGAGAGGTTGCAGTGAGCTGAGATCACGCCATTGCACTCCAGCCTGGGCAACAACAGTGAAACTCCGTCTCCAAACAAACCAAAAAAAAAACCACTAACCAACTGCCACCTCCTGGTGCTTGCATTAGATGCTGGACCTCAGTACAGAGCACCGAATCACAGCTCCTGGCTTCACCACTTCTTGGCTGAGCAGCTTCAAGAATAACATTCTTATTCTCTCTGTTCTCGCCTATAAATGAGAGGGAAGAACTGACCCACTCTTACAGGACTGTGGTCAGAATTCCATGAGACGGACAGAAAACGTCTGGCATATCATTTATAACAAGGTCACCGTGAACATCATCTAGCATTCTTGTCCCATAACTTCTTGCCCTTGTCTCCAATCTTTGTCTTTCCAATTCATCACTCTGAAATGCCAGAGTTACTCCTGAGACACAGATCTGATCGCTTTATTTACTGCTCAAATACCTGCACAATTATGCTGAGTGAAAGAAGCCAGACTCAAAGGCTACAAACAGTATAATTCCTTCTATATGAAATTCTGGTAAAGCCTAGAGGGATGGAAAACAGGTCAGTGGTTGCTAGGTCTGGGGAAAGGAAACTGACTACAAAGGGGCACAAGAGAGAATTTTTGGAGTTACGAAAATTTTCCATACCTTGATTTGGTGATGGTTATATTTACCAAAACCACATGCATTAACCAAAACTCACAGAATGGTACATTTAACAGGAAAGATTTCACTGTATATAAAATTATAGCTCAATAAATCACACAAATAACCAGAACTGACTCAAACAGAAACAGAAAATCTTCATAGTCCTATGTTAAGGAATTGAACTCACAATTAAAAGCCTCTCCATAAAGAAAACCCCAGACAGGCTGGGCACAGTGGCTCACACCTGCAAGCCCAGAACTTTGCAAGGCCAAAACAGGAAGATGGCTTGAGGTCAGGAGTTTGAGGCCAGCCTGGGAATCATAGTGAGACCCTGTCTCTGCTGAAATTCAGAAAAATTAGCCAGGCATAGTGGTGCATGCTTGTAGTCCCAGCTAATCTGGAGGTAGAGGCAGGAGAATTGCTTGAGCCCAGGAAGTCCAGGCTGCAGTGAGCCATGATTGAGTTATGATCGTACCCACTGCACTCCAGCCTGGACAACATAGTAAGACTTGTCTCCAGAAAGAGAAGGTGAGGGGAGGGGAGGGGACAGACCAAGCCCAATCCTACAAAGACTATTCAAAAATAGTAAGAGGAACCACTTCCCAAATCATTGTGTGGGGCAAACTTTACTTTGATATCAAAATCAAAGACAGTACCAGAAAAGAAAATGATATCCCTCTGATATAGCCACAAATATCCTTAATAAATTTGTGCAAATCAAATCCAGCAATATATAAAAAGGATACATCATGACCAAGTGGGATTTGTGCCAGAAATGCAAGAATAATTTAACATTCAAAACTTAACCAGTGTAATTCACCATATTTACAAACAACAAATGAAAAACCATATGATCATCTCAACAGATACAGAAAAAGTATATGTGGAAATTTAACACCTACTCATGATAAAAGCTCTCAAGAAATTAAAAAACTTCCACTGCTTGGTAAAAGGCACTTCATATCTTTACCTAACATCATACTTAACAACAACAACAACAACAAACTTGAAATTCTCCCTTCCTAAGATTGGAAACAGGCAAGAATGTCCACTTTTACCACTTCTATTAATCATTGTGCTGAAGGTCCTAGAAGTGAAAGAAAAGAAGAAAAAGAAGTAAAAAGCATTCTAACTGGAAAGAAAGAAACTTGTCTTCATTCATAATCATCAGAATTATCTATATGAAAGATCTTGAGGGACTACAAAAAATGCTACTTAAATAGCTACTTAGTAAAGTTCACAGGATAAACAAAAAAGATTAAAAAATCAATTGTATTTCTATATATCGCAATTAACAACTGGAAAATAAAATTTTTAAAATCCACGTATAATAATACAAAATACCTATGAGTAAATCTGATAAAACATGTGTGAGACCTGTACACTCAAAACTATAAAACACTGCTAAAAGAAATTAAGGAAGATGAAAATAGAGGGAGATTCCACGCTCACTGGTCAAGAGACCAAATATTGTTACAACGTTTTTTCCCAAATTGATCTAAGGAGTTAATACAATTCTAGCCAAAATCCAAGCAGGCTTGCTGTAGAAACTGACAAACTGATCTTAAGTATATAAGAAAATGCAAGGGATCTAGAACTGACACTACAATTTTGAAAATGAAGTAAAATTGTCACACTACCTGACTTCAGGAGTTACTACAGAGACAGTGTGGTACTGGGACTGATGAGGAACAAGCCATAATGGAACAGAACAGAATCCAGAGACAAAGGCACACAGATATGGTCAATTACTTTACAAACATGGTACCAACATAATTCACTGGGGAAAGAATAGGCTTGTTGTTGTTTTTTATTTTAAAACAAATAGTGTGAGAACAATTGGACGTCCACATGTAAAACAATGAACCTCACTCCTTAGCTCTTTCCATTAAAAATTAACTCTAAATGAATCATAGATCTTTGGTGTTTTTGTTTTGTGTGTGTGTGTGTGTGTGTGTGTGTGTGCGTTTTGAGATGGAGTCTCACTCTGTCGCCCAGGCTGGAGTGCAGTGGCGCGATCTTGGCTCACTGCAAGCTCTGCCTCCCGGGTTCATGCCATTCTTCTGCCTTAGCCTCCCGAGTAGCTGGGACTACAGGCACCCACCACCACGCCCAGCTAATTTTTTGTGTTTTTTTTGTATTTTTAGTAGAGACGGGGTTTCACAGTGTTAGCCAGGACAGTCTCAATCTCCTGACCTCGTGATCCGCCTGCCTCGGCCTCCCAAAGTGCTGGAATTACAGGCGTGAGCCACTGCACCTGGCCAGGTCTTTATTTATTTATTTATTTATTTATTTTGAGAATAGTCTCGCTCTCTCACTCAGGCTGGAGTCCGGTGGCATGATCTCGGCTCACTGCAAATTCCGCCTCCCAGGTTCAAGTAATTCTACTGCCTCAGGTTCCCGAGTAGCTGGGATTACAGATGTGCGCCACAACACCGATTAATTTTTGTATTTTTTAGTAGAGACGGGGTTTCACCATGTTGGCCAGACTGGTATCAAACTCCTGACCTCAGGTGATCCACTCGCCTTGGCCTCCCAAAGTGTTGGGATTACAGGCATGAGCCACCACATCCAACAGAAATGGATCTCAGATCTAAACATAAAAGTTACAATTACCACATTTTTGGAAGAGAACATAGAAAATCTTTATCACTATGGGTTAGACAAAGGTTTTTTAAATAGGGCACAAAAAGCACAAACCATTAAAACAACTTAAAACCAAAAAGTCTGCCCATTGAAAGATATAACTAATAAAGAGGCAAACCACAGATTGAGAGAAAATATTTGTAATACAAGTATCTGACAAAGGGTTTGAGTCGAGAATATGTAAAGAACACTTACAATTCACATACAAGAAGACAACCAATTAAAAAGTGATCAAAGGATCTGAACAGACACTTCACAAAAGAATATACACAAATAGCTAATAAGCACATGAAAAGATGCTCAACTAAAACTGCACGGATACAGCACTACCACATTTCCACTAGAATAGCTACAATTAAAAAGACTGACAACAGCAAGTGTTGGCACGGATGTAAACCAACTGCAACCCTCATACGTTAGCAGTGGGAACGTAAAATGATACAACCGCTTTGGAAAGCAGTTTGCCAGATTTTCAATCAAGTTAAACATCTACTTACCATGAAACCCTGTAATTCCACCTATGGGTAATTACGCAGGAGAAATAAAAACATATGTCCACGCTAAGATTTGCCCACGAATGCTCACAGCATTTCTTATACCATCTTTTATTGTGGTAAAATACTTGTACGATAAAATTTACCATTGTAAAGTGTATAATCCAGTGGCATTTAGTACATTCGCAATGTTACATAACCATCACCACTATCTAGTTCTGGGACCTCAAAAGGAACCCCAATGCATAGTAAGTGTCCACTTCCTATTTCCCCACCACCCAGGCCCTGGCAATCACTAATGTGTTTTCCGTCTGGAAGGATCTGCCCATTCTGAACATTTCATATCAATGGAACAATACAATACGCAGCTATTAATCTGTGCCTGGCTACCTTCACTTAGAATAATCTTTTTGAGGTTAATTCACATTGTAACATGTACCAGTGCTGCATTCCTTTTTATGGCTGAATCACGGGCCATGTATGAATACACCACATTTAGCTTACCCATTCATCCACTGCTGGACATCCGGGTTTCCATCCTTTGGTTACTGGAATAGTGCCACTATGAACAGCCACATATAAGTTTTCGTGTGAGTCCCTGCTTTCAATTCCTTTAGGTACATACCTAGGAGTGGGAGTGCCAGGTCATATGGTAATTCTGTATTTAGCTTTTTGAGGAATCTCCAAACGTTTTTCCAAAACAGCTACACTATGTTACATTTCTATCCGGAGTGTATGAGGGTTGTAATTTCTCCGTAACTTCACCTACGCTTGTTATTTCACTCCCCACTTTTTTTTTTTTTTTTTAATTAAAGCTAGCAGGGTGCGAGATGGTATCTCACTGTGGCTTTGATTCACATTTCCCTAACAACTAATGATGTTAAGCACCCTCTCGCATGTTTATTGGCCATTTGTATATATCACCTGTGCTGACACATTTACCCATGTTTTAACTGGCTGTCTTTGTTGTTGAGTTGTAGCTCCCAGCACTTTGATTCACAATAACCCAGAAGAGGAAACAATTCAAATGTCCACCAACTATTCAGCAATAAAAAGATATGAAGTGCTGGTATGCACAGCAACATGTAAGAATCTCAAAAACATTATGCAGAGTGAAAGGAGCTAGACACAAAGAGTATGCAGATGGTCCCCCATTTACAATGGTTTCATTTATGATTTTCTGACTTTACAATGGTGTGAAAGACATTCGAATCCAGTAGAAATGGTACTGCGAGTATCCACACAACCATTCCGCTTTTCACTGTCAGTGCAGCATTCAACAGATTATATTCAACACTTTATTATAAAAAAGGCTTTGTGTTAGATGACTCTGCCCCACTGTAAGCTAATAGAAGTGCTCTGTGCACGTTGAAGGTGGGCTAGCCTAAGGTATGCTGTTGGGTGGGTCAGGTGTATCAAACACATTTTTGACTTAGGATATCTTCAACTTAATGATGGGTTTATGATTAGGATGTAATCCCATCACAAGTCTAGGAGCAACTGTCAAATATATGCTCCCACTTTGAAAGTATTGAAGAAATAAATCCAATCTATAATAATCTAATCTATGCAGATCTGTAATTGCTGGGAAGAGGGGGTTGAGTGAAAAGAGGCAACAGGGAAATTTAGAGGGATTCTTAGGGCCATAGGGTCTCTGTGGCAACTGCTCACCTCTGCTGCAATAGCAAAAAAGCAGCCACAGACGATTCTGAAATAAATTGGCCCAGCGCCCTTGACCTGCAGGCCTAAACTTACCAAATCCTGGTCTATATCCTGATTACGGTGTCAGTCACGTTGCCAAATACATGTGTCAAAAACTCAGTTAACTGTGCATTTGAAGTGAACATGTTTTGTCATAATTCATGTTAATAAAACTGAGTAAGACAACATTGCCTCTAGTGGGACTCCATGTGGAAAGCACCCCGAGTCTAAAGTGCATCCAACCTGGGGACCACTACTTTCTCCCTGTGGGCCTGTCCCACCCACTCCCAAGTGCGGGCCTTTGTCTTAGAGCCGCAGTTCAAAAGCCTCTGGGGAGCCTGTTAAAACAGATGGCTGAGGCTGGCCACTGTGGCTCACGCCTATAATCCCAGCACTTTGGGAGGCTGAGGGGGGTGGATCACCTGAGCTCAGAAGATCAAGACCATCCTGGCCAACATGGTGAAACACCATCTCTACTAAAATACAAAAAACTAGCCGGGGGTGGTGGTGTGTGCCTGTAGTCCCAGCTACTCAGTAGGCTAAGGCAGGGGAATGGCTTGAACCCAGGAGGCAGAGGTTGCAGTGAGCAGAGATCATATCACTGCACTCCAGCCTGGGCGACAGAGCAAGACTCTGTCTCAAAAAAAAAAAACAAAACACACACACACACAAAAAAAACAGATGGCCGGTCCCACCCCACAGTTCCAGACGCAAGGGAGACTCTGCACTTCCCAGGAGTGCAATGCTGCTGGTGCAGGGACCACTCTCAGAGAAGCACTCTCCCATTCCTCCAGCGTTCAGTCCACGTGGAACTGAGAGTCCGTGTTGCGGGCAAAATGCAGGTCATCCCTGCCGGGCCTGGAGACAACGCCAGCACTCACTAAGGTGATGAGGAAAATGGTCACAGTCCACCAGTGACGGGACAGCCCCATGCATCTGTGGGCTCCGGGCCAAGAGGAGGCGCAACACACACCAAGAGTCAACAGCAGCTCGTGGAGACCCTCCACCAACGGGGCGGCCCCAGCCAGCCTTTGTCCCTCCTGCCCACCTCACGGCTTCCTCCTGCTCTGCTCCATCCTTCCCTTCAGGATGCAAACCTTCCAAGCGGGCCTCCCTCAGCCCTATCTGCCCATGACCCCTCTCCACTTCCCCACTCCCCTTCACAGCAGCAAAATTCCTGAAAAAGCTATAGGGTCCTGCTGTCCCAAATTCCCCTCCTTCCTTCTCTCAACAAACTCACCCCATACTTCAGCCCGCCATCCCAGATCATGTGGATAAACCCCAGGTTGTCCTCGGTTCTCATCTTTGTGGCCTCCACTGTCACCCTCCCTCTCTCGCAAGCTGCATGTGGCCTCCAGGACGCCCTCGGACCCCTACCTTGCTGGCCACACCTTCTTGGTTTCTTGTCCCAGGCTCAGTCCTTGGACCTCTTCTCCATCTACCTCGACTCCCTAGTGGTCTCATCCAAACTCCCTTCCAAAATGTCATCTCTATAGCTATAATATATTGCCCCAGATTAGGGTCCCAGTTCAGAGCACTCCCCCAAACTCCAGACCCCTTCCTCCACCTTCCTCCTCCCCACCTCCACTGTGACACTTCAGTAGGGCTCTCACCTGTACTTTCTTGAGAGCCACATCATCCCTCTGAATCCTCACAACTGCTCCCCTGCAGACCTGAGCCTCAGAGTGATGGCAACTCTACCCTTCCAACACCCCATCCAAGACTCTTGGGTCATCCTGGACCCCTCTCTTGCTGCAACAGCCCTCATGGGATCCATCACAGTCGTGTTGGCTCCGTCTTCACAGAACACCTGGAATCAGCCTGCCTCCCACCTGAGGAGGCTGCCCAAGCTCCTTCAAGGCCCGCCCCGCACCACCCTCCTGCCATTGCTCATGTGTGCCTAAGTGTCCCCTCACCACTCCTCACCCCTCCTACATCTAGGGCTCAGCAGGGCACAGGGGCCACCTGATTTTAAATCACCACCCTCTCAACAAACCACTGGCCCCTCAAGCAGCTGGACCTGGAACTATCTATCTCCCCTCTCGTTAGCCTCCCATCTCCCTCCACTTGACCATATCCCCCGGCACCCCCAGCCATCACTGACATTCAATACATGTTTTCTGGGGAAGCAGTGAAACTTCATCACAAGGACAAGTGCAAGAGTTGGGAGGGCCCTGAAAGGTAAGCAGTTCCTTCACGTCGAGAACCCAAGACACATGAGCATCACCCACCAGGGCCCAAAGGTGCCAGCACTGTGACCCGCCCAGATGGCTCAGCTCCTTGTGGGCCCTCAGAAGGAGGGGGCTCTCTAGGATAAGAGTGATCCAGATGGGGAAAAGAATGTGCATCCACCCACTGGGTGGTTCTGTGCAGGCGTGAAGGCAGGCAGCTCCTGGCAGCACAACAATGAATGTGTGCCAAGACCCTCAGCCCTCAAAGAGGGCCCAGGGCTCAGAGCCCCGCCACAGCCCTGCTGCAGCACCCGGCTGTGCCCTCACAGCACATGGGACACACCAGTCAGGAGCAACAACAAACAAAAGCTCCCAAACTCACAGTGAGAACCAAGTGGGCCAACTGCAGGCCTAACGGGAAACTTTCTGTCCTTCCAAACAAAATCAAAACACACATACAAATCAGAGGGCCCAGCAAACACCCAAATTCTACATCAAGGCAAATTAGGTTCTGGCTGCTCAAGCAACTCTAATTTCTTGCAACAGATCAGGAAAACACAAAAACTGTTAAAATTCTAAGCAACTTCTACTTTTTACTTTGTAGACTTCCATGCAGCATGCACCACTGAGGTTTCTGCTATAGCTTTAGGTTACTTAACATATTCTCTACTAAATGGAAAGAGAAAACAAAGGCACCGCGGAAAATGCTGGAACAAGCCCCAGGTCCAGGTTAGCCAGCCGGCAATGGGGACCCCCCTGGCGCAGGCTACAGACTCGGCCTTCATTTCTGTACTGAGTGTAAGGATGACCCTTCTGTGGCTGGACTGTACTATTATTTAATTGTCAGGGTCTTCATCTTGTCTCCCCTAATGCTGATAGTAGCGTATTGATTTCTATCTTTCATAGTCCACAAAGCACATATTCAGAGGGTCAGTAACTATTGATTCATTGATTGCCTCATGGAAGCCAATGCATCTGTTATTAAGATGTGTAGAAACATGAACTTCCACACATCAAATTCTATTTAAAAAGCCAGAGGAAAGTATATGACCTAATGAAGACCACTTTTTAAAAATTCATTTTGTAATTATAAAAATAATTCTTTGTAACAGAAACAAACCATACATAAGTCAAAAAGAAGACAAAGTACAGGCTCCCTCTTCCCCTTCCCTCTCCTCCCCCAACACACACTCACTCACATTCACACACGCCCCACCCTCTGCTAACTGTGAAGTGCTGCTTTTTCACTCGGGGCTGTGTCCCTAGAGCGTGGGGCAGCGCCTGGCACCAGGTCCACACACACACACCACATAATGAGCTGCTGAATGCCAGGTGTGTGTCCTTCCAGATGGGCTTCCGTGTGAGTGCCTGCACTTGTGCGTGGAGCGGGTACATTCTCTATACTCTACACTAAGGAGTGATGTTTCTACTTAATATGTTGGCACATCTTTTAAAGTAAACCTTTGAATGATGCCGTCATGAAGTAAAGAATCCAATGGCATGTTTTACAGGGAGGAACTGGAGATCTTCGATTATTATTAACTTTTTATGATGGAGAATTTTCAAAGTGCACGGAAGTAGCCAGAACAGAAGAACCCAGGCACTCTCATCCAGACCCCAAACTGTCCACTCAGACCATCTCGCCCCTCCTCGTCCCCTCTGCTTCCCCACCTCACACTAATCTGAGGCAGATCCCAAACATCATTTCATCTATGAACACCCAGTATCTATCGCTAAAGGATGAAGATTATTCTAACATAACCACAATGCAGTGATTAAGGAATTCCTTAAAATCATCATTCACTCCACAAACGTCCATGAGACACATCAATAGCCTAATTTTCAAAGGAGTGACTCTTGGATCAAATGCTGATCCAAGTGATAGCTCTGGATCAGGCTTTGATCAAAGCCAGAAATCCTGGGATGCCACTTAGATGTGACCCAGGGCAGGGATGCAGTCATTGCTTTCATGGGCAGCATCTGAAACTTCTGGACCAAATAACAGGACCCTGCCTACCCCCCACTGAGGCTTGCACAGGTGCTGTGGGAAGGTGGCTGTGAGGTTCTGCACCCTCAGACTGTTGTTGATGCCCCAGGGGTAGCAGCAAAGCAGTAGAAAGCTGGGGCCCCTCCTGCGACACCCCCAGGTAAAGGCAAATTCGCTCAGGGAGGGTCACAGAAGCTGGAAAGTGAGCCACAAGCAGCAAAGCAATTTGCTTATCCTAAGGATCGCCTTAATTAGCGTGCCGAAAACACCAGCCAGCTTCCAGGGAAGGCCCTGGCACACCCTCTCCACCTGACTGAATCAGCAGCTATCTCCTCCTAATAAATCTCTGCTTTCCCATGTCATCTCCCAACAGCAAAGTCCCCAGCAAACCTCTCCCTGTCGTGTGCAGGGGAGCCTGCTCCTCCCCTGGGCTACAAGCTCAGCTCTTGAGTGACACCCTGAGACATCCAGGACAGCCCTGGACGCTGGATGGCAATGGTGATGGGGATGGGGATGCAATGGGCAGGGCTGAGGAGCTGCACCTGCCAAGCCCAGGGCGGACCCTGGCCCAGGGAAGAGAGGACGCATCCCAGGTGCCTCTGCCACCTCCCTTCTCACCTTCCAGTTTTCTTCCTGGAATTGTCCAAGTTCAAAGAAGAAATAACTGCCCTGGTTGGGAACAGCAGGCAGCAGCCTTTCTCTCAGCAACTAAGCTCAATAGTCAGCCCATGGCACGTTTATTCCTGTATTTCCACATGGCAAGTTTCACCCCTATGGGTCCTAGCTCCAACCCCGGAGCCCTGGCTCCAGGGGATCAGGAGGAGAATCTGCAACCAACCTCCTGGACCCGCCCGTCCCTCCCTCCCCACCAGAAATGGAACCGAGAGAGGCAGAAGCCTGAACAGGCTCAATCCAGAAGCACAGAAGATAGAGAAAATCATTGATCTTTGCAATGCATTATTGATTTTGCTGTTGTGCTGGCAGCAGCGGACGTTCCCTCCCTCCTCAGTCAAAGCCGGCCATTAGCGCGCACTCCCAAGCTTTGGCCTAGACACACCCGCTTGGTGTGGGGAAAGTGGCTCTAGATAACATCTGCCTCCAGTGGTCCACATGGAAGGGACTGTCCACAAGTGGATGATGTCACCAAGGACATCTCCCTGGCCCCAGACCCACTGGACAGCTAGTGCAACATGGTCGCTGGTCTTGCACTCCAAACCTCAGCCCAGGACCCCAGGCACTCAGAGAGGGGTCTGTGCAAGGCTGCATTTTCAGCAGACTCTGGGTGTGCTTGTCAGGAGGTGGGCCCCCTCCCATGGAGTCCCTCCCTTGTGCTGTGCTGCAAGACCCTGGGCTAGCATGGCAGCTGGGGCTCGGCTTCCCCACGGTGGCCTTTGCCTGTCTGCACTCTGAAATACAGCCACTGAGTTCCTACCAACTCCTGAGCAGCCCATCCTCCTGGGACCCCAGGGCTGCTCCTGGCACCAGTGATGTATTTTTATTTCTTTGTTTGAGTTGCTGAGTGTACCACGTACACTTTTCTCAGTCTGAAGGTCTGGCCTTCTTGGGGGGGCAGTCTTTGCCCACAGAAACAGGCCAGCGCATCCCTCATCCTCCCACCGCAGCCTCCCTGGAGGGAATGCTGAGCCCGCCTGCTTTCTTCTTCTGCTGACAACTACCAAGACATGATATACACAGACACCAACTGTCAAAATGACAATCAGGGCATTATCATCTCTACCAGAATCCTCCCCCTGCACTGGCCAGAGCTGCCTGTTTCTGGGACACAGTAAACATTACCGAATAACCTCGCCTGGGCAGCCAGCAGGCAGGCCCCAGGCCTAGGACACATATGAGGTGACAGGCCACTGGTGTCACTTCACCCCCAGAAAAGGAAACTTCCGTTCAGTGGCGCCTGGTGGATTTGAAAAGGCTCAGAGCAGCAGGGTGAGATGCTTGGCCCCAGGCCCCACGTCCAGCTTGGCCTTCGGGGGCCTGGCCACCCACGAGCCTGGGATGTGCTCAACACAGAGTGAGGTTTTCAAAACAAAAGCAAAGCAACTTCATGTGGCAAACGTTCCGGAAAGCAGGACACAGCCCTCAATACCAGGCCTCTTTTGACGCAAACTGCCCACCTACAGACTCCCATTCACCCACCCCCGCACCTATCCGCCAAAATACGAAGCCAGATAAATAAAGAGGACACCACGAGCTCAATTCTCCTTTACATGTTTTTACTGGCATAACCCCAGTAGAGCCAGCCCCTTGCAGCTCACCAGGCGGCTGCAACAGGTGCAGCCCAAGCTAAGGCTTGTGGTTCTCCTGGGTTGTTCTACAATAATGCAGCCAAAACCCTAAAGGAAACCGAGGCCTGCAGCTGCAGCACTCACTGCCAAGGCGGCGACCTGACCACTGCGGCCCAACCTGCCCCACCTGTCTGAGTGCGCGGCGCCGGGGCCAGCGCACAGGGGCCGCGGCCTCCGCAACCAAAATAGAAGCCCGCGGGGGCCCGGCCGGAGCCCGGGCTGGCCGGAGCGAGGCCTGACCTGGCGGGGCCAGACCCGGCGGGCCGGGGCGCGACGGGGCCTGGCCGAGCGCGCCCTCCCCTCCCTGGCCCGGGTCTGCAGCGCGCCCCCGCTCCCCCGCGCCCAGGGGAGCCACCTGCGCGCAGGGACTGGGGAGCCAACCGGGAAGGGGAGAAGGCCGGGGAGGGATCGGGGAGGGATCGCAGAGGGGTTCAGGGGGTCGGAGGGATTCAGGGAGGGGTCCGGGTAGGTGTCTCCGAGAGGCGTCCCGGGAGGGGCCCCGGGGGGATCCAGGAAGGAGTCCAGGGGTCCGGGGGATCCCAGAAGGGGGCTCCTGCAGGGGTTCGAGGAGGGCCCCGAGGCTCCGGGGAGGAGCCTAGGGGTGTGGAGCAGGGGCTCCGCGGAGGGTCCAGGCCGCCCCCAGAGCACCTGCCCAGCCTCGCGCGCCCTCCCTCCCGCGCCAGCCCAGCCGCTTACCTGGAGCGCGCCTCCTGCCCTCGGCGGCTCCCAGCCGGGCGAGTTCGGGCGCCAGGAATGGCGGCGGCGGCGGCGGCGGGAGGCGGCCGGGCCGGGGAGGGGGCGGCGGGGAGGCCCGGCGGCGGCGGCGACTAGGATGCTGCGGCGCGCGAGGGCGCGGAGGCCGGCGCGGGGACGGAGGGCGCGGGGCGGGCGCGCAGGCCCCTCCTCCGCTCCCCCTCCCTTCCCGCCTCCTCCCCTTTCCCTTCCCCTCCCCCTTCTTCTCTTCCCTCCCCTGGCCCCGCCCCTTTCTTCCTCCTCCCTCCTCCTGGCCCCTGTTCACCTCCCTCCTTCCCCTCCCCCAACCTCTCTTTTCCTCCCTTTTCTTTTTCATCGTCTTTCTTCACCTTCGTAACACCCTTCCACCTCTCTCTCCTTCTTCCCAGTTTTGCTTCCCACTCCTTCCTCCTCACCTCCCATCTCTCTTGCCTCCCCGCTAGGCCCAGAGGGTTATCCCTCAGCCCTGGCTTGGTCTGTGCTGAGTCAAGCACCCGTTCCCAGAACCAAGAGGTGCCCTGTCACCCTTTCCTCACCAGCTGGTAATAGACAAGCTTGCCCCTTCTGGGGTCCTGGATGAACCCCACCCTTTCCAGGCCTCCCCCAAATCCCCCAGGTTTTTTTCACCCGCAGACCCTGAGCCAGCTCTTCTGAGAACCTGACCTGCAGTGTGGGTGTGGCACGTGGCGCCCAGAACACTTGGCTGCTGACTTTGGGCAAGAATATTTCACACCGGACTGCTCCCATTCCCCAGGAGGAGGGGCTGGCACCACCTGGAGTCTTGGTTTCCCTGAACCCCCATGCTAGCCTTTTGCTAAACTTTCGTTTTCCACTCTAGATGGCAAGTGGTCCTCCTGTGAGGTTGCTGGTGAGGCATGTTTGTGACTAGCCCATGGGTTTGGGGAGCTGGGGGCCCTCAGAGATGGTGCTCCTCCATCCAGACCTCCTCCCTCTGCCCCCAGGAGAGGTGACAGGGCTCGCACAGTGACTGGCCAGGCCGGCAGGCCTATTGAGGAACACAGTCCTTAGAAGGGGACTCAGTTCCTAATGGAACCGGCTAGGATTTCCCCTAAATGTGAGGGCTTGGGGAGCCCCTCTCCAGGCCAGGTGATACCTCCCTGGACTACAGACTGCTGTTGAGGGGCAGGGGTCCTGAAGCTGTTTTCCTGCTGAGCACTGCTCTGAGAGCCAGAGTTTACAAATGAAGCCAGCCCCAGGCCCAACAGTCACAGAGTTAAAGGCCCAACAGTCACAGAGTTCCCTTCAGGGGCCTCCTGTGGTTCCTGTGGTTCAGTGCCGGAGCTCTGAGAACAGGGCTTGGGCCCAGCAAAGACTAAGATGGCAAAGCTGGTGTCAAGCAGGGTGGGGTGCAGAATGCACCCCCTCCTCCCTCCACTGCGTAGCAGCCAGCACCCTCCTGCTGAAGAGTCAGGGCCCGGAATCTGATAGACTCCTTTGACTCACAGCTCTGCAGTTTCCAAGGTAACCTCAGGCCTCAGCCCTCTGTACCCCGCAACGGTCAGTGTGGTCATCCTGGAGGGTTTGGGGAGCACGGAGAGAGAATGGCAGATAAAGCCCACTGCACTGTGTGCTCAGGTTCAGTGCTGGTGACTATTACAGGAAAAAACTAGAGGAGAAGTCTTTTCCAAGCTCTTTTCCAATTGTATGGGTCCACGAATCCATGTTCCACGTCCCATTTGGATGGAAACATAACGGAAATGGATTAGGACAGAACTGGTTTTACAGCATTCTATGGCCAAGGAGGGATGCACGCTTAGGATCTACACATGCAAGCATTGCACAGATCAGGGGGTGGGGGACTCTGTTTTATTCCTCACTAGTCAGACACACCTGGAATACCGTGCCCTTGCTTGGTGTCTAAGGCAGTCAGCAGTATCCTGTGGGAGGGGAGTTGACACACCAGGAGTCTTCAGCCTAGAAGATCAATGTGTGGAGCGCAAGACAGCAGAACCCCAATATTTGCAAAACTGTCCAGGGAAGAAAGATTACTCTGTGGTGTGATGAAGGGCAGAATGAGGACAGATGGGTGGAAATTAGATGAGAAAGTGGATTTCTGCCCATTGTGGGCCCTTTCTGACAGACCTCACTGCGGAGGAGCCAGCTGCCCCCACAGGAGCGTGCCCTTCAGGGCCAGCGTCTAGACAGGCCTGGGGCCACCTTGGGAACACACTGCAGGGAGGGGACCGGCAGCAGAGGGGTGTGCTTCTCAGCAGCTGCTGAATCCTCTCCTGGCTTTTAGACCCACATGCTCAGAATCTGATAGAGGGCAGCCCAGGGCAAAGAAGAGACTTTGCATGGCTGTCCTGGGACCCACATTTCTAGCATCATGACCTTCCAGAATCCTGTCCTCTCTAGCCTGTTTCCTAATGCATTCAGAAGGACGTGAGAGAATTCAGTAAAAACTCCGAAAATCTTTCTACAATGCCCAGGTGGCAAAAGCAAGGGCTTCTTTGCGCAGTGCTTATATAAAATTGCCCTCAAACATGTTTATTGCATTCATGAAGGAGATAGGACTCTTGGTTGTAAGTGACAGAACTTCAGCTCGTACTATTGGCTCACTTGCATCCAAAGATGCTCCGGGTACCATTAGAACCAGGACTTGGATGCCATTATGAGGTCTTCCTCTTCCCTCCTCTCTGACCCTCTTCCCTGTTCCCTTCTCTCAGCTTGATTGCCCGTGTCTCCCAAAATGACCACGCTTGCCTTTTTATTCTTGTTTTACACTTTGTAAAACAAACATAGACATAAAAGTAGCAGGCCGGGTGCGGTGGCTCACGCCTGTAATCCCAGCACTTTGGGAGGCCGAGGCAGGCAGATCACCTGAGGTCGGGAGTTCGAGACCAGCCTCGCCAACATGGCAAAACCCCGTTTCTACTAAAAATACAAAAATTAGCTGGACGTGGTGGCACACACCTGTAATCCCAGCTACTCAGGAGGCTGAGACAGGAGAATCACTTGAACCCGGGAGGCAGAGGTTGCAGTGAGCCAAGATCATACCACTGCACTCCAGCTTGGGCGACAGAGCAAAACTCAGTCTCAAAAAATAAAAATAAAAGTAGCTAAATGAACTCCAATCTTGCCTTACCTCTGACCCCTTTACTTTCCCCCTCCAATATTAATTTCAAGCATATCAAAGATCATATTAACCCATGTATTTTCTAGTTTCCCCAGAAATGCCAAGTGTTTGGATACTGAGACCATGCTTTGGAAAGTTTCTCTGCATTTCCCAGCCAGAATGTTGACACCATCTATATGCAGATGAGCACGGTAACTGGATCGATAATAGTTAAGTCCCATATGAGAAAAAAACTCAAGTATGGCAGCTTATACAAATAATACTCAGCTTCCAACACGGCCCAGGTGGATATAAGGAGAGAGGCTCCTCTGCTTCCACTTTGCAGTGCAGGAGGGAACAGACAGGTACTGGGCTGGGAGCCATTTCCAGATTGCCCAGTGCGAAGCCTTATGCAGTGAAGGAGGTGTCTTCAGAAAGAGCCGACCTGCCACCTCTCACCTGTGGTGGCCGGTGGAGTGTCCAGGCTAAGCTTAGAGAGAGAGTCAGCACAGCAAGTGGAGAAACGGGGTCCTCTGAGGGGCTATGGGAAGGTTGGGTCTGGGGCCTGCCAGCAGCTTCCAGAAAAGTCTGGGGAGATGTCCTTTGAATGTGACCACACTCTGCACAGACGTGGGTGAGCCACACCTCCACTGTTACCATGCAGTGGCTGCTGAGACTATGCTGTGACTCCTACTCCTATCTCTGTCCCTCCTCCCACCCCAGAAAAAGCTGGTAAGAGTGTGGCCTTCCTGGCCAAAATAAAGAGTCCCTACTGGTCTCCGTCAGGCACCCTGATTGTTAGAACAGGTTAATGAAGGAAGTCGAAAGGCATTTTGAAGGCTCTGAGACCCCCAGGCTCCTCCAGCACCCTCCTATGTCTTTATTGCCACTGTGACCCCCACAGGACCCACAGAGCTCTTTTGGTTAAAGCCACACTTGGAAATGTGGGGTCACATCGGCAGAAGCATAGAAACGAAGGCCGTGCTGAGATGTTGTCATTGCTCTGTGCTTCTGCACAGCGTTCAGCTGTCAAACCACTAAGTGCTAAATAAATCTGGTGAAGGGGTGTAATGCACCCTTGGTGCATACACTCATGGCAGCACTTCCCATGTCACTGAACATGCAGCATGGGTTACTAAGCCATCCTTCATCATACTGGGGAGTGTACAGGATGCTGGTGTGCGCCCCAGCTAACCATGGATCTAATCAGTGCTGGTGTCTGCTGGATGAACTTGCCCCAGCAATGCCTTTCTGACCTTTACAGTGACTACTGTCACCAAATGCCGGACCACGGACCTCCCCGCATCCCTGGCTGGATGGCAGACACCCACTTATGTGTCAAGGCTCCGCCTGGCATCATTTCCTCCAACACAAACCCACACACCCTGGGCAGAGCTAATATCCCCCACCCTGCTCTGCAGCTATAATGTCACCTTACACATCCCTTCCTTGGTGCCTGCACCAGCTTCCATTATAATTGTTTGTTGATAGTCTTCTTTCTTCTCCGGTCTACATTTTGAACTTACACAGAGTGGTGAAGTCTACAGAACTCCTTTCAGAGTAATGTGTTTAAATGCATGAAGTCAAATACAGGATTCAAAAGGAAACGAATTATACCAAAATACAGCTACCAAAATACTTTAAAATGTGATCTACTTGCTTCTTCTTCAATAACATGCTCTGGCAGCAGATCTGATAGCTGTAGTTTCCAAGTCATGATAAGTCAGCTGATATTTTAAGGTCTGTGACAAGCATGGTGTGATGTGAGAATCGCTGTGATTTCTGCTGGGGAGAAGTCCATATATACTGCTGATGCAGCTGTGTTTCTTGCCTGCATGTACACCCAAAGGAGATGCTTCCTTTCAGTTAGAGGTTAGTGGGAAAAAAATGTAATTCTTTTCTTATCATCCGTTCCATCTGGATGGACCCTTCAAAGTTGATCAGACTAAGAATTACTATTTTAAAGGAAAGGTGCTTGTATCTCCAGCATCTTGCATAGTGCTTTATAAAATTGCCATCAAACATGTTTATGGTATTGATGAAGGAGATAGGACTCTTGGTTGTAAATGACAGAAATTCAGCTCATACTATTGGCTCACTTGCATCTAAAGGTGCTCCAGGTACAGTTAGATCCAGGGACTCGGATGCCATTATTAAATCTCCCTCTTCCCTCGGCTTTCTGACTCTTTCCTTCTTTCTCTCTGATTGGCCCTAGCTCTCTTTGGGTGTTGGTTTTATCCTCTCCTGTCACAAGGCTCCTGGCCACCAAACTGTAAAATGATGACAAAGACTCTTTCTCTCTATGTTGCAAATCTCATGGAAGGACTTTGATTGGTTCTGTTGGCTCTCATGCCAATCCCATTTACCCAAAATTCCAGACAAGGATGAGAAACCACAACCAGTCAGACCTGGGCCACATGCATATGCCTACAGCAGATACAGTTCACAATCTCAGAGAACTGCAGGGCTGTGGGGGAGCAGTTCCCTAATGCACAGATGAGTGCTAAGCAAATAGGAACAACATGTGCCCAGGTGTGCTCAAGCCAGAGGGCAAATGAGCAATCACAGAGTGTTTATTTGGATGCACGACTCCCTGATATGATAAAAATTCAGTGGTTTGACCAAGACAGAAGTTTATTCATTTCTTATATAACATTATCAGAGATAGACATGTGGACCACGACTGGTGGGGAGCTTTGCTGTCTCCCATTTGGGTGTTACCATCCATCTAGCTGGAAAGAGGAAGAGTATGATCAATAGATTTCATAGGCCAGGATGAGTGTGATCAACAGATTTCAGTACAATACCAGGGAGTAGCACACATCACTTCTCTCACATACCATTGACCAGAACTTAGTCCTGGGCCCACATATAGCTGCAAGGGGGAGTTGGAAATATAGCTGCTAGTTTAGTGACTATGTAACCAGCTAAAAGTCTATAATTAATGTATTAAGGAACGGAAAAACAGATATTCATGGACAACTGGGTGAGTGCCGTACTCATTGTAGTGTAATTAGTGCTATTATACATTTAAGTGGAAAATTGCTCACCTACTAGAATGTCTAAAAATGAAAATAGCAAGTGTTGGCAAGGATGTGGAGCAGCTAGAATTCTCATACATCTTCGCTGGGAGTGTAAAATAGTATGGCCACCTCCATACACAATACAGAGCAGTACTACTAAAGCTAAATACTCATATGCTCTATAACCCAGCAATTCCTCTTCTGGATAGAATGCACAAAATTAAATGCATATGTTTACCAAAACACATATATAAGAATGCTCATGATAACTTCATTTGTTGTGACTCCAAACTAGAAACAATCCCAGTGTCTATCAGTAGTAGAAAGACAAATAGGCCGGGCGCGGTGGCTCACGCCTGTAATCCCAGCACTTTGGGAGGCCAAGGCGGGCGGATCACGAGGTCAGGAGATCAAGACCACGGTGAAACCCTGTCTCTACTAAAAATACAAAAATTAGCCAGGCATGGTGGCGGGCGCCTGTTTTCCCAGCTACTCTGAAGGCTGAGGCAGGACAATGGCGTGAACCCAGGAGGTGGAGCTTGCAGTGAGCCGAGATCACACCACTGCACTCCAGTCTGGGCAACAGAGCAAGACTCCGTCTCAAAAAAAAGAAAAGACAAAATAAATGGTGTTATAGTCACCCTATGGAATACTGCAAAGTAATGAAAAAGGGAAAGAACTCCACGTAGCAAAATGGGTGAGTATCTTAGACATAATCCTGAAAGAAGTCAGATGTACACAAAAGAGCCCCTACTATACAATTCTGCCCATAAGAAGTTCTAGAACAGGCAAACATAATAAAGGGATCAATGTCAGAATAGCAGTCACTCTCAGTTAGGTTCTGAATTAAAGAAGGCACAGTGGGAGGCTGAAAGTGTTGAGTATGTGGACCTGGATGATGATTACCTGAGTGTATACATATGTCAAAATTCACTGAGCTCTGCACTTTAATGTTTAGAATTTATCCTCAATAGAAAATTTGAAAATGCAAAGAAGTAAAGGGAAATACCTGTAATTAAAAATGATGCTGTGTTCAGCTTTCAATAGGGCCCCCGCTCCGGCTTGGGAGAGCCATCCGCCACCCTGCTTTCTACACTGTATATCAAACATAGCAAAAGTCCTGGTGGAGCATTCCTGATGGGCAGACGCTGCCTGCAGGCTGAGTTCTGTCCTTGGCAACACCAGAGCTTGAGTTTCCCATAGAAAGATGCAGGGCAGGCCATGCTGTCCTCATTTTACAGAGGAGGAAACAGGGCAGGTCAGTGAAGTTTATTCTTCACTGGATGTGCCCTTTCTGGGCACGATATTCACCTCGTGTTTGGACTTTCCAATAGAGTCTCTACACAGATTTTAATGTGTGTTACAACTTCCAACAGGCAGTAAGAAGCCACCAGCAATGCTGTGCGCAGACCAGGCAGGGATGCTGAGCAGGTGCAGGAGTAGCCCCTACCCAAGGAACTGCAGGCCGGCCCCTCAAAAGGGAAAGGGCACCTCACGCCTGCCTCCCACCCAGTTATTTGTTGTCAGGAAAGGCGCTGTGAACCTGGCCATGGGGGAACTCAATGGTTCTGATTCCCTTTTGATTATTCAGGAATTTGGAGTGTACAAAGAATTGGATTTTTCAAAGAGAAACATTGAGAGCCTCATTGCTATTCTTATGACCCCATGATTTTCTCCTTTCTCTGTCTGTGACTGTCAGGTGGCTGACAGCCATCTCCTTGTGGCACCGAGTTTTGCCTATTCACCGTTCCACGAGTCTCTGCATCTGCCTTCTCCTTTACTCGGGACCCTTCATCCCGTTGGATTGGAGGCACTGACCGGACACAGAGTGTTCTCATGCTGTGTATTTCCCTGGCACAGAGGAGGAAATTGTAGGCTTTGAATGAAGGCACCGCCTGCCGCAAACAACAATAGCCCCACCTGGTTAGCATTCAGTTTGGAAAAGCCATTGTATGGAGTAGCCAAATGGAAAGATTCTGCTCTAAGAACTCTGGAACTTGCCAGCAGAAATTACAAGTATGTTCAAATCAGGCCGTTGTCCAAGCATAATCAGACGCCCAGACCTGCTGCTTTCCTGACCACGCCTCCAGAGCCAGACAGCCCTTCAGGGCCAGCACTTCATGCCTGCCTGGGAAGCACTCGACTGTTACTTTATTCAACAGAACCAGAATCGTTCGGAAGAGAGTATGTTTGCAAAGATTGAGCTGTAAGCAAAATAAAGGTAGAATTTCTTATGGTTGAGGCAAAATGCAGGAGTAAAAATAAGATATTGGAAAAATATTAGGTATTAGTGAAAACCTTAGTTTCAACAGAAAATTGATAAATGTAGACATAAATGTAGACATAAATGTTACATATCAAAAGTAGCCACATCAAACAGAAGTAAACAAAAGAAAAGATGACAACTCTTCTTCCTCCCTCACTTCTGGGACCATCAGTCCTAGTGTTGGATATGCTTTATTCCAGGCCTTGTGCCCCTCAAATACATAAATATGCATGTACAGTCTTAAAAGGCCCAGTAGCAATCACTCAGTCTCTCTCTCTCTCTCTATCTCTGTTATTTATTTTAAAAGTGTGCGTGACTTAAATTTTGTTTTGCAATCTCAGAAACACCCTTCAGTATGCATCTATACAGCTCTACTTCATTCATTTAAAGATAATTTAAAACTATTAACAAAGTAACACATGCACAAAGTAAAGACAAATCCAACAGTCTAGAAGTACATTAAACATTTATTTCCCACCCTATCTCCTATCCCAATCTCAAGAGAAAGCGTTTTTTGATTCTGGTGATTAGCTCTGTAACTCTAAAATAAGGTACTCTGTTTCCTGATTTATCAGTATTAGATAGTAGCTAACAACTTCTTGGGATGAGAGATAAGGATTTGGCATCCACTTGGCCCCATGTCTCCTGGTCCCTTTGTGAACCCAAAATATCTGAGACAGGTCTCAGTCAATTTAGAAAGTTTATTTTGCCAGGCTGCATGTAGTGGCTCACACTTGTAATCCCAGCACTTTGGAAGGCCGGGATCACCTGAGGTCAGGAGTTTGAGACCAGCCTGGCCAACATGGTGAAACCCTGTCTCTAATAAAACTACAAAACTTAAATCCCAGCACTTTGGGAGGCCGAGACGGGCGGATCACGAGGTCGGGAGATCGAGACCATCCTGGCTAAAACGGTGAAACCCCGTCTCTACTAAAAAAATACAAAAAAACTAGCCGGGTGTGGTGGTGGGCGCCTGTAGTCCTAGTTACTCGGGAGGCTGAGGCAGGAGAATGGCGTAAACCCGGGAGGCGGAGCTTGCAGTGCGCTGAGATCCGGCCACTGCACTCCAGCCCGGGCTACAGAGCGAGACTCCTGTCTCAAAAAAAAAAAAAAAAAACTACAAAAATTAGCTGGGTGTGGTGGCATGTGCCTGTAGTCCCAGCTACTTGGGAGGCTGAAGCAGGAGAATGGCTTGAACCCAGGAGGCAGAGGTTGCAGTGAGCTGAAATCGTGCCACTCTACTCCAGTCTAGTGACAGAGTGAGACTCTGTCTCAAACAAAAAAACAAAAAAAACAAAAACAAAAAAAGGAAGTTTATTTTGCCAAGGTTAAGGACATGCCCATGTGACACAGCCTTAGGAGGTCCTGACATCAGGTGGTTAAGCTACAGCTTGCTTTTATACATTTTAGGGAGACATAGTATGTCAATCAATACATGTAAGCTGTTCATTGGTTCCATCTGGAAGGGCGGGGCAACTTGAAGTGGGAGTGGGGGCTTCCAGGTCATGGGTAGATTTAAACATATTCCGACTGGCAATTGGATGAAAAAGTTATTATCAGTAGAAGGGAATGTGTGGGTTAAGATAAGGCGTTGTAGAAACCAGGGTTCTTATTATGCAGATGGAGCCTCCAGGTAGCAGGCTTCAGAAAAAATAGATTGTAAATGTGTCTTAACAGACTTGAGGTCTGTGTTGATGTTAATGCTGGAGGGGTATAATGAGGCATGTCCAACCCCCGCTTCCTGTCCCAGCCTGAACCAGTCTTTCGGGTTAGATTTGAGAGTGCCCTGGCAGAGAAGGAAGTTCATTCAGGTGGTTGCAGGGGGAGGGGTCCTTCAAACTTTATTTTTGGTTTACACCTTCTAAATTCTTGAAAATACTAATATAATCATCCCTTGCTATACATGGGGGATAGGTTCCTGGACTCCTGGGTGTGCCAAAATCCACACATACTCAAGTCTGGAAGTTGGTCCACAGAACTCACATGTAGGAAAACTCGGCCCCTCTCTATATTAGGGGTTTGCATTCAGTGAATACTGTATTTTCCATCTGTGTTTGGTTGAAAAAATTCCGTGTATAGGTGGACCCATGCAGTTCAAACTCTTGTTGTTCAAGGGTATTACTAGGTTTCCTGTTTGTCTCCTATATATTATCAAATACCCAGCTTGAGGGTTTATTTTTTCCACTTACTGTAGGTAGTTTTAGGCAGTTTCATTTGACTCCCTGCTGTATTAGTGATCTCCAGAGAACAGAACCAATAGATGATACGTCTCTATATCAATCTACCTACCTACCTTCCTATAGAGAGATTTATTATAAGGGATTGACTTCAGTAGTTATGGAGGCAGAGAAGTCCCACAGCCTGCTTTCTGCAAGCTGGAGACCCAGAAAAGCAAGTGGTGTAATTCATTCGAGTCTGAATGCTTGAGAACCAGGGGACGCAATGGGGTAAATCCCAGTCCAAGGGCAAGACAAGGCCAATGCCCCAACACAAGTAGGCAGGTAGGAAGGGGACACGTCGTCCCTTCATGCTCTGTTTGGTCTATTCAGGCCCTTAATGGGTTGGAGGAGGCCCAGGCACACTGGGGAGGGGAACTGCATTACTGAGTCCACCAGTTCATGATGCCAGTCTTCTCCAGAAGCACCCTCACAGACACACCCGAGAGAATGTTCAATCTGGGTGCCCCAAGGCCCAGTCAAGTAGACACATGGAATTACCCTCACACCCTCTAAGTGAGAGGAGAAACCCATCCTTGTGCATCCTGCCCTTTCTGCCTCTAGTCCACCTCCCTTTTCCCTTCGTCCGCCTGCCGTGGCATTCTTTTTTCACATTTTGAATTTTCTATGTTGTACTCCATATAGGTTGTTTTAAATACAGAACAACCCCAAAGAATATTTACATGTCTATAATTTCACAACTAACATTCCCTGCAGAATGAAAGATGTGACTGAACCAGGTCCTAGGGAAGGACGTGGCATTCTGAGTCACTGACTTGGTGCCCTTTAAGGAGAACGTTCCCTGTGCCAGGGACAAGCAAACTCTGCTGTTATCATTTATCAGTTCCCCAAAATCATGCCACCGCTTAGTTTGCTTCGTCATTGGGCCACAGCTTCGCTATTTTCATGTTTGTTTTTCTGAGACTTCTAATGCATTTTCCTTAGCACACACCTCCATTGTAACACTGAGGTTTCCATCCTGTTAGCTGGATGCTGTTCATGGCTTGGAACCCCATTTCTTCTTGAAGGTGTGCTTCTCAGTGCTGACTGCCTTCCTGCTCCATTCAGACATGGAGGCAGGACCTTGAGGCCTGTTATCCTCCTGTCCACATCCCAACTTCCTCTTTTGTTTAGATGCCCTGTTCTCTAGATGTACATCTTGCCCTTCCTAGTTGACACCATCATTTTGATGGAGCACATCCCTCACTGGCCCCCAACAAGGTGCATGGTCCAAGTAGGACTCCAGGTTGGCTGTGTGCAAGGCATGCCTTCCCTTTCTGATAGCGCTACTGTTGAGACACTCATGACCATTCTAATTCTCAGACCTTGGCTAGTGACCTGTTTTTCTCTCTGGAACTTTTGGAATCTTATCTTCATCTCTGGTGTTCTAAAGTTTTGTGATATACCTTGGTGTGGGTAGTTTTTCATCCTTGTTTCCTTTCTCTAGGAAAACTTTATGGACTACTTTAATAATTTTCTTTTCTCTGATATTTTTTCTTTCTGTAGCTCCTGATATTCAGATGTTAGTCTTTGTGAATTGATGCTTTAATTTTCTTAACTTTTTTCTTAGCTGCTATCCATCTTTTGTTTTGTTTCAGATAGGGTCTCAGTCTGTTGCCCAGGCTGGAATGCAGTGGTGCAATCACGGCTCACAGTACCCTCGAACTTTCGGGCTCAAGCAATCCTCCCGCCTCAACCTCCCAAGTAGCTGGGACTACAGATGTGCATCACCTTGCCCGGCTGGTTTTTAAATTTTTTGTAGAGATGGGGTCTCGCTGTGTTGCCCAGGCTGGTGTCGAACTCCTGGACTCAATCCATCCTCTTGTCTTAGCTTCCCAAAGTGTTGGGATTACAGGCGTGAGCCACAGCACCTGGCCATTTGGTCTTTTTCTTCTACTTTTAGAATCCCATCACTTTCTCTTCTAATTCTATTACCTTTTTAAATTCTGCAATCTAAATTTTAATTTCCAAGAGCTCTTTTTTATTTTAAAAAGGTTACTTTTTGGTAGTATGTTGTTTTCATTTAATGGAAACAATATCTGTTTTCACTGAGGATCTCAATTTTAATTTGGGGGGAAATTTTGAATTCTCTTCCATTTCCTCTGCTTCCTTTGAGTTCCTTCTCCTGGGTGGGTCAATGAGTTCATTTCTGTCTTCTCCTGGTGAGGCTTCCCCCATGGTGATCCTGGCTACACACCCAAAAGCAAGTAGGAGCTGCTAATTAGTGATCACTCATCGAAAATTTCACTGCAGAGTGTTTGGGCAGGGACCAGATACTTCTTCGGCTCCCGACTTTCTGTATCAATAAACCTTTTCTACTTGGCTGTACATTTCCCTGGGAAAGAATCCTCCACTCTCCTGTCTAGAGAGGGATGAGGGAGGGGTGGGGATCTGCCTGGCTGCCTTGTTCTCAGGGTGAATTGAGCATGAGGCTGGAGGGTTTCCTTGTCTACCATGGTAGATTTTCATTGCCAGGCCCCTGCCCTCCCCTGCCCCTGGCATCTCTGAAGACAGAAAGTAACAGCTTGTACCTAGCTGCACACAATGGGAAACGGATGAGGAAGTCCTCCTCATCTCCACCTTCAGAGACCTCCAATTCCTGAGCCTTCCCTGAGTCCCACACAAGACTGTTTGGGTTCTCAGCTCTTGCCCTGCAGGCTCTTCGCTCTCTCTGGTCTGCTAGGTCAGAACCATGTATCCATCTGCTTTTTAGCTCCCAAAATTGTGTTGACATCTTTTAGCTACTGTCATCTCTTCTCCCATTCTCTTGAGTGCTCATTCGCCTCCACACGCATTTTACCAGGGAAATTTCCAAACAGAAATGGTGCAACAATTGGATGGTGAATGCCCAGATACCCACCACTAATTCCCCCATTAGCAGGTGGCTACACTTGCTTTATCCCACATCCGTGCACCTGGCGATCCCTGCACCCAGCCATTAATCCATCTCATTTTAAAAAATAGAGTCCGACTGCAGACATCAGGACACTTCTCCTTTGAGACTTAATACTTTAAACAGCATTGGTTCTCTTTATGGCTTCAACTCCTTCCCTGATGTCTGAGGAAGCTAGCTGGAAACTAGTTTCCAACTGAGGAAACTTCTGTGCCTGCGGTTATCAAGGGTTTCTTCCTGGTCGGCTATTCTGCCTCTTTGGTAAGTTCCACTCTCTCCTTGTGAGTTTTCCCAAGTGTCCAGTAATTCTTGGTTATCTGTTGATGTTTAAGAATAAAGACCTGGGTTGGCTGATTTGGGTGGCTGGGTTGACCTATGCTATCATCTGAAAATGTCCCCCCAAATTCACATGTTGAAATTTTACTGCCAATATTGTGGGGTTGAGAAGCGGATCTTTTAAGAGGTGATGAAGTCATGAGGGCCGAGCCCGCTTGGATGGGACCAGGGCCCTTCTAAAAGGGCTTGAGGGAGTGGGTTTGCCCTCTTTCATCTCTCTGCCAGGTGAGGACAAGCGTTCCTCCCTTTTGCCTTTGTGAGGATGCGGCAATGAGGCACCCTCTGGAAAGCAGAGAACAACTCTCACAGATGCCCAGCCTGCCAGCACCTTGATCTGGGACTTCCCAGCCTCCAGACCTTTGAGAAATAAATTTGTATTCTTTATACATTCCCCAGTCTCAGGTGTTTTATTATGGTGGCAGGAATGGTCCAAGACAGCCTCCCTCGGCCTTTGGGCTTGTAGGTCTGCTTGCCATCAGAAACGGCTCCTAGACCTAGGTTTATGAAGGAGTGTGGTGCAGGTTGAGGGCTGCGGGTTGGGTGCAGGTATGGGGGTGGGGGAGAGGTGGCTTTTGGCCTGGGCACCAGCAAACTGTGGAATGGAGCAATTTGGTGGACTGCTATGGAGTCACCTTAGTGAAGCTTCCCCACGTTGTTCAGAGTTCATGTGGACCATGCTTTTTGGAAGGCAGGAGGGAAACACAGAAACGTTTCTTTTATGCTTTAAAGGCGGGGCCAGGTCCACTAGATGCTGCTGCAGTTCACATGTCTTGGCTGGTCTGCTGTTGCACAGGCTGGGGTGGGCAGTGGCTGGGCCTGTGGCTGTTCCAGAAATAGCCAGATCCCTCCATCCCAAGCTTCTCCTTCCCCTGGGCCAGGTGCATAATTCACTCTGTGATAAGGATGTCCCCTTCTCCCCTAGGACACACGGATCATCATCGAGGTTGGCGGCCCAGAGCTAAGGAGCACACGCTGCGAACCAGCCCACCTTGGGCACATGACTTGTCCTTACTCCTCTTTATACCCATGTCCCCTTCCCAACACTGCCCCGGGCTTCTGAGACAGCTGCCTTCCACAGGCTGGGAACTGTGGTGGGCGTCACACCTCGTGGTTCTGCATCCCCGATGGAGCTCGCGCTAGCCCCACGCGCCCACTAGAGCAACTGGACCACTTAGGAAGTTTAAAAGTTTTTAAAATGGGGGTACTTGTATTTATGTTCATGGTTTCAGTGTATTCTTCTTTAGACATAATATAGATGGTGTCATTGTGTTTATAATTAAATTAAATATGCCTAGTACTGTTTAATGACTGGAAGCATTTGCCTGCCAGGTGAAAATAAGGATCTGTTTGTTTAGTTATAATAGTTATCACCCTCCATCATACTTTAAAAATAGGAGTCTTGGGCTCCAAGCTCATACAAGTCAAGAGACTCCTGTACATGGACACATTCTTCCTTTGTGTGTCTCAGCTCCTTCCTCCTCCTGGCTTGGCTCTGTCCAGGCTCAGTCCGGAGCCTGGAGCCATGGACACTGAAACAAGGTCTTCTTAAGAGTCTAGAAGAGTTTAGGAGGCTTAGGATACCCATTCATTTACAGGTTACCAGGACAATCATCTCACCGCAGACACCTAACGTTGTCTAAAGATAGGGTGTCCCGACTTAGTGCTTACTGTGGGCCCTACATTGGGTTCAACACTGTATTTAACTATTGAAACTTTTTCATGGTGTGTTGAAAAGAACTGAAAATGAATGCAACGAACACCAGTCCGAAGGATGGAGATGACCAGCGCGGAGCAGCCTCCTGCAGCCCCCGCCAGCTCAGCCTCCGCTCGCCCTGACAGGTGCCGCACAGAGGTGGGTGTTGCTTAGTCTCTTGTGTTGCTGTGTCGTCGTTGTAACCACACATGTATGTACCTTCAGGCATTTCCCTGCCTCATTTTACAGACTTTAACTTTATGAAAATGGTTAATATGCCTAGCTCAAGGACTTCTTGGGAGCCAGAGGGTTACAAATTAGCACATGACCTCCTAGAAATACAGCACAGCCTCGGAAACAGGTATTTTCTCTATTTCATAATTCATTTTCCACACTCTCTTATAGGAGTTTTTTTTCCCTTCCCATTCTGTGTTTAAATCTCTTCTGACCTATAGCAAATCTTACTGTTTTGACATTGTCTTCTCTGTGTATGGCTTCTTCTAATTATTGCTCATCAAATCTATTTCTCAGCATTATGTCAAAATCAGATGGTTATTTTTTCCATCTGTTGCCACAATCTGTTCAAACCATCACTCTCGGTGAACCTGCAGGAAATTGTATCAGCCAAAAGAGAAATGAATGTGCTTCAGCCAGACTTCATATGGACAGGGTTTTGGTGTGGAATATTTGAAGATATTTGAAATCTTCTTAAAAATTGCTATTTTCTCTGGTGCCAGCAGTAACACAAAAGCAATGCTGAGACACAAGCAGGAAAGCCTCACAATATTCTTGCCCCATAATGTAACAATATTTAATAAAGAAGCGCTCCAGGCCCAGACGGTTCCTCTTCAACTACAGATACTCTCAACTCAGAGGGAAAATTGAAGCCCCTCTCTTTTATTTCAAAGGCTCTAAGTGAATTGGAAGGAAAAAGTCCTCTTCTTGAAAGCACTTCACGTGGGCAGAGTGGACTCATTCCATGCTACGCTGCCCCTGTGAAGCAGAAAGCTGTGGTTCCTTCTTCATTAAGTAAAGTGGTTTGCAAAGCTCCAGCATCGTAGCCATGTGCTAATGGTATTAGGACCGAGGGGCCATTGGCAGCTCAAGGTTGGAGATTGAAGTGGAGCCCAGGAAAAACAGGGCCTTGACAAAGCCTACTGGTATTTTTTTTATTAGGGATGTAATGGTGTCTCTATTCACCGCAGCAGATACGGAATGCAGCAAAAGATTGTACTGGGAAAACCCAGTTGAGAGAGAAAGACAGAAACCATCAGTCAAAATGTATTTTCCAGGAGAGACAAAGGGTGAGCCTCCGTTGTGGGATTGCATACTGGCCCCACTCCAGGATGCCCCCATATTGGGGTCAGGTTTTTGTGCCGCCCGCCGCCACAACCTGACTTCAGCCCTGAGGCAGAGAGGGGATCCCCATGATGCTACCACATGTGGTGCTGGTCCCCTTTGTCAGTATCAACTTGAAGTAATTTATTACTTTGCCTTTCAGAGCAGATAATAGATTCATTGGTGGTTTGTAAAAAGCATGCTTTTTTTGTGAACTTATTCATATGTTTTACGCTTTTATTTTCCTTGTGCAATTATCGACTCTCACTTTCATTAAATTGTGTGAAACGGCAGCTAGCCCACGTTACAATCATGTCTCTTCATTCTCCCTGCCCCTCCCCCTTGGATATCCAAAGGCATCTGCTGTTCTAAAAGGCTGGATGAATGACAGACCGTGATGAAGGACCGTGGCTGCCCTGTAAATGGCCCACTGCTTGTGCTGCTTGTGACTTACTCTTTCTTTTTGTTTTTGTTTTTAGAGACACTCTGTCACCCAGGCTGCAGTGCAGTGGCATGACCACAGCTCATTATAGCCTCTACCTCCTGGGCTCAGGTGATCCTCCCACGTCAGCCTCCCAAGTAGCTGGGACTACAAGCATATGCCAGTATGCCTGGCTAATTTTTTAATTTTTTTGTAATGATGAGGTCTTGCTATGTTGCCCAGGCTGATCTTGAACTTCTGGGTTCAAGCGATCCATCTGCCTTGGCCTCCAAAATCACTGGGATTATAGGTGTGAGCCACTGCACCAGGCTGGTGACTTACTCTTTCTAATATCATAATACAAAATCCTTGATCTGGAAAAACATTTCCTCTTCATCCTCAGCGCCGACTGGGTCTGAGAAACCTTGGCGGGAGGCTGCCAAGGAACCTTCTGCCCAGGTGGCTCAGCGCCAGTGGGCCCATGGAGTAGCAATTGGTCTCAATGATAGAACTGGCTTTGGAGCAGCAAATTTTAGGGGCACCAGGAAGGCGTCTTCCCCACCACAGTGTCTGCCACTCCACCGTGAGAATTTCTAATTTCTTTAGGGCTCAGGTCTTCAATAGTTCTGGTACTTCTAAGAGTACCCGAGCTTGAATCTTACTACCACTGTCTTTGGATGTAGGTGGTGGCCAAATGAGAGAAGAAGGATGTTTGGGAACAGAGTAGGGCTGACGGATGTTTTAGGAGCATCAGGGGCGGGGCATGGCTGGACAGAGGGAGGTGAGCATCTAGTCTCTTGGTTTCTGGCTTGCATCTCACCAGTCAGTGAGGAAGGAGCAGGAGAGATGGGGCTCTAGGTGGCCTGGCTTAGGGCTCCCACTCAGCTCTGGGTTTTCGTCTCCACCCTCATCCCAGCCCTTGGGATGCTCTCGGCTTCTCTGGATCAAATGCCTTAAGAGGCTTTGACACTTTCAGGGATGAAAGAGTGGTATGAGAAGAGGAGAGAAAGGCTGTGGTAGTGGAGAAGGGGCCTTGAAAAGGTCCAGGGAGTAAGTCCAGAGCTGACTGCGTGGGGTGGGTATGAGCCCTCACCTACAACTGTCTTCCCCACGGGAACCTCAAGCACTGGAAGAAAGAAAGCCCAGTCAGTGAGGCCACACCTTGGTTAAGGAATCGTGCCCCTGGGGGTCCACTAGGATGCATGCTTGTTATCTGGGATATATTTTTCTTTCTACTTTTTAAATTTTTAATTCTATTTTTTCAAGTTTTAATTTGTTTCTTTCCAATTTTTATTTTAGGTTCGGGGGTACATGCGTGGGTTGGTGACATGGGTAAATTACGTGTCATGAGGGTTTGGTGTATGGATTATTTTGCCACCCAGGTCATAAGCAGAGTACCAGAAAGGTAGTTTTTCAGTCCTCATCCTCCTTCCACCCTCCACCCTCAAATAGGCCTCAGTGTCTATTGTTCCCTTCTTTGTGTCCATGTGTACTCAATGTTTATCTTCCATTTATTTATTTATTGAGACAGGGTCTGGCTCTGTTGCCCAGGCTGAAATGCAGTGGCACAGTCTCGACTCACTGCAACCTCCACCTCCCAGGTTCAAGCCATCCTCCCACTGCAGCTTCCCAAGTTGCTGGAACTACAGGAGCAGGCCATCCAGCCTGGCTAATTTTCATAATTTTTGTAGAGACAGCATTTTTCCATGTTGCCCAGGCTTGTCTTGAACTTCTGAGCTCAAGTGATCTGCCTACCTTGGCCTATGGAAGTGCTGAGATTACAGGTGTGAGTTGATGCACCTGCCCCTGCTTATAAGTGAGAACACGCGGTATTTGATTTTCTCTTCTTGTGTTAATTCGCTTTGGATGATGGCCTCCAGTTCTATCTATGTTGCTGCAAAAGCCATGATCTTGTTTTTTTTGTTTGTTTGTTTTAATAGCTGTGTAGTATTATGTGTATGTGTCACATCTGCTTTATCCAGTCTACCACTGATGAGCATCTAGTTTGATTCCATGTCCTTGTTATTGTGAATAGTGCTGCAGTGAGCATACAGGTGCATGTGTCTTCCTGGTAAACCATTTATGGTCCTTTAGGTACGCACTCAGTAGAGGAATTGCTGGGTCAAATGATGCTTCTATTGTAGGTTCTTTGAGAATGCCCCAGACTGCTTTCCACAGTGGCTGAACGAATCTACATTCCTAACAGCAGTGTGTAAGCCTTTCCTTTTCTCCACAACCTCACCAGTATCTGTTATTTTCTGACTTTTTAATAATAACCATTCTGACTGCTGTGAGATGGTATCTCATTGTGGTTTTGATGTGCATTTTCTTAATGATTAGTGATATTGAGCATCTTTTCATATACTTATGGGCCACTTGTATGTCTTTAAGCCTTTTTTAGCCAGTCTTTTTTTTTTTTTTTTTCTAACAAACAAAAGCATATGTGTTTCCCAACATCTAACACAAGCAAAGTAGACCATCTCCATGAACAGAAGGTTGGGGGCCTGGAAGTTGTCTCTTTGTCGTGGATGGGAACAGCAGCCTATACACCTTGCAGGGCTTCTGTCTGTGGCCCTGGTGCACTTGACACCCCAGCGGGGCTGCAGATGCATCACTATGCTAACAGACTGTGTTCAAGGTACTGAAGGCTCACTGATGTCCATCAAGGGCCTTTAGCCTCCATGGCTGTGGTCAGGTGCCTAGGAAAGAAGCCTGAAGAGAGGCAGGGAGGGTGGGGGAGGTCAGAGATTGCCTCTGTGCCACCCAGGTAAGGGCGCTGCACACAGCAAGCCACCTGCCACAGGCTTGGAGAAAAGAGAGATGGATGTATCCTGGATCCTCTGCCTCCTGGATACCAGCCCATGGGATAGTATCTTTTTGCCCTTAACAGCAGAAAATGCTACCTGTTCCTGACAAGCATGTAGTTGATCTTTGCATATCTGCTGCTAGACCTTTGGAAAATGAGTGTGAATCTCAGCTTGAGGAGACTTCAAGAAAACCTGGTGACCCCTGCCAGGAGGGTGACAAATGAGGCCCCCGCACATCTGTCCCTAGTGCCAGGCACAGCCACTCTCCCGCCCCGATTGTCTGTACATGAAAGGAGGGCCTGGAGCTGGGAGATGGCACACCCCAGCACCTGAGTGGGACCTTTCACAGATAAATCACTTCCTTTTTGTGCTTTGTTGAGTCTTGGCAAATCTTAACCCAAGGCCCTTCCTGGGGAGGGGGAAGGAAGTGGTCCCCACATTGTCAGATGCACAGAAATAACTGAAAGTCCTTGGCATTAAATGCAGCCTTGAGTCTGGTTTTGGAAGAAATTGGCCTTCTTGGAAACTGTAGCCTCAGGGATGCAGAGAAACTAGGTCAGAACAGGAACCTGGGCAAGGAGTGAGCTTTGTTCCCTTCACCAGACCTGGGAGGGCTCAACTGTGTGGTCTGCAGCAGGTCAAGAAGCAAACTCTAGAAGGCCCTGCCCTCCTGGACTGAAATCTTCACTTCTCACCAGTGGATGGTCCAGTCCTCATGCAGCCAGGGCATGTCCCAGGAAAGCCCCCAGGGTGGCACGAGAAGCAAAAGGAGGTTTTCAGACCGCTTTAACCAGGAGTATGAACCAACAAAGAGTACAACCGGTATCTGTGACTTCCAAGGCCAGGTCATCAAAGGCTGAGAGCTGCCTCCTGCTGGGCTTGCTGAAGCCCTCATTCTTGGAGATCTGAGCCACCAAATAAGAAGTCTGAGCCTCCTCAGCCCACCATGCCATGGGAAGCCCTGGCTGCAGCAGGAGGCTACGTGGAGAGGATCCATTCAACAACCCTGGGCTACCAGCTGGCAGCCAGCATCAGTGTCCAGCCAGATAGGTGAGTCACCTGGATTGCTGGCCCAGTCAAGCCTTCTGATGACTCCAGTCCTGCTGATACCTGACTATTACCACATGAAAGACCCCATACAACAACTCACACAGCCGAGTCCTCCCCATATTCCTGACCCTACAATTGTGAAATGTCATATGATACAATGGTGTCATCTCAAGCTACTAGCTTTGGGTGATTTACAATGCATTCATAAGGTTGTGCACATGCTAAGAGGTGTGTGCAGGCTCAAGAAAGACCTAAGAAGGCCCAGAGCTGTTACTTCTGGCTGACCTTGAGGCCCTGTGCCAGCAGGAAGTGAAGGCCAAAGCAGAGTTGTCAATCAACTGGCTGGCTGAGTGTTGAAGGCATGCCAGACACACATACACAGAGGCCCGTGGCAAAGATCAGGGGACATACTGGCTTCAGGCTGCATTAGTCAGGATTTTCCAGAGAAACAGAACCAATAGGATAGACAGGTAGATAGATAGATAGATAGATAGATAGATAGATAGATAGATAGATAGACAGACAGACAGATAGATATTTATAGGATGGATTGTTTCACCCAGTTATGGAAGCTAAAAAGTTCCATGATCTACTGTCTGCAAGCTGGAGAGCCAGCCATTGGTGTAATCCCACAGCATCATTCAGTCCAAATCCAAAGGCCTGAGAACCCAGGGAGCCAGGGCCGTCAGTCCCACTCCAAGTCCATAGCTCCAAGAACCGGGAGTGCTGATGTTCACGGGCAGGAAGAGATGGATGTCTCAGCTCATGCAGAGGGAGCAAATTTACGCTTCCTCGCTTTTTTGTTCTATCTGGACAAAATTCACCATCAGTGGATTAGATTGTGCCCACACACATTGGTGAGGGGTTGTCTGAGTCTGTTTTGTGCTGCTATACAAGAGAATACCTGCAACTGAGTAATTCATAAAGAACAGACATTTACTTCCTATGGTTCTGGAGACTGGGCAGTTCAGGTTCAAGGGACCCACCTCTGGTGAGGGTCTTCCTGCTGTATCATCCCATGTCAGAGCACAGAATGGCAAGAGTGGGCGAGGGAGAGAGGGAAGGTGGCTACACTCATCCTTTTATCAGGATCTCACTCCCATGATAACCAAATTAATCCATCCATGAAAACAGAGTCCTCATGGCCTAATCACCCTGTGAAGAGCCCGCCTCTCAACACTGTTGCACTGGGGCTTAAATGTCTGACGTATGCTTTTTGGGGGGACACATTTAAACCACAGCGAGGTTGAACTTCTTTACCCAGTCTACTGATTCAAATGCGAATTTCTCCCGGAAATGTTCTCATAGGCATACCCAGAAATCATGTTTTACCAGCTTTTTGGGCATCCCTTAGCCTGGTCAAGTTGTTACTGAAAATTAACCATCATACAGGCCTGAAAATTGAACATCATTCAAGGAAATCTCTGTCCGATTGCTAGCTGACCACTGTGCTAACTGAGCAGCAACTTCAGTGACCACACCTGACAAAGAGTGCAGGCTTCACACAATTAGCTCAGAAAAGTCTCTAAACAAATAACAACAACAACAACAACAAACCCTGGGCAGCGGGGAGAATCTGATTTCCAAAGTTGCCACATTTCATTATTTAAAATGCCAGTTTTCAGCAACAAGTTAAGAAATATGCAAAGAAACAAGAAAGGATGACTGTTGTCAGACACAGGGAAACAAGCAGACAGTAGAAATGGTTCCCGGGGAAGCCCAAGTATTGGCCAAACTTAGTAGACAAATATTTTAGGTCAGCTATTTAAAATATGTTTACTGTAGTCCCAGCACTTTGGGAGGCTGAGTAAGGAGGATTGCTTGAGCCCAGGAGTTCAAGATACTCCTAGGCAACATAGCAAGACCCCATCTCTACAAAATTCTTAAAAATGAGCTGGGCGTGGTGTGTGCCTGTAGTCCCAGCTACTCAGAAGGCTGAGGCAGGCCCTGAATTTTGTGATTGCTTGCGCCCAAGACTTCGAGGCTGCAGTGACCTATGATCACACCACAGCACTCTAGCCTGGGTGACAGAGCAAGACCCTATCTCAAAAAACTAAAAAACAAAATAAAAAGCCATATATATATACATGTTTAAAGAACCAAAGCAAAGTATAAAATAATGTTTCACTGAATGGAGGCTATCAATAAAGAAATAGAAATTATAAAAAAGAAACCTATAGACCGATTGCGGTGGCTCACGCCTATAATCCCAGAACTTTGGGAGGCCGAGACAGGTGGATCACCTGAGGTCAGGAGTTCGAGACCAGCCTGACCAACCTGGTGAAACTCTGTCTCTACTAAAATACAAAAGTAGCCGGGCATGGTGCTACATGCTTGTAATCCCAGCTACTCGGAAGGTTGAGGCAGGAAAATCACTTGAACCTGGGAGGCGGAGATTGCAGTGTGTTATAATTGCGCCATTGCACTCCAGCCTGGACAACAGAGCAAGACTCCACCTCAAAAAAAAAAAAAAAAAAAAAAAAACCTTATAGAGATTCTGGATGTATTACTGAAGTGTCCAATATTTTGGCTGAAAGATGTTCCATGATTCTAACTACTGGGGATAAAAGGAACAACGATCTGGAAAATAACAACATTTTCGAATAAAAAGTGGCTGAGACTGAGTATAAAATGATGCCTCAGTCTGCGGGGGTGTGACCCACGGGAGACAGGTGGGTGTTTCTCACCGTCCTCTGCCTCCTGCTCAGACTGAATTCAGTGTCTTATGCGTGGCAGGCACTCAGTAGTCTTTGTTGAGTCCTGGGGTTGAAGGGGTCGAAGGGAGAGGAGGGGAGTGGCAGGAATAATGGAGACGTTTACAGGGTGGGAGCAGAAAAGAGTGTTTTAGACTTGGTGACTTCTCTGGTGACCTCAGTGCTGTTTTGTGGCAGTGCTTTTCAGGTGCAGGAAGTGGTTTGCTTTTGCCCCAGCTTAGGCACTTCCTCTTTGTAGAAGAATCAGAGGCCTGCAAGAAGTACTCATCCTGCACCTGGAGTAAAACCATATGGCTTGGAAACAAAGTCTGCAGGCTTTGAGCCAGTTAGCGGAGTGGCTTCAGAGGAGTAGACGTGTGTTCTGTTCATGTCCGGTGTGTGGAGCACACTGATGTGTGCAGGCCTTCCCCAGGGGCTCAGTGTTTAACGGGACATGGACACAGACACCTCACCACAGGCCCATCTGAGAAGTGCGGTGCAGACCAGCAAGCTTTCACAGGATGGTCACGCAAGAATAGGAAGAAAGTCTGCAGCCTACGGATGATGTGCAGCTCTCCCCCATGCCAAAAGAAATCCAAGGCCTGTGAAACCCATAGACTCAGTGAGGAAAACTTTTGACCACCTGCAGTGACTGGAGCTACTTCTCTGAACTGCTGGAGCTCTTAGTGTAGCTAGTCAATCACTCAGGCCTTGGCTTGCTCGCTCCTCGTCCTGCTGCTGGCCTAGGGTCCATCCACCTGATCGTCCTCACTCTAGCATGATAGCAGGCGAAGACGTGGAGGTGGTCAGTGACTCAGCAGGATTCTGTTAAGTAGCTCCTGGGTAGATATTCATCAGATCATTTTTCTTTGTTACTAGATTTCAAAAAAAAAATGTGATAAGGGATGGAGATGCCAATGGAATAATGGGATAAGGGGTTGGAATGTTGGGGTACGATTAGCTTTACCAGTCTTTTATTCATGCTTTCTTTGTCTAATTCCAAAGATAATAGTGACTTGACTTTATTTAGAACTCCAAACACAGACCCTGCCTGAAATAGGAAGCCAGTCTAACGTCTGGAATCCCCAGATTATACTCATGGAAGACACTGTCCTTTTCCTACTTAATGGAATTTCCTCATTTCCTTTCTTGCCAAAAGAATCCAATTTTGCATTAAAGTTGCAGGCAAAGAGCCCTAAATCTCAGAGAAACTAGGCTTCCTGCAGTCCCTTTGGTTTAAGCAATTTAACTGTAGCAACCCCCTTTCCTTTGCTACTGACTGTTATGGGGTGGCACAGAATCCTATTCCGCACATGGAGAGGTAAACAGAAGTCAGATGAAGCCTCCAGGTCTTTTTCCCTATGGCTTCCTTCTGGTTTGGGATGCTCATGTGATGCCTGGAGCTCTCACAGCTATTTTGTAACTAGGAGGTAAGCAGTGCGTGGCCTAAAGCTCTTGTGCTGAGAGTGAAAACGGAAGGACAGGCCATGCCTGGGTTGCAGGACATCATTGAGCTACGGCACCAGCTCTGATTTTCCATGTCCAGGCCACTTCTGTGACATCTGTAAGTGTCACAATTATTTAAGCCCCTCTGAGATGGGCATTCTCATATTTGTTACCAAAATCATAAAAGTGATTTTGGAAATATTTTTACAAAAATCAGCCTCAGTGATACTTTACATAGACATATTGATTCCTTTTCAACCAACCTAAACCCCTGTTTTCATTCCTTTCACTGACGATCTCATCTGTCAGCAGAGACAGGAAGGGCAGCTGGAGGGTGTCACCTCCACATAGGTCGCAGACAGACAGATTGGAGGTTGAAAGCTGCCCGTTGGGCTCTGTGGGTTGCGGAGGGAGGTGTGCCGGAAGGAAGGATGTGGGGAAGCAGCTTGTTCTGCCCTCCCCTTCCGGGCTGCATCCTGGGCTGAGGGTCTTCCTGTGTCAGCCAAGAGCAAAGGGTGGGGAGGCTTTTGGCCAGTCAGCATCTTGGGTCTCAGAAAGATACCACCTCTCTGGGGACCCCCACTACTCCTCAGGCTCGCTGGGAGGGTGGGCAGCGTGGTGCTTTTAAAACACGTTTGCAAATTCTTTGACAGTCCTCTGGCCAAGAAGTGTAGCCTGTGCTCCCTGTCCTTGAACCTGGATAGGCTTCTGTGTGAGTTCTGAGGCTCAGATTAAAGAGGCCACACATCTGTGTTCAATGCCCTTGGAACACTTGCTCTAGGAGCCTCCATGTAAAAAGTCAGAATTCAGAGGACTCCAAGTGGAGAAACCACATGGAAAAACCAGAGAGAGAGCGAGACAGACAGGCAGGCAGAGGAGAGAAAGACAGACATCCCCAGAGAGAGAGGCAGAGAGACAGAGACAGGGAGAAGAGAGAGACAGCGAAACAGAGATACTCACAGAGGGAAAGGAGAGACGGAGTTGTAGAGAGAGACGAGAGAGAGTGGAGAGGGAGAAACAGAGACAGAGACACAGAGAAAGGAAAGATTGAGAGTTAGAGACAGAGAGATACGAAGTGAGGCAGAGAGAGACAGAAAGTGATAGAAAAAGAGACAGAGACAGACACATACAGAGAGAAAAGAGAGACACAGAGAGAGAGAGAGGAGAGAGAGAGAGAGAGAAAGGAGAGAGAGAGGGAGCTGGCTCAGCTGTCCTGTCCCCACCGCCTGGGGCTGGACCTGTGAGTGAAGAGGTCACTGAGATGGCCCCCGCCCAGCCTCAGTCTTTGCTGCAGCCCCCTGAGAGAATGCCTGGCTGAGCTCCGCCTGATCGGATGGAGACTCTGGCAGGGTCAGATTCGTTCTGGGAATGGAAGAGCTCAGGCTGATTGGGTTGCTGATGTCTCCATGGTTACCTGGAGTCACTAGAGGGAGAAAGACAGCTTCATTTGAGTGGGATTCAGGGTCTGGCCATCCAACTCTGACTGCGTGTGTGACATACACTGCTGCTGTGTTTGGCCTTTCCATTTGTGTCCCCAAAGTCTCCACGCCAGCTACTGATGTTTTAAGATATTGAAGACTCAAGCAATCCCCTTAACATCAGCAAAAGGCTGGGATGCATCCAGGAAGCTAGGCTGTCTTTTTGCTTTGGGGGGAAAACGCTGGAGCCTCCTAAAATTCAGTGCCTTCCCTCCTGAGCCTGGGTTTCGCTGCTGTAGGGAGACTGACAGGAAGGCTAAGGACAGATGGAAGGAGAAAGCCACGAGAGACACCAGAAAGTAGAGAAGATGGGGGATGCAGGTGTAAAGACTGGAGGAGGAGCGCTGCTGGAGGCACAAACTGTCACTTGTGTTTTTGAAAAATGGCTCTCTTCAGAAGGCCTGCTCTTAACACGCCTTCCAGGGCACAGGGTGTTGGACAAACAGGCGCCTTCCCATTTGTCCAGGTGGAGGGGTGACTTCAAAGCTTAGGTGTGAACGTCCCTGTGGAAAGTGGGGCCATTAAGCCCCAGACAGCGTGATTGTGACTGGTGACTCAAGTTCACAGCCGTTTGGGTTCCCGTGGCCATTTCCTTTAATGACACATTTGCCTTATGAATTGTTATCTGTAAGTTCTGAGGAGACAAAGACGAAAGCAGAAGTAATTGGTTCCAGAGATTTAACCATTTCTTCCATTTCTCGGTGTTCATGACTTCATGAGCCATGAGGAAGAGGAGAGGACATGGAGGAGATGGCAAGACAGCAGGTCCCCGGGCTGTGCAGTGGGGAGGGCAAAGCCGGATGCATGGTGAAGGGGACTAGCCAGGCCCGGAGCTCCAGGCGGTGCCTCACCCAGCTGGGGTGGGAAGCACAAGGGCGGGAAATGAAGGCCTGCTTCCAGTGCTGCTGGTTTGCCCTGAGTTTCAAAGTGCACGACCCAGGACTGGCTGGCTTCACGGGAGGATTCAACCAAGAAGAAAAACTGGAATTTTATGATTCCAAAGCCTTCCACGAAACTCCTTGAATATATTTGTATGGATGTGCTACTTACATTTTATATGATTTTTGACCCAATAATTTCATCTTTCTACACCTAGATGATTCCCCCAGAGACAGCATAAAAGGAAAATAAATCGGAAGGTCCAGTAGAGAGCTTCCAGCCTCATTACCAGCTCCAGGGACAGGAATCTGCACCTGGTGAGAGAGAGGGGCAAAGGCATCAACTTTTAATTTTCCAACTTTGAGGAAATCTTTCACCAGTCCCTCGCGGCCCCTGCTTTTATTTTCCAACTTCTCAGCCTGTTTTCAAGGGCTCCTGAGTGAAATCATTTAGGCCTTTTGCCTCCTCTTTGCTCTCTCTCTGAGGCAGGCTGAGTGGTTTGTTCTCCCAGAGGGGCCCTGGGTCTTTTCAGGCATCTGCCAGGGCCCAGTCACCCTCCTCCAACTGGAATGTTCTGGTCAGCATTTTTTTCTGGTTAAAACTTAACCTACCACCATGATATTCCTTTTGGGGGGCAATTTGGCAACAGGTGTGTCACAATTTTACAGGTGCAGCCCCATTAGCTGAGAACATTTATGAGTTATTTCTATATTTACAGGAGTGCAAGATCCATGAATGTGCCTGCACGTTGTATACAATGGTAGAAAATAAAGAAGGCCATCTTCATGTCCCAAGTTAAATACAGTGTGACCCAGCCACTCTGGGATACATGTAGCTTTAAAGAGAAGTAAGTAAGTATGCCCAGACATGGGAAGACGCCTAAATTAGTAATCAAAGGCTATATAACAATATCACTGTAAGCTAAGCAACTTGTAGCAACCAGCATTTATTGTCTCCCAGTTTCTGTGGATCAGGAGTCCAGGTACAGCTTACCTGGCCCTCCACAACCAAGGTGTGGGCTGGGGCTGCAGTCACATCTGAGGCTTGACTGAAGGACTTGCTTCCTCACTCACATGGTTGTCAGCAACATTCAGTTCCTTGTGTGCTGTGGGACTGAGGGCCTTATTTCCTGCTGGCTGTTGGCCAGAGGCTGCCCTCAACTCCTTGTCACAGGGGCCCTCTCCAAGTGGCCACTTGCTTCCTCCAAGGTAACTAGGGAGTATGTCTCCTAGGAAGACTGATGTGATCATCTTATGGAGCATAATCATGTACATCCCATCATCTTTGTCATTTTCTATGGGTTAGAAGGGGAAGAGATTATGCAAGGGAGTGCGTATTAGGAGGCAGGGATCATGGGAGAGATGACCATCTTAAAGGTTGTCCATAATGTATCCAGAATATATTTTTAATTAATAAAAGGCAAATGAATCAGGTCATAGAAGGGATGGATAGCTAACTACCAAAGATTTTACAGCATTGACTTAATGCTGGGAGTGGCTCCCAGCCAGGACCCCATTCCTCGGCACCCATGGACTGTGACCTAGGGAGGACCAAGTGTCTGGTTCTCACCAATGGAACATGAGTGGATGGGGCAAGTGTCACTTCTGGTCCAGAGGATTAAGAAGTGGATGTGACTCCCCACAGTCTCTTTTGCCATCTGCCCATTGAATTGAAGAGAGTCATCATTGAAGATGTGGAGCTGCCCAGTGAGTGGGTCCAGGAATCCCTGCTAGGAGGTGAATCACCCAAACAGGAGCACCCACATGGATGGAGATACACACAAAAGATAAACTTTTATTTTGTTGAACTGTGCAGGCTAGGATTTAGTTATCACAGCAGCTAGTATACCTTCAATAGTATATATGGTTTAGTATAATCTGATTCAAAAATCTGTGTATGAGTGTACGCAGTTATGGATGTATGTTGCCACATGCACTTTTCAATCTCTTAATTGGGTAGTCAGAATTCTTCAATGTGTCTGCATAACAAACTATACCAAAACTTAGAATCATAAACCATAAGCATTTCTGATCTCTCACAGTTGCTGTGGGTCAGAAATTTGAAAGCAATTAGCTGGGTGGTTGGGGCTGCTGTCTCATCTGAAGGTATGAATGGGGCTGGAGGTTCCACCTCCCAAGCAGCTCCTTATACAGCTGGGCAGTTGGTGCTGCTTGTGTGCAGGAGGCATGCAGACCTCTCCGTAGGGCTGCTTGAGCATCCTTATGGCATGGCAGCTGACTTCCTCCAGAGTGAGCAATCCCAGAGAGAGCAAGGCAGAAGACTCAATGTTTTATGAGCTAGCCTTGGAAGTCAGGCACAATCATGTTTGTGATGTCTGCTGATGACACAGGTCAGCCCTATTCAATGTGGGACAGGACTACACAGAACATGAAGAGGGAGAGGCTGGCTACCATAGGGAGGTCACAATAGAAAAACACCTTGATCAGAGTCTCAGGGTGGGGCATGGAAACTGAAAGGTTTAAGCAAAATAAACAAAGTGAAGAACAGGCTCAGCTGCTCTTGACGGGAGTGGTGATGCAGGCTTTTGTCCACTGAGTGAAATCACACAGGGAGAGGAGCCACGAGGAGGGTTGTAGAGGTCAGCAAGGCTGTGGTGGACATCTGTGGACACGGTGACAGAGTGAGCCTCAGGGCTGTTCAGTGAAGGCCAGAGATGGCACTGCAGAAGCAGGAGCCCAGCACAGAGATGACCAGGACAGCAAGCCCACTGAGTGATTTGGGAATGATCCTCCCTTTATCTCCAGGGAGCTGGAGCAGAAACCAATGGTGTATTTGTGATGCAGATGGTGGGTCTCACTCTCAGGTATCATGTGGAAGGAGAAAGAGGCTGCTGCTTCTTTAGATTTGCACTCATGTCTGAGTGGGTCCTCCTCTAGGCTTTGGAGATTCAGGTACCTGCTACCTGCTGGGTTCGAGGACCCCCAAGTGAAGGGTTCTTGATCCCCACGTTGGGGAGTGGTGTGCAGGAGAAAACGTCAGCATTTCCATTTTCTCTCTAAAAACCAGAAACCCTGCCCTGTGCTGACACTGAGTGTGCACCTGCTCTGCGGCAGCCCCTGTTTGCTTCCCAAGTCCTGCGACTACTCTCCCCATCACGTAAGGGACAGATAGCTTAATAAGACTCCCGCCAAGAGACTGCAGAATAAAGATTCTATTAATCATTTATCTGGCAATGGGACAACAGCAGAGCTGGCAGAGCCAACACTGTAGATCTCACTGGAGCCCCATGCACATGACAAGAGCAAGAAACTGTTTGAAAGAGAGCCTGACACTAGCACTGTCAACACAAACCATGCCCTGAATATGCTGCTCATGGAGTGTTAGCTAATGCAGTATTAAGCCAGCATTTTTAAAACTTATCTTTTTATTTTAATTGACACATAATAGTTGTATGTATTTATGGGATACAATGTGATATTTCATTACATGTATATATTGTGTAATGATCAACTCAGGGTAATTAGCATAACCATTACAACCTCATTACTTCTTTGTGATGGGAACATTCACAATGCCTCTCTTCCAGCTATTTGGAGATATACAAGAACTTATTGTTAGCTACAGTCACCCTACTGTGCAGTAGACACCAGAGCTTATTCTTCCTTTTAACTGTATCTCTGTACCCGTTAACCAACATCTCCCCATCTTCCTCTCCCCACTAGCCTTCTTGTCCTCTGGTAACCGCAATTCTACTCTCTACTTCTATGAGCTCAACTTTCTTTTAACTCCCACATATGAGTGAGATCATGTGGTATTTCCTTTCTGTGCCTGGCTTATTTTGCTTTATATAACATTCTCCAGGCTCATCCATGTTGCTGCAAATGACAGCATTTCATTCTTTTTTCATGGCTGAATAGTATCCCATTGTGGATATGTACCACATTTTCTTTATCCTATGTGTCCTTGATGGACACGAGTTGATTTCGTCTCTTGGCCATTGCAAATAGTTAAGCTAGCATTTTTAGCAGAACATTTGGAAATAGTCTTTCAGGTTTATCTTATCTTTTAAAAGTTTTGGTGTATGTTTTGTAATGTGTATAATACATAAATACAGTAGTTATGTGTATATAGTAAATACACACAGATATATGTGTATTGACTTTTTACATTTAACAGTGATATAGTTCAGAAAATGAGATGCCCTGTTTGGGTGACTATTCTGTCTCAGGTGTTAGGTTGAATGACCAGGTGGATAACTGTCTAATTTCTTGCTGGCCCACTGAGACAACTGCCCTTCATCACCTCCTCCAGAGCACAGGTTGAGGGCAGCTGCAGTCACATAGTGCTTGAGATGCAGCCAGTAAGGCCATTCCTGTATCACTGACCCTGAAAGCCAGCTTTATGCTCTTTTCTGTGCCAAATAGATTGTCCTGCAGAGTTTGCTTTTTATCTGCTAATCTCTATGCTTGGAGGTCTTTGTGGAATGGAAGTTTTCTCATTAGCAAGCAACACAGTGAAAAACTTCCTAGTAACTGCTCTTAAAAACTTTATCTGGGCCAGGCACAGTGGCTCATGCCTGTAATCCCAGCACTTTGGGAGGCTGAGGCAGGCAGATCACTTGAGGTCAGAAGTTCAAGACCAGCATGGCCAGCATACTTGCCAGGTCTGTCCCACAGACCCTGGCCAACCGATGGATGAACGGGGTACTCAGACACAGGTATGCAGTGGAAGAGCAGCTGGGGGACTGCCAGGCTTTAATGGCCAAAGTGTAGCAGCTTGGAGAAGCTGGAGCTGCTTGCTTTTATTGAGTGCAGGCACAATGCTAAAAGCCTGAAGTAATACACAATCTGTGGGTAATTAACATATATTGTTCCTCTTTCAGGGAACTTAAGGGACTTATGGCGGATGATCAAAGGTCAGCTCCTGGTCAACATAAGTAAACAAGCCTGTTTAAGATAAATTCCCCTACACTCCCTTGTACCTACTCCTTGCCCTCTGCCTCAGGGTTAGAGAACAACTGTCTTCAGCTATTCTTCCCTGAAACTATGCAGAGCCTTCCGACCTTTCAGAAGACCTGCTCCTTTCCCTGTAGTTTCTCCCATCACTCTAACCAACCTCCTAAACATGGTGAAACCCCATCTGTAAAAAAATACAAAAAATTAGCTGGGCATGATGGCAGGTGCCTGTAATCCCAGCTACTCGGGAGGCTGAGGCTGAGACAGGAGAATGGCTTGAACCCAGGAGTAGAGGTTGCAGTGAACTGAGATTGTGCCATTGCACTCCAGCCTGAGTGACTGAGCAAGACTCCATCTCAAAAAAAAAAAAAAAAGAAAAAAAGAAAAAGAAAAAGAAAAAGAAAAAGAAAAAAACACTTTATCCTGCCAGGAATGGAACTGAACCACGAATCCATGAAACAAGAAAAGCAACTCTGGGGGCCCCTGGGTGGATCTCTGCTCCTAGCTGGGAGCCATCCTTCCCTCATGCATCCAGCACGCTTCTACTTTCAGGGCTTGAAAGACAAAAATGGGTGCACACAGAGCCAGGGCTTCAATCCTGTTTATCTCTGGGGCCATGCTTTCTGCTGGACATGGTGGGCTCAGGTGTCTGAATGTGCTTGGACCAGACTTGAGTCAGAAGAAGAATCATCCTTCAATTTAGCTATGAGAACAGCACTGTTCCTGAGTGGTGAGAGGCAGCCTGCATCCCTCTGGGGCCTGGAGTCCCTGCAGGCATCGTGAACTGCTTCCATGGCCCCCGCTTGGGGTGCAGCAGGACCTGGTGCTCAGGAGGGGCACCCATTCATGTGGCAGGCTCACAGCCTCTCTGCTGAGTTCCATCTCTTCCAAGAGCTGCCAGATTTTCCAAGGTGGTGCAGATGGCCTGAAAATGGCCAGGATTTGGGGCCTCCACATCTCCATGGCTCGGCCCCAATCAGCAACCAGCACGGGCATCCTAGCCTATGAGTGGCCACCTGCTTTCAGTGTGATGAGAGCACACATCAGTTGCAACAGGGTTGCCAGGCTTAGTCAACAAAAATATTGTCCTATGCAATATTGGGGATATAGTTACACTAAAGTTTATTTGCTGTTTATCTGAAATGCAAATTTAACTGGGCCATCTGTATTTTACTCAGCAACGCTAATGACAAGGGCTTTGAATCTGAGTTCTCCTATTTAGTGACCGGAGAGCTGCCTGAGCTCTCTGAGTCTTAGTTTTGTAGTCTGTAGAATGGGAAGGACAATGCCACCTCTCTGAGATATCCATGTGGCAATATGCGAGATGGGAGAGAACCTTCCAGCTGAGTGGCTGGGGTCTTGGCCCACCTGTCTGTTATGTTGTGCAGGGGAATGCAGCTGCCCAGCTCCATGTGCGAGGAGAACTCCAGTGGAACAAGGATGGCTTGTAATGATGCTCGTGACAAAGGTTGCCATTTATAATTGGAATTCCTGACCAAGGTTTCCATTCAGCACACAACAGTCCCTTCATAAGTGCTGGGTGCAGTCCACACTCTGTCATTGCCACCATTGGCTCTCTGGCTTGAAAGACCCTGGGAGTGCCAGTGAGTCAATAGTTACTGTTTGATGAGAGCTGCTTTATCACTCCCAGGTGGCTCTGTCCCTCACCATACTGCATAGGGATGGAGTCACCATGGTGTTGGGCGGATTATGGCTCCAGGCCCAGCAGTTCACAATGATGGCATGAAGGCTTTGATGGTTAAAAGGTGTCAACTTGACTGGATTGAGGAATGCCTGGATGACAGGTGAAGCAGTTTCTGGGTGTGTCTGTGAGTCAGGGGACTGAGAGGAAGACCTCCTCTCAATGTGGATGGGCACCCTCCTGTCAGCTGGGGGTGGACAGGTGGACAAGGCAGGTGGAAGAAGGAGGATGGATATCTAGAACTCTCCCTCTCTCTCTCTCTCCCTGTCACCCTTCTCAAGCAGGAGACTTTCTCTTCTTGTCCTTGGACATCAGACTCCAGGTTCTTTGGCCTTTGGACTCTGAGATTTGCATCAGCAGCCTCCCGGTTGCTGTCAGACCTTTGACCTAGGACTGGGGGCTGCACTATTGGCTTCCCTGGTTTTGAGCCTTTCAGACTTGAACTGACTTTTTTCATAACCCAGCCTGCAGATGGCCCAGCCTAGGACTTGGCCTTTGTAACTGTGTGAGCCAATTCTCCCTAATCAACTCCCATATATATATATCCTATTGGTTCTGTCCCTCTGGAGAACCCCAACTAATACAAAGCCTCTCTTATAGTCTCCCATGCATGCTTCTCACTCCTGACATAGGGACATCATCTAGTCTTCACCCCTAGGGAAATTCACCCACAGCTTCACAGCAGGAGGGCATGCTGTTTCCCACGAGACTGGTGGACTCCAGTCCAGCATGGGCATCCTTAGCCCTGCACCCAGTCCTCAGCCTGAACAGACACAGGAGACAGCGCTGCACATCAGGAGGCTGGGGGTGCATGCTGGGAGATGCCTTCGGGCCAACTTCCCTGGAACTTTCCAGTTGCCATGGTGACAGTCAAAATCATGGTGATATTTCAGGTGGTTGGCAAGACACAGAATCTGGGACAGCATGCTGCAGGCTGATGTCCCTCTGATTCACTGTCTGTGGCTTGGTGCTGGGAAGGGTGGGCTTGAGGAGAGGATTCTGCAGGGCTGCAGAGGATTCTCCTGGGCCAAGCAGACAGCTTTGCCCGGAACTGTGCCAGTTAAACCTGGCATCTCTCCTGGCTTGTGTAATGCCGTGGCAGTGACGCTGCCTGGTGGCAGTTTGTGACATTACGGAGGAGGTTGATTTATTATGGTTTTAACAGGTCATCCAGGAACAGAGCCATTGTTTTAATGAAAAATCCACATGGCTGATGATGGAGAGAAACGTAAATCGCCTTAGAAGACAGCATGGGCCTTGGGAGTGACCCAGTCCAGTGAGATTCTTACCAGCTGCCATGTGCCCACCTGTGCAATGTGCATTCGGAGCTACTTGTAAGAAATGCTGCTGGGCGCAGTGGCTCACGCCTGTAATCCCAACACTTTGGGAGGCCGAGGCAGTTGGATCACCTGAGGTCAGGAGTTCGAGATCAGCCTGGGCAATACAGTGAAATCCCGTCTCTACTAAAAATACAAAGTTAGCTAGGCGTGGTGGCACATGCCTGTAATCCCAGCTACTCAGGAGGCTGAGGCAGGAGAACTGCTTGAACCTGGGAGGCGGAGGATGCAGTGAGCCGAGATCGCACCACTGCACTCCAGTCTGGGCAATAAGAATAAAATCTCCATCTCACCAAAAACAAAAAAACAAAAAAACAAAAAAAAGAAATGCCTTCTACTAGTTACCTGGGTCTTTATTTTTGATGCCATAGCTAGATTGGTATCTGTTTTGTAATATTTACCCATTGTAGTTTAATAATTTTAAAAATAATATTTCTAAACTAGAAAATAAGAAACTCATAGAGGAATACTCAGAATCACTCATGATTTCCATCCAGGTGTCGAATGCCAGGCCCCAGATCTTGCCCTGCTCTATCTACCCTCCACCACCGGGATGCTAAAAGCTGTGTTTTCTGCTCACGTGGGAAGGGGGGCCCAGAGTATGTGGGGTGGGGCCAGCAAGGGCAGAGTCTCTGAGGGGCTTATGTCTGATTTGAGGTGGGGCTTAGCGAGGATGGGGTCACAGTCTGGGTTGATGGGGCCACGGTCTGGGTTGTGGGGCAGCCAGGTGAAGAGTTGAAGTGAGGGACGCGCAGCCTCCCAGGGGCCAGTCGTTTGTGGAAGTTTTCCACGGAAGGGTTGATGACTGTTTCGGGAAGTTCCTGTCATAATCAATTAAGCTGCTTGCTTGCACCAGAGTCTGCGGAAGGAGCTGTGATGCCAACAGCAAGGGGTGGAGAGCCAGGCCTGCCTGCAGACGAGGGTGTGGAGCTGTCTGTGTGGTGGGGGCTGGATGGCTCCGGCTCTCACAGGACATACGTGAACACATGGTAACCTAATAACTTTGCATGTGTTAGCTCAGGTCGTAATTTATGACAGCTGAAATGGACAGCACTAAAAAGGACATGGGAGATGGAAAAACCATTGCCTTTTGCATGCCACACTCCCACTCACACAGTTCCAGGGTGTATGCGCATACATGCACATGGAGAGCTGTGTGTGAGACTGTGTGTACATGTATATAGGGCTGTGTGTGTGCATGTGTAGGGCTGTGTTTGTGTAAGACTGTGTGTGTGTATGTGTGTAGGGCAGTGTGTGTGTGTGTATAGGCCTGTGTGTGTGTATGTAGGGTTGGGTGTGTGTGTGTAGAGTTGTGTTCTTGGCGTGTGTTTAGGGTTCTGTGTGTGTACGCCTGTGTGTGTGTAGGGTTGTGTGTGTGTGTGTGTGTAGGGCGGTGTGTGTGTGTGTGTGTGTAGAGCTGTGTGTGTGTGTAGGCCTGTGTGTTTGGTGTATGTTTAGGGCTATGAGTGTACACGTGTGTAAGGCTGTGTGTGTGTGTGTGTGTAGGACCCTGTGTGTGTCTGAGTTTTATTGGGGTTGTGGGTGAAAATAAGTGCAGAATATTTAATCAAGGCAGTGAGTTCTAATTTCCTTTGTAGATGAAAAATCGCAATCTTTACCTTGTCAGGCAAGTGGAAATGTGATAAATGTCCCAGTTTCCACGCAACTGTTGTTCTGTTGATAGCTGTCTAGTTCTGCCTGGCACACTTGGGGCTGCACTGGCATTCTGGCCTTGTCTCACCTTGCCCTCAGGTATAGGATGTGCTTATGGTGCCCCATGGCAGCGAGGAGACCCTGCCCTGCTTTGCACCCTGTGAGCCCCTAGGGACCCCTTGTTGTCCCAGCCCTGTGGACACCCGCACCTGCCAGGGGATCACAAATGGCCAGCGGGTGAGGAGAGGCACCAATTGTCCCTCAGCTACCAGGAAAGAAAGTCCTTGAAGCAGGGCACCACCTCCAGGGGCTGAGGATGTCATAAAGTGGTTGACTTTAAAGAACCCAAAGACAGGTACAGGGTTCTGAGGAGGTCTGAGGTCCCAGGTGGGGCCGAGAGGAAGGGGTAGAGGGTGGGAGATAGCAGCTCTGGGAGATACCCTTGGGGCCCCATGAAGCAGGCCTGACAAGCATGCAGGAAGGAGAGGGCTCTCAGTTGTGGAGGAATCCATATACAATTTTCAAGACATTATTATTTATCCCATTTGGTGTTACAATTCAGAAGAAGGAATTAAAAAATCACAAGCAAAATAAAACAAACTACTCAATCATCTGAGTAAAGTCCTGAGTGCACAGTGTGATTTCATCAGAGAGAAGGTGCTTTTGAAAGATGGGTTTCAGAGTGAACAAACAGGAAAAGAAAAGGGGATCCCAGCACTGGTGTGGGCTAAGTTGCTTGGGTGCATCTGTAGCAAATGGATTTTAAAATACAGGCATTTAACATAATACTGGACAGTAAGACGTAATGGCATCAAAAGGTATCCGTGGCATAATACTACATGAAAATATGGAAGGTGGAGCCCACTTCGCCCCTCACATATGTAGGTGTGTCTACGTGCAGAAAAAAGACAGGAAGGAAGTGGGCAAACTTGCTAGAAACGGTTAGATGTGGGAGGCAGGAATACAAAGTGGTCTTTTTTTTCTCTCTCCTTTCTCTTTTGGTTTTGCTTATCTGTGTTTGCCTTTTGCTGCTTTTTTTTTTTTTTTTTACAATGAATATATATATATATTAAGCTATGTAAAACAACACATATATACATACGTGTATGTGCATGTTGTAAATAAGGAAAGCAATATAAGAAAAGACATTTGGGAAATGTCTACTGTATGTTGACTTACGCATGGTCCAGGGCCGTATCAGTTACCTTATCTAACGTGTTCAACAGTTCTCTGAAAACTGGTAACTATTCTTATCAGTGTGTAGGCCCCAGGCTCAGAGGTTTGAGGGGTCTCTCCCCAGGCTCAGAGGCTTGAGCTGTCTGTCTGTCCCCAGGCAACCAGCGTGTAGGTGGCGGGCCTCCTCTCCTGGTCGGGTTGCGTTGGTTTCACTGCCCCTCCACCATGAAGGCAGGGCGTGGCCTGGCAGCCTTTCCGCCCTGGCCCAGGTCAGTGGGGAGAGCTCATCTCAGTTCTGTGATCATTTCTGTGCCCCGGACTGCCTGATTATCCAATTAATCTGGAAGCCAAGTGCCCTGCAGGCTGTACCTCCCCATGTGGGTTTCAGAAGGCTCATGGAGTCTCTGTAGAGAACATCAGCAAGTGACCAGCAAGACCTTCGATGCAGGAAGGTGACGCTGATGGCCGCTGGGCCTGTGACGCTGATGGCTGCTGGGCCTTTGCCTTGGCTCAGTATGCCTGCTGGAAGGGCGTCTGGGGACTGTTCCCGGTGAGGTCCCCAACCAGGAGAAAGCTCTTTAGAGGTGCTGCTATGTCAAGGGCAGGACGGGCTTTTGCAGAGTGCTGAGCCATAATCCAGGCGCTCCCTTGGCTTCCTGTCTTCAGAGCCCAGGAGAAGCCCAGGTACTTTTGTTGTAAATAAGTGACATTTGATCAAGACTAGAAAGACACATGTCGTTGGGTTGTGCCTGGCAACCAAATTCCTCCAGGCTGTTACTCAGGGCCGGCTGTTCTTTATTATGGGATTCATCATGTTGGGGGAGGGGGGGGGGAAATGCAATTCCTGCTCTCCTAAAAGCACACAGTGTGTTTCTATGCCCTGATGTCATTTATCATCTATGGCAGGAAAAATAACTTGGGCATACCTTTTTACTTGGTCCCTAACATTGCGGTGGCTCATGACCAAGATGAAAAGTGACTCTCAACCCTCATGCTCAGAGCATTTCACATGGATACCTGTTTTTGCCCTTGAACTATGAATTTCATAGTTAGTAGAGGCGTCTGGGGAGTGGTCATTAACAGGGATGGGCCATTTGGAAACAAGTGAGACCATCTTGCTAAATTCAGTCAGCACCAAGCACCAGGATGCACAGGACCTTGTGCAGGTAGCTGCAGGGACCTGACAGGAGCAGCCCCTCACCTGCAGCCATTGTGAGTCCAAGGGAGCTGGGACTCCTCAAGTAACCAGGAGCTGCCAGGTTGCGCCCAGGTGGCTGCTGCTGTCACCTGAGGGCCTTCCTTACCTTCTCCTACACATGAAGCTCTTCGGAGGCAGAGGTCTTAGATTTTCCTGTCTCCTCCCACAAGACACTTTCCTGAGTGTAGTAGGTGTGCAAAAACACCCTCAGCATCCCCGCTCCCTGTACACACTGCTCCTTCTAAAGCAATCCCTGCTCCACGGCCCTGTGAGCCTGTTTGCTGTGCCCAGGCCGCAGGCACAGTAAGTCTGGTCTCTCCTGGCTTAGTATTATTACGACACATTGATGTAACACTGAGCTTCTGGCAGTAGTCTCCTGAGGAGTAGAGTCACCTGTAAAATAAGGGAAAACCGTCCTGAGACTCACCGGCAAGCCTGGAGCACTGCCTTCCTCATCCCTGGGGTAATGCGCTTTGCAGGCAGAGCTGAGCCTTGGTCTCCTTTCCAGTCTCTTAGCAAATTCCTGAACAATCGTCATTTCCAGTTCTCGCATCCTTAAATGGCAACGATGCTATATTTGCCGCATGGAGGGCCCAGATGCATGCATGGGCCTACGTCCAGGTGCATACGTGGGCCTGTGTTCAGGTGCATACATGAGCCTGTGTCTGGGTGCATATGTGGGCCTCTGTCCCGACGCATATGTGGGCCTATGTCCAGGTGCATACGTGGACCTGTGTCCTGGCCTGTTTCCAGACACATACATGGGCCTCTGTCCAGACGCATAGCGGGGCCTATGTCCAGGTGCATACGTGGACCTGTGTCCAGCGGGGCTCCCTCTGTGCAGACTCTCCCACTTAGGCTTGCTGGTCCCTTCTACACTCTAAAGGGTGAGTGTGGGGCCCCAAGAAGAGCAGGGCCTGGTGCCAGGGAAAGCCTTAGGGATGGGGTCCTGTGGAGAGCTGTAGAGATGGCCGAGTGACCGGGTGGGGACGATTTTAGGCTTGGTTCCACCAACTGGGGTGCTCCCTCGCGTGCCTGCTGGGGAACCTCAGCCTCAGTGTGTGCAGCGGGGGTGATGGGCACGGGGGTGAGGGCTTCCCCGAGCAAGCAGGGAAGGTGCAGGGACCACCCAGTGTCTGCAGGTCACCAGCAGAGGGAGGGGCTCCACAGTCACAAGCCCTTTTTGTTGGCAGGTCCCTGGCTTTCTAAGGTTCTCGGTGCCTCACAGCTGCTGGGGTTCAAGTGGGTTGTCAAGAGAGGCAGATGTTTACCTGGTAATGAAAGCCAGGTGGGTGGGGCAGTGGGGCTCCTTCCCCTGTCTTGCCTGCCAACGCCAGGCAGCTGCCTGTCCTTGTCACCTACCCCCCTTCCTTCCCTGGCTGCCTCTCCTTGCTCTGGTGGACCACAGGGATGGGCGTCTGCATGCGGGAGCTGGTGTCGGGGGGACAGAGGCTGGTTAGATAGCGTGCTGGGGGAGAAAAATGAGGAAGTGCTGTGTTGGTCCCCAGTCCTCTTGGCTGTTGGGGTTGAGGTAAGGCCTGAGGTCACTTTAAGGGGCTTCCATTGCCCCCTCAGTAACCAGAAAGGATGATGTCTTAGAAGGAAGGGCAGTGCCACAGCACCACGCCCTGCTCAGGACCAGTTTCTCTCCCTCCTCTTTGCTCTGCCATGGTCACTGCAGTGCCTCACCACCACGTTGCCCTTTAGAGTACATGCATGACGCAGCCAGCGTGTGTGCACATGGACATGTGTGTATGCACATGGGCATGTGCTGTGTGCCTGTTTGCATTTGTGCATGTGTATATGAGCATGCACACATGTGGGCCTATGTCCATGCGTGCTCACATGTATGCATACACATGTGTGCACATGCCTCTGCATGTGTGTGTGCATGTCTGTGGGTATCTGTGCTTGCATATGTGTGCCTGTGTCTGTTGGGGAAGAGCTTGATTCTCCTTTTTCTGTGAAAACATAAACTTCGTGTCCTCAAGCCTCCCAGGAGACGGATTTCCCAGAGTGGCCCCTTGGCTGACACATGCATCTCAAGTATGTCTTGCCAGGCTCCCTCATTTGAGCTGTGAAAATGAGGTTTAAAGGACAGGACCCACATGAGGGCAGTGGCAGCACCCCTGCAGTGTGGGTGCCTGGGAGGGTGTCCTCTGCCCCATCCCTGCCCCTGAGGGCTGCCTTCCCTGGGGCTTCCCTGGGGCTGCCTGACATGCAAACAGCTCTGCTCAAATGCTCCTGGGCATCCTGCCCTCCCTGAATTGATTCGCTTAGTGTTTTTTTTTTTTTTTTAAAAAAACTAATGTTTATTTTCACCAAGGTAATGGATGCACAGAGCTGAAAAAGCCAAATGGAACCAGAGACTTGGGAGGAGAACAAGCAGGCCCTGGCCCACTCCTGCAGTTTAACTCCTCCCGAGAATGAGTCTGAAGACACCCTCAGGGTGGCAGAGTGTGGCCCCCGAGCTTAGTGTGGACGGTCTCTGATTCTGTCCCTGGATCAAAGTGTCCCTTCTGTGTCTGACTCAGCCCCAGTACCATGCTGTGATCATGCTGTGAGATTCGCCCAGGTGCTCGTGGGCACGGTCCATTCATTCTTATTGCCACATTGGATTCCATTGTGTAATATGCCATGGGCATGATATAAGTGTCACTTAAATATATATAGATATGTATAATAATATATTTATGTACTGTACAACACAATGTAATGATGTAGCTGTGTAATATATCATATATTCTATGTAATATATAATGTATTCATGCATATATTGTGCATAATTTATATACATGGTTTATATATAATTAATAATATATAATTTACCTAATATGCGATTATATTTAATTATGTATTTCAATATATCTTATCTATTCTACTGAGGGTGGAATTTGAATTGCTTCAGTTTGTAGCGATTATGCACGGTGGTACTCTGAACAGCCTCATACAAGTCTTTTACAAGAAATTTATTATGAGGAACTGGCTTGCATGATTATGGGGGTTGATAAATCCCACAATCTGTCATCTGCAAGCTGGTGACCCAGGAAAGCTGATGGTATGGTTTGAGGGCCTGAGAGTTGATGGTGTAGATTCCAGAAGGAATTTCAGAAGAATTTCAGAAGATTCTGAAGGCCTGAGAGCCGGGAGCACTGAAAACAGGAGAAGATCGATGTCCCAGCTCAAACAGGCAGAGCAAATTCAACCCTCCTCCACCTTTTTGTTCCATTTGGGCTTTCAATGGATTGGATGCTGCCCACCCACACTGGGGAGGGCCACTTGCCTTCCTCAGTCCATCAGTTTAAATACTCTTCCAGACACCCTCACAGACACCTGAAAATAGTGCCTGACCACGTATCTGGGCACCCCGAGGTTCGGTCAAGCGGACCCATAAAAATACCCATTGCAGGCCAGGGCCGGGTGCGGTGGCTCACACCTGTAATCCCAGCACTGTGGGAGGCTGAGGCAGGTGGATCACGAGGTCAGGAGATCCAGACCATCCTGGCTAACACGGTGAAACCCCGTCTCTACTAAAAATACAAAAAATTAGCTGGGCGAGGTGGCGGGCGCCTGTAGTCCCAGCTACTTGGGAGGCTGAGGCAGGAGAATGGCGTGAGCCCAGGAGGCAGAGCTTGCAGTGTGCTGAGATCTGGCCACTGCACTCCAGCTGGGCGACAGAGCGAGACTCCATCTCAAAAAACCAACCAACCAACCAAACAAAAAAACCCATTGCACTATCCAAATATTTTGCCCATTTTTCTATCAGCACATCTGCCCTTTTCTTACTGACTTGCAAGAGTTCTTCACATATTCGAATCCACGTCCTTGGTTGGGAATAGGTAGGTTTTTATCTTTTCATCTTGTGTGCTTATTTTAGGGACATTTGGAGAGGGAGCCAATGGTTATCCTACGACTTTTAACTGGAAGTCTATCTTAACATGCTAAGATGTTGAGAGCCCCTCTTCATACCTGCCAACCTTGACACCACAGAAGGCAGGAGCTGTGGCTTCCTTTCTTGGCTGGAGTTGTCTTGCTTCTCTCGCGGAAGGTCATCTTACCCTTTCCCATCTCTCACTGTGCAGGGGGTGGCTGCTGCCTTTGCCCTTGGAGCCCATCTTCCCAGACACCTGAAGACCCCCTGCTTGACAGCAGACCCTGCTGGAGGTGAGCCCTGCCTCCTTCTCCCCCGGTGGTGCGCATGAGGAGGGACTTCCTGAATGCCCTTACTGTGCCCCGGAGACAAGACTGGCGTCAATTACTCACATACTTAAACAAACAGGTCATTTCAAAGGATCACTGATTTGTGGTCTCATTTCTTTCTATAAAACCCAGCACACCAGTGTTGCTGGTGCCCCTCCCCAAATCCCTGCAACCTGCCTGGGTTCTGCAGCTGCAGCAAGTGGGCAGCATCGCATCTCAGCACTGCAGCAGCCTCTTTGCTTGAGAGCTTTCCTGGTCCCCGGACACGTCCCATGCAGGCTGGCGTGACAGAGAAGTGCAGGGCAGTTGGCGACCCTGGGCAGGCTGCCTTGTCACCCACAGGGACAATTCAGTGGAGGGCTCCGTGCAGGTCCTCAGAGTATCTGTGGTGGGACTGAGTCCGATCGCCCACAGTCACCTGCCCGTGAATGCATCCTGGAAGCCATTCACCTCTCCCTGGCTCAGCCCCCTAATCCCTCACTTGTGCTTCTTGGACCCACCTTCCAAAAAGCTACCTGCATCAGGCCTGCTTTTGGAGGAGTGCAGACTAAGACACCTGTTTCATTCCAGGAAGGATTTAAGGAAGTTCACAAAATATGTGTAACACATCATTTTTCATGAGGCAATATGGAGAAAACCATGGACTTGTGTTTTGATATCCTTCTCTCAAATTACAGCTACATACGGCCAACACTTCCCAGATCCGCAAAAAATGTGTGAATGCATGTGTGTGATAGTGAGGAATTTTTAAAAAATAAGCCGAAAAGCTCTTTCAGGAGTGAAGATGGGGACAGAAGGCTCAGTTGGCCCTGTTTGATGTGTGTGTTTCCAGCGTGTCTGACGATGGAGAGAGAAATAGGCACAAATCCATCCCAAGTGAAGAGACAATTCTATTGTTGGTGTAAGCCTTGAGCGTCCCAAGAGCAAGACAGTGCTGGCCCGTGCTCTGCAATGTGTGTGACAGCCACTGTCCCTGCTCTGAAAGCAGAGCTGATGGAGGCTGTGAGTTGAGTCAGGTGACAAACTGGCTGCACTGCCCGGACCTCAACCTGCCCCAGCCTCCTAGGGCACTTGCTAAGGCCAAGCCATTAATACCTGTGCTTGTTAAAATGGGGCCAGATAGGAGGCAGGTGCACAGGGCATGACAGGCTCCCACCATCACTGGCCGCCCATCTGAGGCAGCGTTTGCTCCTATTCACGCGCTGGAAAACACGCTGTGCCTGGAAATCCCTCTGCATGCCTCAGCCAGCCGAAGAGGCGTTGGAGCCCTCAGGCCTTGCTGTAATAAATCCTTGTGGAGACGGCTCGTCTGCCTGCGTTCCTGTCCTCAGCAACCAAAATGGAACAACACAGAGGATGATCATGCAGTGTGGACAAGTCTGTTTCTCCCCTGACAGACTTCCCTGTGTCAGGACAGATGCCAACATGAGGCCAATGCACTTCTAGGTCAGGTACCTTGGAACGAAAATACAGCTGCCAGACCCTCTGGAGAAGGAGTGGGGGCATGGCCACCCGGGATGGCGAGCCACACAGGACGGTCCTGAGAGAGGCTAAGAATGCTCATGATCGTCAGGGAGCGGCGACTTCCAGAGCGGAACCGTCAAGTCCCCTGCTCCTCCCATGGTGAGATGATCGGGCAGTCGAGGAACAAAAACCTATGCATGTATGCACACACACAGACTCCATACCAACTGCAACAGCCGCTCCCCATAGAAATGGGTTGGCAGTGAGCCGGAAGGGCCCATGTTCACTTTTCCTGTGGGCACACTTCTGCATTATTTGAAAGCTTTATCCATAAAGAACAGCTTCTGCCTCTGATAGTGGTGGATGCAGTAATTTAGATCAACTGTCCTACAGAGGAGAACTAGAAAAGCTCACACAATATAAAATACAGTGTGCTGCTCAAGGGCATCAGGAAGTGAACAGGTTGGTGAAAATTACCCAGCCAAGGTCTGGAAGAAGGTTGGAACCCAGAAAGCTCATGTAGCCCTTGGATCTGCTTTTCCACTGTGGCCTTGACTCCTGGAGTCAGCAGTAACCAGACCTGATTAAAGGTTGGTGGGTGCAGAAAAGGAACTCCAAAATTCACTAAGTCAAGGGCCCCTCCACACCTGCAGCCCAACTCTCCTTCGCCTGCACGGCCCAGAACATTGCAGTCCCTGAACTGAACCGAGGCCAGCACAGAGGCATACACAAGTCCCCTCTTCAGGAAAGTGGTTTTATCTTCGGCTCTGAGCACGTCTACAAGCAGGTTTTCAAATAATACCCAGTGCACAGTTAAAGATACCCAGGCACAGCAGGCAGGGCTGAGGGGAAGATTCCTGGAGGACAGGATGGGAGGGGGCTGCAGAGGAGGCAGCCGGCGGCCTGCCCTTGGACTCAACTGATATCACCAGGAGAACATGCTGTTGGCTGGGCCGTGGCACATGGGGACACTGAGGGCAGTCAGCCACCTGGAGCTCCTCATGGACTGAGAGCTTCTTTCCCCACTTCTGGCCAATCACATGCCCTTTGCTCTTACTGAGGAGAACATGAACAACGGAACTGCTGCAGCTTGTGAACATTTGAAGGCATTTTCAAGATGGAGAAAGCTCAGGGTTGCTGCTGAAGGCAGTGCCTGTGTTCCAAAAAAACGCTTGGGAGAGCGAGTTGAGTCAGAGAGGGTGGCCCCTTGGCATGTGAGTGTAGGGTAACACTTCCTGCTGAAAGCGTCGAGTGTTCTCATGGAGCCTGTGAGGGCAGGCATTCAACGGGGTTTGCCAATCTCCTGAGCCACTCAGGCTCCCAGCACCTGGGACACATCAGCATATTAACCAAGGAGGGAAAAGAGACAGGGCTGGGCTGCTCCTCACCAGTGCAGAAGGGATTGCCACAGCTGCAGGGATAGAGCCCAGCCTGCCCCCAGCCCTGCTCCCTCCCTATCTGCCTCCTTCTCCAGATCACACAGCTGGAAACACCTGTGCTCTGGTCATAGCTTTCGTGCACCTTAGGAAGCATGCATGTGAGTCTGTGTCTTGGAGAACACATCCAAAGTACATTTCAAAGGTGATTGTTCAGGTTATGTCCTGTCCCAGTGACATGCAGTCCTGAGAGGGTCCTCAACTGCTTTGCTCACTGATATGCTCAAAAACGCTTGAATGCTACCTGGCTCATAGTGAGGGGTTGAATAAATGAATGAATCAATGAATAAATACATCTGCACCATCAGCCTAGATTTTACATATTTAGTAACTTACACTTACATGTATTTAAACATATTATTAACTTACATTTACTAATTAAACTCTATTATCTCCTCATGTGGGTGTTTTTCCGCCATAACAGACCCCCAATATTTAAAATATTAAGATTTGATTTGGAGACTTTCTGACAATGTTACACTAAGTAATTCAACCCAAGTCTTCTGCTGAAGGCAAGTAGAAAGCCTGAAAAGGCATGTTTTAAAGTTTGCTTGAAAGCATCAGAAAGCTAGCCAGGATGTGAAGAATTCCAAGACTGAGATGCAAAAGAAGACAGAAGTTCAGAGATATGAGCCTGGAACTTGGGTCACTTTTGCTATGGAAATGGCTGAGTGGCCCAGCAATGCATTTGACATGCTGGAAGAAGGTGGGGGGAATTTGGAGTGCTAGAGCCTAGGGGTGCCCATGGTGATCTCCTATGCTGTGGATTAGAACCCCAAAAGGCTACACTGTTGGAGTAACAGTGAATCAGAGGTAAAGACAAAACAAAACAAAAAACCAAAGCCTGCTTTGAATAGACTGTGGCCTGATGTTGAGACATCTGGAGGCTCAGAAACTATCGTTTTGAAAAAAAAAAAAAAGTTAGATAGATTGCTTGGTGGCCAGGAGCCTTGTAGAAGTCAGGAAAATTTTTTAGGCCTCAAAGTATTTCTACAAATAACTTCAAATACAATGTCTGGTAAAGAAATTTAGTCAAACACAGGAAGAGACAAGGTAACATTAATCAGAATAAGCAGAAACAACCCAAAATAGAAATAGACCTGCAGGGGATACAGACATTAGAATTAGAATACGCAACCTCACCTTCAACCAAGGGCTTCGTGTGCCTATACATGGCATCCTGGAGAGACAGTCCACATAAAGTGATGGTGTGGCACATCACATAAAGTATAAGATGTGAATATAGTATCATTCCATCTACCTTAACCCTGCTGTCTCTTGTGCTATTGCGATCACTTATTTTGCCACTGGAAATTCCTGTAGAGGGTTTATTTTATTTTTCTTTTTACATTTTCCCCTTCTGGTCCTTATTTTTTTTTTTTTTAAGAGACAGGGTCTTGCTTTGTTGCCCAGGCTGGAGTGCAGTGGTGCAATCACAGTGAACAGCAGAGGCAGTTCACTGCAGCCTCAAACTTCTGGCCTTAAGCAGTTCTCTTGCCTTAGCCTCCAGAGTAGCTGGCACCACAGGCACGCTCCATTACTCCTGGCTATTTTATTTTATTTTTGAAGAGATGGGGTCTTGTCCTTTTGTCCAAAGTGGTCTCGGAATCCTGGCCTCAAGTGATCTTCCTGCCTCAGTCCCCCAAAGTCCCGAGATTACAGGTGCAACTCACTGCACCCATTCCTCTCCTTTATCTTTCTTTCTCTTTTTAAACCTGTCTTTTCTTTCTTTCTTTGTCTTGCCTCCTTTACTCTTTCTCCCTTCCTAATACGCCAGTCGACTCTTCTTTCTTTCCTAGGAAACATAGCCAGTCATGTCACCACAGTCATTGCTGTCTCAAGATTTTATTGGCCAGAGAAGTTCCCAAGCATTTCCATGAGATATCAGCTTTCAGATTATTTATCCCCAGAGAGATGGTTGCTTGTTTATTTTAACTCTTCTCCGGTGTATTTCCTGTCTGATTTTCTACGTCACATTTTGGTATTCCTAAATATGATCTTGCCATCTGTATTCATGGAGCACCTCCTTCTTGGGTATCACTTCAGTTGTCATCAATGGGCAGTTTCCCTTCCCATGTTTGCATCCTTGTTAAAAAGTATATTTTGAATAGATCATAATCACTTTATAATTTATAATTATAATCATCTTATAATTTACACATGCCTTCCTTTGCTTGGACTTGACAAGTACATTATGAGATAGGTGTCATTATCTCTATTGTACAGTTGGGAAAGTTGAGGTTTATAGATAGGAAGAGGCTGTGCTCAGGGCTGCCCCGCGGCTCAGTGGTGGCGTGGGATGGAAGGCTCTGCACCTCTTGTCCGTCTCTCCTACAGGTCTTTATGGTTGATGAGGAAGAAAAGTCCAAGTTTCAGTGAATCAGACTGATCCCAGGCTATAACTGTAACTGACCCATCCAGAACAAGGCAGTTCCCATCTAGAGCAAGCATTTGCCAAAAAGGCTTGATACTTGTCGATGTTTTGCACAAAAGACTCTCAGGATGTGTAGTTTTAAAGTACACTTATGGCCACATTCTTTTGTGAAGGTAGCTTCAATGTCAGTTGTTTAATAATTGCCTGGGTCAGGGGGCACTGATTTGTAGGGCATGCTGATTTCTGTGGAAGGAAAACTCCCACCGTGGCTGATGTCAGGCTAGCATCACTGAACATTCCTGGAGCTGGGAGGAGGTGCACAGGAACCGGTTACTGTGTAGTGTTTCTATCATGCGGATATATTAAATGTAAATATTGTCAAAGACATAGATGTTAGTAAAACAAATAGGAAGTGACACGTTTCGAGTATTTATTACCTTTGTTCTTTTGTCCTTTTTTTTTTAGATGGAGTCTCACTCTGCCTCCCAGGCTGGAGCACAGCGGTGCGATCTCGGCTTACCGCAACCTCCACCTCCCAGGTTCAAGTGATTCTCCTGCCTCAGCCTCCCGAGTAGCTGGGACTACAGGTGAACGCCGCCATGCCTGGCTAATTTTGTATTTATAGTAGAGACGGCGTTTTGCCATCTTGGCCGGGCTGCTCTCAAACTCCTGACCTCAGGGGATCCACCTGCCTCAGCCTCCCACAGTGCAGGGAATACAGGTGTGAGCCACCACCCCCAGCTTCTTTGTTCTTAATATAACACATTAATTCTAAGTTTACATAATTTAACATTTAATAATGGCTGTGTTTAATAATCAATTTGTGAGATTCTTAAAAATTCAACAATTGACTCCTGTCAACCAGTATGTGTTTGACACAGCACACAGTTGGACAAGTTGCTCAAACTAAGTAGATGCTGAATAAAAGACTATGTTACAAAATCCTACGCCAATCCAGCTGGTGAAGGTTTGTCATTTGGATAGTTTCTGCTGTAAGACAGGAAGTAGAGCTACTGAAACAGGCTTGCCCAGCTGGGAAATGATGCAGGGGGAATCATCCAGGAAGGTGCACCCAAGGCGTATGTCCCTGGTCTTGAGTCACTGAGTTTCAGGCAATAACTGAAACCTCTGTCAGCTCCCGCCTCTGAGACTGTGACCCGTCTCTCTAATTAGAGGAGTGACATTGTGCCCCTGGGAGAACATGGGGAATGAAGATAACAGAAACAGAAATCAGAATTGAAATAGAGATATTGAAAAAGCCATTTAAGATCCACAATATTGCCACTTCTGTAAATGTTTACTTTGCATGTACCGATTATATTTGTAATAATGATAATGTGTGGAAGTGTTCACCTGCTGTTTAAAGTGTTTAAAACATTCAAGAACAACCGATCTATTAGTCTTGTAATTTTAATGAAATCTTCAGAAGAGTTTTGAGTTGGCAATCAGTGTTTCAACATAAGGGCATCTGGTTGAATTTCGAACGTTTTTGATTTACCAGCTATGAGAGTCGTGTGTGATTAGAGCAGTGGTTCTCAGTCTGGCTCGCACAGCAGCACAGTCTGGAGACTCATTAGAAATGCACATTCTCAGGTTCTACCCCAGACTTGCTGAGCGGGAACTCTAGGAGTGGGCCCAGCAAAAGTGTGGCTTTTTTTTTTTTTTTTTTTTTTTTGAGACCGAGTCCCGCTCTGTTGCCCAGGCTGGAGTGCAGTGGTGTGATCTTGGCTCACTGCAACCTCTGCCTCCAAGGTTCAAGCAATTCTTCTGCGTCAGCCTCCTGAGTAGCTGGGACTACAGGTGTGTGCCACCATGTCTGGCTGATTTTTTGTATTTTT
>NC_045447.1:103271535-103281676 GCF_002776525.5 Piliocolobus tephrosceles
TTTTGTATTTTTGGTAGAGACAGGATTTCACCATGTTAGCCAGGATGGTCTCAATCTCCTGACCTCGTGATCCACCCGCCTCTGCCTCCCAAAGTGCTGGGATTACAGGTGTGAGCCACCGCATCTGGCCAGGAAATGTGTCTTAACGAACTGCCCCAGAGGTTCCCAAGAGTGCTTATTTGAGAACCAGTGCTCTCTAGGGGGAATCTTAATCACTTAAGGAAATTGAATATTAGACAAAGTTCCGGAGTCCTGGGCATTTTTTTCAATGAACAAATATTTTGGACCTTAAGGAGTCTGCCAACACTGGTCTGGAGCTTTCCTAAACCTTTGTTCTCCAGCCCTTCTGTCTTCCTTTCTGTTTTAAAGTCCAGGATGAAGCCGGCACAATGGCTTACACCTGTAATCCCAGCACTTTGGGAGGCTGAGGCTGGTGGATCACGAGGTCAGGAGTTCCAAGACCAGCCTGACCAACATGGTGAAACCCCGTCTCTACTAAAAATACAAAAAATTAGCTGGGTGTGGTGGCGTGCACCTATGGGGTTTGCACCTGTAATCCCAGCTACTCAGGAGGCTGAGGCAGGAGAATTGCTTGAACCTGGGAGGCAGAGGCTGCAGTCAGCCAAGACCGCGCCACTGCACTCAGCCTGGATGACAGAGCAAGAGTCTCAAAATAAATAAACAAATGCACACATAAATACATACAGTCCAGGATGGAGTCATCAAACACGTGCACTGTCTCCTCTCCAGGTTTGGGAATTGGAGCTCTGTGGCTGAAATCTGCCATGAGTAAGGGCAGTAGAGGTGCCAGGATCATCGAGTTCGGCTTCATTTTCTCCCTTCCCTTCCCTTCCGTTCCCTTCCCTTCCCTTCCCCTCCCCTTCCCTTCCCCTCCCCTTTCCTTCTTCCTTCCTTTCTTTCTTTCTTTTTTTTTTTTTGGAGTCTCGCTTTGTTGCCCAGGCTGGAGTGCAGCGGGGGGCCATCTGGGGTCATGGCAACATCCGCCTCCCAGGTTCCAGCGATTCTCCTGCCTCAGCCTCCTGAGTACCTGGGATTACAGGTGCCCGCCACCGCATCCGGCTAATTTTTGTACTTTTAGTAGAGACAGGGTTTCGCCATGTTGGCCAGGCTGGTCTTGAACTCCTGACCTCAGGTGGTCCTCCTGTCTTGGCCTCCCAAAGTGCTGGAATTACAGATGTGAGCCACCGTGCACAGACCTTCATTTTCTTGCTGGAGTGCAGTGGCGCCATCTGGGCTCACTGCAAGCTCCGCCTCCCGGGTTCGCGCCATTCTCCTGTCTCAGCCTCCTGAGTAGCTGGGACTACAGGCGCCCGCCACCTTCCCCGGCTAGCTTTTTGTATTTTTTAGTAGAGACGGGATTTCACCGTGTTAGCCAGGATGGTCTCGATCTCCTGACCTCGTGATCCGCCCACCTTGGCCTCCCAAAGTGCTGGGATTACAGGCGTGAGCCACCGCGCCTGGCTCGAGACAGCTCTTTTATCAAGGGGTGGTTTCTGCATGTTGTGGGCAGAACCCTTCCTTCGGAGGAGGTGGTCTGTGGGAAGACGAGTCGAGGGTGGTGCCACCAGCCAAGTCAGAGCTTGGAGGACACAGCGCCGACCAGCCATGTGCAACTGAGCATTTGGTGTGGTCAGAGCCCTTATGCCCCACCAGCTCTGACTTCCCGTGAGGCTGGGTCAGAACAAATATGTGTGCGTACAGTTTGCAAGTCGCCGAGAAGACAGAGATGCTGGGCTGGAGAAGTGATGGGCATGAGTCTGCATTGGGAAACTTTCTTCTGGGAATCATCAATGTTAGTATTTTTCTTTTCTTTTTTCTTTTGAGACGGAGTCTCGCTCTTTTCGTCCAGACTGGAGTGCAGTGGCGTGATCTCAGTTCACTGCAAGCTCTGCCTCCCGGGTTCACGCCATTCTCCTGCCTCAGCCTCCAGAGTAGCTGGGACTACAGGCACCTGCCATCACGCCTGGCTAATTTTTTGTATTTTTTTTTTTTTTTTTTTTTTTTAGTAGAGACGGGGTTTCACCATGTTAGCCAGGATAGTCTCGCTCGCCTGATCTCATTATCTGCCCGCCTTGGCCTCCCAAAGTGCTGGGACTACAGGTGTGAGCCACCGTGCCTGGCCAGTAGTTTTCTTTTTAATTTCTGTATGTAAACATCAAAGACCTGAACCCTGTCATATTTGTAGCAAATATATATTTTTGGTTCATTCTTTATCTTGTAACTTTATTATATATATATTTATTATATATAAATTATATATAACATATAAATATATATTTCTTATATATATTTATATTATATATATTTTTATACAGATACGCTGATATTTGGCTTTTTCACAACTATCAGCATATCTTTTCCTTCTTTTTTTTTCCACTGCTTTTATACTTAAAGAGACTTCCCCACACTGGAATTAGTCACCTATTAGCCATATTTCTCATTTAATCATTTTTTATGGTTTGGCTAATATAAAACTTGGCTTATTTTAGTGTGTGCAATATGAGTCAGCACGTAAGTTGACATTTTTCCCCCAAATACTTAGTCAATATTCCCAACACTTCTTGCTGAATAATCCATTCCTTATTCATTTGTGTATTCTGCTTCTTTTTCCCCAAAATACAGCTTTATTGAGTTTTACTTTACATGCCATAAAATTCACCCACTTTAAGTGTACAATTCAATAAATTTTAGTAAATATATGGGGTTACACAACAATCACTACAATCCAGTTTTAGAATATTTTCATCACCCCCCCAAAACAACTTTGGAGCCTTTGCCCTCAATCCTCACTGCTTCCCTGTCCGCCAGACCTGGGCAACCACAGATCTGCTTCTGTCTTGATGGATTTGATCTTTCTGGGCATTTCATATTAACACAATCACACCATGCATGTTCCTTTGTCTCCAGCTTCTTTCACTGAGCATGTTTTTCAGCTTCGTCTGTGGTGCAGCATGTGTTCAGTAGTCTTATTCTTTTTTATTGCTGAACAATGTTCTGTGTTATGGATATACCAGATTTTATTTATCCATTCATCAGCTGATGGACATTGGATTGTTTCTACCTTTTGGGTACTATGAATAATATTATGAACAATGAAGCCATGAATATTCATGTACAAATATTTGTGTGGATGAATGTTTTTATTTTTTGGGGATAGATTCCCTGGAATGAAATTCCTGGCTCATATGGTAAGTTTATATTTAACTTTTTAGAGAAACTACCAAACTGGTTTCCAAAGTGGCTGCACCAATTTGCATTCTCATCAGCAATGTATGATGTTTCTAGTTGCCCTGTATCCTCACCAACACTTGTTATTGTATGTCTTTTTAAAAAAGTTACACATGCTTCTTTTTCATATTTTAAATTGTTACAGATGCCAGTCTTTTTCAGGGTTACACTTTAAAAGGAACTATGATGTCAATTTCTTCTATAGCAAGGGAAATCTAAACAACGATTTCCCTACGTAATGCAATCTTTTTTTTTTTTTTTTTTTTTTGAGATGGAGTTTTGCTCTTGTTGCTCAGGCTGGAGTGCAATGGCACAATCTCGGCTCACTGCAACCTCCACCTCCCAGGTTCAAGTGATTCTCCTGCCTCGGCCTCCTGAGTAGCTGGGATTACAGGCGCCCACCAACACACCCAACTAATTTTTTGTATTTTTAGTAGATATGGGGTTTCACCATGTTGGTCAGGCTGGTCTCAAACTCTTGATCTCAGGTGATCCACCTGCCTTGGCCTCCCAAAGTGCTGGGATTACAGGCAGAAATGACCACACATGGCCCATAATGCATTCTTATCTCAAGTTCTAGTAACTTTCATGAATGCTTATTTCCCTTAAAATATAAAGGAAAATTAATTATTTATTTTCCATCCCCTGCCCAACGATTGGAAAATAATTTGAACTCAAAGCCAAGTAAAAGTTAGCTTTGTTCTTTGAGCATTGTGGTTGTGTGTGCCATTGGGCTTTTGGAGATGATGAAAGTATCATGGAACCATCAGCTGAGTCCTTGCAACCCCTTGCTCTTGAAGCTCACCAAGTCATTTTGCACATAGCGGGCTGAGCAAGGCTGCTCTCCATGTTAATTTTTCAGGGGGTTCTTCACTGAGTACTTTGCTCTGGGACCTTTATCCCAGCTTTAGAGCTACTTTCAAGGAAATCTGACTGTCCCAAACAGTAAACAACTGGACCAGTTCCTAGAAGGCTGGTCTCCATGCAGAGACGTGGGTGTCCGCTGGTTCACCAACCTGGCTATTCCCAGCTCCCACGGGCTCTTCTGCTTCTGCTCAGCACCCTTTGGCCTGCTTGGTCACAGTGTCCTTGAAAACACTGGGTTTTTCCACTGCGCAGAATGGAATTTTTCATTTTGTGTTGTTCCTCTTCACTGACTATTTTGCCACCTGACTGGAATAATTAGACATGAAGGAAAAGAACTCCCCTGGTCAGATGACTTTCCCTGTCACTGTGTCTTGCTGAGCTGTGTCTCCAGGACACATGGGCGTCTCATTGTGGTCTGCACAGCGCAGGGTGGAGCAGTCATGAATAGGCATGTTTGACTTTATGAGCTGACGTTTATTTCGGCAAAGTCATTGCAGAGACCAGGCAGACAGACATAAATGAGGCAAGAGGATTTTAACTGCAGGTGCTGAATCTGAGTCGCTGCGTGAGCACCTTTCCCGAGTGTAATAGGGTGGCCTGGAGAAACAGCACATTCTCCTCCGTGAGCTTCTGCAGAGCCTTTTCTTTTTTAAAAAATACAGCTCACAGGCCAGGCGCAGTGGCTCACGCCTATAATCACTGCACTTTGGGAAGCTGAGGTGGGCGGATCACTTGAGGCCAGGAGTTCGAGATCAGCCTGGCCAACATGGCAAAACCCTGTCTCTACTAAAAGCAGAAAAATTAGCTGGGTGTGAGGTGGCACATGCCTATAGTCCCGGCTACTTGGAGGCTGAGGCAGGAGAATCACTTGAACCCAGGAGGTGGAGGTTGCAGTGAGCCGAGATCATGGCATTGCCCTCCAGCCTGGGTGACAGAGTGAAATCCTGTCTCCTCACAAAAAATAACAAAAAATACACAGCTCACATATCATTACCATCCATTTCAAAAAACCAATCCACTTAAACTATCCAAGTGGATTTTTGAAATAATTAAATATTTATGCATGTATTTTTACTTCTTTCTGTCGTGAAATATGCTACCTATTCAGAAAAGCTCAGAAAACATATGGGTTATGGCTTAATGTTATAAACCAAACCTTCATATAAACACCACTCAGTTCAAGAAATGAGTGGCCAGCCTGGAGAACTCTCCTGCTCTCCGGTGCCCCCTGCCTGTCGAGCTCCTCATCACCCTCCAGCTGCTCAGCTAGTCATGGTCACCCCCTCCCACTTCCCTCATCACCTTACCCTCTCAGCACCATCTCTAAACACTACCATTTAGTTTTGCCCATTTTGCTTTCTTCATAGTCTCTTTTGATGCATACAGCTTTTCATTTCAATGTAGTATTTATCAGAAATATTTATATCTCAGTATTTTCTTTGATGGTTAGAATTTTTTACATCCAGTTTAAGAAGTCCTTGCCGACCCCAAGATGTCGAAAACATTTTACATTACTTTCTAAAAGTGCCCCAAAGCTCTGGGGTTTTGCCTTTTGCAAATAGATTCTCAGCATACCTGGAATTGTGGGAGGCAGTGGCCAAGGGTCATGTCTGATCTCAACGTTTCCACAGGACTCCTTGGAAAGACCCCACCACTTTGTGGGATTACCTTCCTCAGAAATCAGCTAGCATGTTTCTGTGATGTCATTCTGGATGTTCTAGTCTGTTGCATTGGTTGATTTTCTTTTTTATCCTTGAGCCAATATCACATTGGCTTAATTCTTGAGCCTTTATCATAAATCGGTGTCCACTAGAATAAGTCCTCCAATCTTGTTGAATGTCCTGACTCTTTCATTTTCATATATTTGATTAAAATCAGCTTGTCAAGTTTCACACACACACACACACACACTTGAAATTTAACTGGAATCACACTGAATTTATGAATGAACTTCTAGAGAATTGACATGTTTATGACATTGAAATTTTTCATCCACAGACATGGTATAGCTCTTCATTTATTTAGGTCTTTTAAAAATTTCTCAGTGTTGTTTTATGTTTTGCTATATAGACTCTTGTACATCTTTCATCAAATTTATTCCCAAACATTTGACATTTTTGGTATAATCATAAATGATATATTTAAAAATAGTTGTCTGTTGCTAGTATGCAGGTGTATAACTGATTTCTGAATTTTGATCTTTATCTGGGAAACTTGCTACACATACTTTTTAATTCTGATAATTTTCCCATCGACCCTCTTGGATTTTCGTCCTAGGCAATTGCACTATTCACGTTACTGATAGTTTCATTTCTTCTTTTCCAATCCTTGCACCCTTAATTCCTTTTCTTGCCCTTCCCTGGCTATGGGCTTTTGCACAGTGCTGATCCACAGTGCCAAGGGTGGCATCCATCTTCCTCCCAATCCCAGAGGAAGGGATTTCGACATTTTACCATTAAACAAACATTTATGGTCACCCTTTATCAGTTAAAGAACCTGTTCTACTTTCACTTTTCTATATTTTCTAACAAAAAAAAATAATAATAATGAATGTGTACTGAAGAGAATCACAAGGTTCATCAATTTGGGAAGGAGAGCTTTATTTCTCATAAAGGGTTGCATCCCGTAGATCGGCCGTCCTGCAGGCTGGGAAGCACAGCCTTCACGCCGAGAGCAAGCGCTTGGAGGGAGGGAAGAGTAAGTCAGGAATTCATACTGAACAGGCTGGCTAAGTGTGCATATTCAACACGCTGTGGGAGGAGTCATGAATATTCATGAAAGGTGAAACATACACAGTGGAGCTTCACACCTCTTCACAGGTCACATATTTAAAATGGGCAGTGTTAGCGCTATCCAGGGGTGGAGTTTCAGGTCCTCTGACCTCTAAAGGTGAAATGGAGAACAAAAAAACCCTCACTGAGAATTCTCTGTAAATTGACCCAAATTAGTCAAGAGATGGTGGTCAGTTTTCAGGAAGGGATGTTTGTCAGCTGTGTGGAAAGCACAAAAGGAAGAGCTCATTTGGTTGAGGCCTCAGGTGATTGGCTAATGATTGTCTGTTTCTTGTTTTCCAGAGCTGGTTTCTGCTTATTCCTTAGGAAATAATTCTGGTTAAAGATTAATAAGGAAGGGGGCTCTCATCCCGTCATGGCTGGAAACTCAGGTTTTTTTGTTTGTTTGTGTGTTTGTTTTGAGATGGAGTCTCGCTCGGTCGCCCAGACTGGAGTGCAGTGGTGTGATCTCGGCTCACTGCAAGCTCTGCCTCCAGGGTTCACGCCATTCTCCTGCCTCAGCCTCCCGAGTAGCTGGGACTACAGTCGCCTGCCACCATGCCCGGCTAATTTTTTGTATTTTTAGTAGAGATGGGGTTTCACCACGTTAGCTAGGATGGTCTCGATCTCCTGACCTCGTGATCCGCTCACCTCAGCCTCCCAAAGTGCTGGGATTACAGGCGTGAGCCACCGGGCCCGGCCTGGAAACTCAGTTTTTACACACACACACACACACACACACACACACACACAAACCCGTTGCCCCCACACCCCACCCCATGCACACACAGGAAATTTGACTGGAATCACATTGAATTTACAGATCAACTTCTAGATAATTGACATCTTTATAACATTGAAGTTTTTAACCCTGGGGTCCCCTTGGCCAATAAGGGGTCCATTCACTCAGTTGTGGGGCTTAGGATTTTATTCTTATTTCTCAGTGAATAGCTGGAACTTTATCAAAAACTTTTCTGTCTTTATTAAAATGATTTATATAATTAAAAATTCTTTATCTTTTTAATATGACAATATACTTTGATTTTTCAATATTCAACCAACTTTGCATTCTTGGAATAAGTTCAATTTAGTTATGATCTGTTATCCCTGTTTTATAAATTGCTGGATTCAGGTTGCTAATATGCTGTTGGGGATTTTGTGCCTTTATTTGTCAGACAGATCAGCCTGTGATTTTCCTTTCTCCTCACGTTCTCGTTGGGTTCAGGGATCACAATCACGCAGGCCATATGAGCTGAGTGGGAACTGTTTCCTCTATTACCACTTTCTGGAAGAATTTCTCTCTTAAGGAGTAATCTTTGTGGGAGGGTTTCAAATTATATATTTCATTTCTTTATAAGGTATAGGGCTATTCATATATTCTATTTGTGGTGTGTGTGGGTGAGTTTTGGCAGATTTTGTTTCTCCTAGGACTGTCTTTTTTTTTTTTTTTTTTTTTTGAGAAAGAATCTTGCTCTGTCGCCCAGGCTGTAGTGCAGTGGCGCGATCTCAGCTCACTGCAACCTCCGCCTCTGGGGTTTAAGCAGTTCTCTGCCTCAGCCTCCTGAGTAGCTGGGATTACAGGTACTTGCCACCATGCCCAGCTAATTTTTTTTTTTTTTTTTGGTAGTTTTAGTAGAGATGGGGTTTTACCATCTTGGCCAGGCTGGTCTTGAACTCCCGACCTTGTGATCCACCCTCCTCAGCCTCCCAAAGTGCTCGGATTACAGGTATGAGCCACTGCGCCCAGCCAGGCCTATGTCTCTTATCTATTACTTCAAATTCATGGGAATAAAACTGTTTGAAAGATCTTTTTTAAATCAACTTCTCACGGGTTGTGGGTGGAGGCCACTCTGCCAGGTGGTCTTCTCCGTGGACAGTTCACTGCACAGCTCATTCTGAAAGGCTACCTGGAGGAGCTTCCTGATGATGCGAGCCAGAGAGAGCCTTCTACGTCCCGCACCTAATCTCAGAGGGACAGCCTGTCCCCTCTGCACTGCTTTACCAGTTACAAGTGAGCTGCGGGTCCTGCTGACATGGAAGGGAAGGAAATGACACAAGGTGTGGGCCATTGGGGGTCACCTGCCATGAGTCCAAGGAACAGTCAGGACCCTGCCGCCTCAGGACTTTGTGTCACTGCAACGGGATGTATATAACCTGTGTGATCTTTTAGGAAACGTATTCTGGAAATTTATTCCCCCTGGGTGCTCTTCAATGTACACTAAAGCCATGGCCATCGTGCAGGTGTTCTCAGCTGGGGTGGTCTGGAAAGGGGGCAGGTAGAATGGGCAGGGGGTGGGAACAGGCCAGGGTCTGTCCCCTGCCGGATGTGCGAGTTCTTCCTGCAGGGCAAAGGTGACAGGCTGTCCCTCTGAGATGAGGGTGCTGGCTATAGAAGGCTCTCTGGCTCGCACCAGAAGGGGCCCCAGCCCTGTCTCTTCTCTCTCCTAGGTTAATATGCTAATATGCCCAGGTGAGCTGGGAACCTGGATGACGATAGTCAAGGCCTGCTCCCAGATGAGGAGCGGCAATGTCCTTGTCAGCAGGCATTAACCTGCATGCAGATGCACAGTGATGCGTAGAGCTGTTTTCCTCATTCCCTATTCTGAGGGCAAACACGTAACTACAGCATTTAATAGTAACCCTTAACTCTTTTTCATCTTGAGGATGCCTTCAAACATTAACAGACTAAAGTGGCTTACTTTGTTCCCCTCTACAGGTGTTGTTTTTAATCCCTTGCCCTATTATCTTTGCTGTTGCTCTTATTGTCCTATCTATGGCCCTAATTCCTTTGACATGACCTTAATAGTTTTAGTAGCTTCCTTGTTTCAGAAAAAAAAGTATCCCAAGTGCATCTTTGGTCTGTTTGGATCATTATCACATCTTATGTTTTAAAACTAGCAAAATGTTATGTGTAAGTTATAAGACAGTGTAAGAAATAATAAAATGAATGCTGTTGTACACATTACCTGCCTAAGAATCAAAAACTACCCAAATTTTAGAGTCCTTAACACTGTCCTGTTAATTAGTTCCATTTCTTATCTTTATAATTTTACCAAAATAAATTCATTAGTAAAGGACATTGAACATTATTGTTTTACATATTTTTTCAGTTTCAACAAATGGAATCACACTGAATATATTTTTCTGAAATTGCTTATTGGTTCAATATTACATTTGTAAGATACATTCTTATGATATGTTCATCCGTACTTTCTGTGCATTGATTTATAATATTTTGTCACAGGATAATACTA
>NC_045447.1:103331676-103344863 GCF_002776525.5 Piliocolobus tephrosceles
TAACAGACATCTGGGTTGCTTGGCAAAGGTCATGTGCAATCCTGAGTTATGAACCTGTCACAATGTAATTAATTATTCTGCTCTGTATCCGTGCTTTCACACCACTCTAACTGTAAACCTGCTTCAAGCTAGCCCACCCCCTTTTTGAAGTGTGCATAAAAAAAGTCAAGTGCTGTCTTTGTTCTGGGGCCAGTTTGTCAAAAGTTGAGTCCATTGGACCTGAATACACTCAATAAAGATATCCTCCTGTATACACCTCAAGGTCTGTCTCTGGTCCTCCTGATTCCACAACAGCGTGATCTCCACTCACTGCAACCTTCACCTCTCAGGTTCAAGTGATTATCCTGTCTCAGCCTCCCGAGTAGCTGGGATTACAGGTGCCCACCACCTCACCCAGCTAATTGTTTGTATTTTTAGTAGAGATGGGGTTTCACCATGTTAGCCAGGATGGTCTCGATCTCCTGACCTCGAGATCCACCCACCTCGGCCTCCCAAAGTGCTGGGATTACAGGCTTGAGCCACTGCGCCCGGCCGCATTCCTGATTTTGTAAGAAAAGCAGGGTATACACCCTGCCTGATCCTCCCAAGCACAGCTGATTTGCATGGGAGGCTGTGCCCCAGGGCAGCTATTCAGCTGTGAGCCAGTGTTCTGCCTGTGGTGTGCCTGATGAACCTGAGGCTGCAGGCCTGGCACATGCGGCTAGAATCCCAGCTCCACCACTGGCCTTTGGGTACGTCCTTAATCTCCCTGAAACTGAGTACTCCTATCTGTGAAGTGGACATGGGTATTACAGCTGACACAGGAACGCTCCCTGACGGTTGGGTCTGTTCTCCTTGGTGGTGGTGGTTCAGCACTGCCCTGACTACCAAACCCTACTGCAGCATCCTCTGAGCTGGCCTGACTTCTCGGGGCCTGCCCAGCGGTGGCACAATGGGGTCTGAGCCCACTGTCACCAGGGTCTGCTGCATCTGGATATTAACCTTCATGTGTGATGAGAGCCCACGGGCTCACCGGAAACACGCTTAAGGGGCAGCACTTGCAGGCCTGGAAGGGTTTATAGGCCAGCTGAAGTGTAGAGGCTGCTTTTTAGGGCTGGAAGCGATATTCTCTTTGACCACAAGATGTCACCCTGCAACCATGATATCGGGACAGGCCCCGTCGGATTCAGGGTTCCTGAGAACCAAAAGTGGTTTTGAAACCTCCTTTTCACCTGGATGCTCTCCTTGTCCTTGGTGGTCAAATGGTTTGTTCTAAAGGCTCGAGAAAAGGTTTCACAGTGAAGTTCATCTGTTCCCTCTTGCTTCGGAGAGGAGCTCCAAACACCCAGCTTTGCCACCTCCCAGCTGTGTGACCTTGAGCAAATTGTTCAACCTCTCTGTGCCCAAGATTCCTCATGCCTAAAATGGTGATAATAGCACCTACATCATGAGTTTGTTATGAGAATTAAATGATGTTTTCAAAGTGCTTGAAACTGTGCTTGGTGCAGAGCAAGTCCTGGAAAAGTCTAGTAAATAAAATAATAACAATACTACTACTAATAGTGTACTCAAGGAGCGCCTCACCCTTCTCAAACAGACAAAATTCAAACACTGAAAAATCCTACTCTAGAGTCTCAAGCACAGATTGAGTATATTACATGTTTTGAAATTTTAGAATTCCCTGCTGTGTTGTGTAGGCAATGGAAACAATTTTCATAATTTATTGCTGTAATTCATTTCTGGAAAATAGACATTTTCACCAAGAAGGGGGTGAAAGATAATTTCTTCCATTGCTACTTTTGCCTCGGTGTGCGCAGAGGATTCCCCAAGGTTCCTGGGAACCACATGTCTACGGAAAGGTGCCGTCCAGGGTGTTTGGTTCTGACTCGGCTGCTGGCCTTGCTTCCTGTCTCCAGCATTTGCCTGGGATTCCATCCCAGTCATACCAGAGGTAACCTCTGAGTACGGTTATGACGATTTTCACTCAGCAGACCGGCATCAGATGGCAAGAGGAGGAGTGCAGGAATCAAAGGTCACAGTCTCAGGAGCAAAGCCCCACAGACGTCTGGCTTCTGGATCTGTGACCATATGGTCAAAGATTGCTCTGCATAATAACCTCCACAGCAGTCAGGTTGAGGATGTCTGGCACTGAAGTTACTCCATTTGAGAACTTTTATATATTTGTGTTAAATACAATTGAATTGTAGAATGTTTAATTGCAGAAAAGCATAGTAAAGGAAGTTAAAAATCACTTACAATCTCATCACTCCAAGATACAATCACCATTTCTGCTTTGTGATTTTATACAGTGATAGTCGTGTACACTGAAAGTTTTTGCAAAATTAGAATCGCACAATTTTATATTTTGCTTTTTTCATATTATATCATGCCAGGAACTACTCTTCAGAACTCCTTCTTATGGTTGCATAATGTTTCATTTCCAGTTACACCATGAGTTAACACTAGCCCCCTATAATTTTTTCTGATTTTTCACTATTTTAAGAAATGTTGCAATAAATATTTGACTGTCAGATACATTTTTGAATGGCTTTTTTTGGAGAGCGCAATTAATGGGTATTTAATGGGCTAACAAGCATGGATTCTTTTTACCTTACACTTTAAATCATCTGCTAACTCTTTGCTCAAGGTCAAAGTTAGCAAGCAGCTAAGCCCAGCTTTGAGTCCTGCTCCACAAAGTTTAAACTGCAATGTCATAGTGCCTTTTGGAGGTACCTTTTAGCTTTTGGAACGTAAAAGAAGGAAGGCTTTACTTTGGAAGTTCTGTGGTTCTATTACTCTATTACATGCTACATGTAAACATTTCCAGAAATCTGTTAGAAAAGAAAGGTTACTGCCAATCCAAATGCCTGCAAGGACCAGGCAAATGCCAGACAGGGCATACACATGCCAGCGGGCCTGATGTGATATTTGGGACATGCTTACGGTGACAGAGAGGATGTGTGCCATCCCCTACACAAATGAACAAGTCAGACTTGAATTTGTAAGTCTTTCGGGACACTGTCCACCAAGCTAAACGCATCTGTGGGCCGAATGGCAACCAGGAGCAACCTTATAAGGCCCCAATAAGGTTCATGAGGAGTAAAGGGCACAATTTTTATTTCCTGGGTTGGGAAACCAAGGTTCAGATGACTTGGGTGTGGAGTCAAGCTGGGAAGACCACACATCTGTGGCTTCTCAAGGGTGTTCAGCTACAGTGCGGGCTGGTGTCTGTCACTGCCTAGGACTGACAGGTGCCATGAATCATTCCTTACTGTTGATGGAGAAAGGAACAAATGCATAAATAATGTATCTTTCCCCCTCAATTACTTTGAAGGATTTCCCTGGGCTAATGTTAACCTCTTTCATGCTATGTAAGTGCTTACCCAAGAATAACTGCTTCTTCCAGAAAGTCTTTCCATAAGGATGACTGACCAGAAATGTCCAGCTTTTGCTAGGTGTGTGTGTGGGAGGTGTCCTCCTTTCTCAGCTTCCTGTTTCTTGTCTCAGTGATCATCCGAAGCCTACCCCATGTGCAGATCCACACTTCACCCAGAGTAAGGAGGAGGGCATAGTGGTGGTGAGGGCCAATGCAATGGTGTCCTTCAGATGCTGGAAGGCATCTGAGATGCACCTGCTGGGTTTTAAGTAATAGTTTTTATGTGTCCTATATGAAAACTTGGCTTCTTTTTGAATTAATGTAGTATTGTCACTGACTTATTGCTGCCCCCTATCATTCAAGAGTTTTTTTTGGACCAAAAAAGAAAAAAAAATCCCAACAGAGGACCCCCGAGGAGACTTGTTCTGGCTCGAGAAGGGGGTGGATTGGGGGGGAATAGTAAGGACAACATGAAACCATTTGGAAAGAGGCCAGCCCAGAGTGCTCCAAGAGCCTTGTGCTGACCTAGGACATTGTTCTGCACAAGCTGAGACACAAATGATGCTTAACCTTTTTCATCTTTAGGAACTTGGCCCCTTTATTTTGTGCTTCAAACTTCAGTTTCTTGATTGCAAGCGCAGGTGACAGGAAGGTGATGTAAATGAACAAAGCAGCAGTGTGTCCTCAGCTGGAGTTTGGTGGGGATTGTGGTGAATGGGAGAGCAGTGCCCAATGTGGGATCCCAGTGCCCCCGATCCCTGCTGAAGATTACCAAGGTGGGGAGCGGACTCTAGGTATATCATGGCCAAATCTACCCATTTTCCAAGAGAAGCTAGAAATCCAGATGTTTATATGAATGCAGCTAATTTTGAAAAGTGGCAGTGAATCTGACTTTGCCTAAGACACCTCACAGGCCAAAGAAATCCCACCTGCAGCCTGCATGGGGCTGATGTGCAACCAGTAGCTTGCATCCCACAGCCTCTGGCTGGATGGTAGTGGTTTCTGGCACATTGCTTGGGTAGGATAAAGGCATACACCTGCTATTTAATAACAATGTGCACTCTCCACACATAAGTAACTTGTGAAAATGCAACAAAGAATGTCTCCTAAAGCGTACTGCTTACTTAAAGCTCATTTCCTTCTGTACCCAAATGAAAGACATCTGCCCATCAATGACCTAGTCAAGCCATGAAAGAATGAGAAGCACATTTCAGAGAATGTGTTAATAAAAACAGTTCAACTATAAACATTTCCAAAAAGGTTTTAAAATAGAGTATCTCTGAGGATTTCCCTTTAAGTAAGTCACCATCACCTGCATTATTGAGATTTAGGGGAAGGTTTAAGGGTGCAGTCACAGGAAGCTCAGGACAACATCTCAGCCACCTGTGACCTGAAGCACAGAGCAGGCCAAGTCCCTTGGGAGAGCTGTGGCCACAAAGCTGTGTAGTGGGACATTCTGGATCCTCAAACTTCTTCTAGTGGGCACTGCCCACTCCTCAACACAAGTGCATCCCAGGCCCAGAAGCTTTGAGCGTGTGTCTGAACCGAAGACACATGGTGGTGAGTCTGCTGGAAGGCCAACTTTGCCTGCAGACAAAATGGTTCTTCCCTAATTGAGATGGAGGCTTTGGGGCCATTGGGACTGACCTAATAAAGCAAAACGGTGCTGTATCATGTGTCAAAAAGGCAGTTTCCTGAAACTGAATACTTTAAAAATGTGAGCAGAGTAGAACAGCCCCAGGGGTTGTCAATCACCCCTCCTGGTCCGGGCTAGCTCAGGAGGGACTGGAAATGCACCCGCCCCCGACCCAAAGTCGGGAGTACTCAGTAGTGGCCTTCCTCTGGGAGGAGGGGCTGAGGCTTCAGGCCTAGCCTTTGTTTTCTCTGGCCTGGCATGTGGGCAGATTTTAGTGTTATAAATTGGAGGGGTGGAGTGCTAGCATTTAAGTAAATTTTACTTCCAGCATTTCCTGGAGACCTGTAACTAATACATTAAAAAAAAAAGTTTAATAGTCGGCTGGGTGCGGTTGCTCATATCTGTTATCCCAGCACTTGGGGAGGCTGAGGTGGGTGGATGACGAGGTCAGGAGTTTGAGAACAGCCTGGCCAACATGGTGAAACCCCGTCTCTACTAATAATACAAAAATTAACCGGGCGTGGTGGCACACTTGTAGTCCCAGCTACTCGGGAGGTTGAGGCAGGAGAATCGCTTGAACCCGGGAGGCGGAGGTGGCAGTGAGCCGAGATCAGGCCACTGCACTCTGCCTGGGCGACAGAGCGAGACTCCATCTCAGAAAAGAAAAGAAAAGTTTAATAGTTTTAGAAGAGTAATACCTATGTTCCAATCACTTAAAATTAACATATTTTATCCAATCAAGGCATATCATCATTTTATACACCAAGAAAGAAAGAAAAGAAACTAGCGAACAAACGGGGCATAATGCCTCCTGGTCCCGCTTCCCCCTACGCCCCCGTCCTTAGAGACACCTCTGGAGTTCAGAAATGCTAGGAGAGCAAGTTCTTCATTCTTACAATCCAGGATGGGCCGGGCTTTTGCAGCTCTCCTCTGCCTGGAAGCCGCTGGGGGGCGCAAGACGCCAGTTTCTCACTTTGGCAGAAGTGCCTGCCTGTAAGCGCAGAATGAAAACTTCCCCATAACAAATTCAGAAGTACCTTGTACATTCACCACCCACGTGAAGAAAGCCTGAATGAAAGGAACAAAGAAAGCCTCGGCGTTGTTTACTTTCCCATTATCACCCCAGTCTTGCGGCAGGGCCCGGGTTTCCATCCAATCCACCCGGCCCGCCACTGTCCCGGCCAGTCTCCAAGGCCTCACCCAAAAAAGGGGAGCATTGAGGTGTCCCCAGCGCGCCTTTCCACGTAGAACAGAAGGCGCAGACACCAAAAGTGCTGCGGTCAGAGGGTGAATCCTCTGAAAGTGCCAGCGTGTATGGTCAAGCGGCAGCAACCTCTAGCCTATTAAACTCTCTCAAGATCTCTTCCAGACTTTTATTCTATTGCCGGAAAAAAGTCTTTTTACATATGCGTATTTAAGTAATTAAAATATTTCAACATGGCATAAGACGTAGGGGCTCTTACTCCATCAGTACTGGATGGGAATCTCCTTCTGCCCTCTACTCCCCAGGGTAACTGCAGCCCCACCTGAATGCGTTTTGCAGCTCTTACTGGGGTTCCTATTAATGCGCAGCTTGGACAGGGCTCAGTGGGCCCGGCCGGGCAGCTCGGTGGCCGACCCCCTCCACCGCCCTTCCCCCGCGCCAGGCCAATGCAAGGGTCTGTGTGTTGGGGGAGGGGAGGAGAAAGGGATTCAGGATCTTTTTAACCTGCCTGTAGATGGCGCCCCGGGAAAGAGATTCCGAACTACATCCCCCAAGCTCCAAGGGCCGCAGCCGCGGGGTCCTGGCCAGAGGGCGTCCAGTCGCGAAGACTGCGCAGCAGCTCTCCGTTCTTCCCAACTCGCGCGGCTGCTCGGCACCCGTGCGAGGAACGGGTGGAAGGGAATTACATGTAGCAGGGCCAGTACAGGTGGTGCGCACTCAGGGACCACGGAGTGGCACTCAGCCTCGACCCCACGCGCCAGGCAGCCCGGCGACCCCCACGCGCGGCGGGGGCCTGCCCACCCCACCCGGCGGCAGGTGGACAGTGTTGCTATGAAGAGAAAGCCTCGATTGTCCCTACTGCAAACCGCCACACGCCAGACCTCTGCTATTGTGCGCCCTCCATAGAAATGCAAACGAGCGGCGTGCGCCGGCCGCAATCTGCTCGCCCCCGCCGGCCCCCCTCTCCGGCGCCCCGCTGCTCTCGGCCAAGGGCGGGGAGGTGGGGTAGGATCTTCCAGCGACTACTCAATGTACACATTGAGTATGCCTGGCAGGCATTACCAGCGCGCTCCGGACGCTAGTGGTCAGCTGCAGGGGGCTGTGCCCACTGTCTTTTGCAAGCCTTTAACTGGCGCTACCTGTTTTTACCTTAATTTCCTGCTCCAATGCAAAAGTCTCATAAACTTCAAATTAAAGAAAAGAAACAAATAGAAAGATAGCAATAAAAAATGGAAATAAAATTCCTTTTGATTCTATAAAGGTGCTTTTCGCAAATTGCAGCATCATATTAGCAAACAAGGTTTTTGTGGATTGGTTTTTTTTTTTTTTTTTTTTATTTTTTCTTTTAAGGACTTCAAAAAAAAAAAAAAAAAAAAGCCAGGCGAGATGAAATCTGCAGGCTCCAGTCTGCCTGGTAACACCCCAACAAAAGCGGCAGATTTGAGGCATTGTCATCCCCCGCACCCCTCCCCACGTGGCCTTCTGGCACGAGCCGCGGGCTCGCCGTCTCATTTACATCAGAAAGCGGGTGCCGGCCAATAGGCGCGCAGCCTCGCGCCAGCTGGCGGCGCCGCACCCACCAGCCTATATAAGGACGCGCGGCGTAGTCCAGGCGCACTCGCTGGTGGTGGGCGCGCCGTGCTGAGCTCTTGGTCTCCGGGTGTTCGCCCGCGTCCCCTCCGCGCTCTCCGCTTGTGGATAACTTGCTGCTGTTTGATCGCACTATGACTCTGGAAGAAGTCCGCGGCCAGGACACAGTTCCAGAAAGCACAGACAGGTGGGTTTCAGGGCGCTGAGAAAGCGGCTGGTCAGTCGGCGACCGTCAGGGTTCTCCAGGGTGGGAATCCGCGGGATAGGAGCCGAGCCCGGGGGTGCGGGCGTCAGATCCGGGTTCGGAGAGCCGGGGTGCGGGCGCCGAGCCGGGATTGGAGTGTGGTTGGAGTTGGGGAGCCAAGGGTGAGTCCCCGTGGCCGGGGCTCGGGATTCAGCCGCGCCCCACGGCCTTCGCCTGCTCACTGGCTGGCTCCTCCGCAGGATGCAGGGTGCCGGGAAAGCGCTGCACGAGTTGCTGCTGTCCGCGCAGCGTCAGGGCTGCCTCACTGCCGGCGTCTACGAGTCAGCCAAAGTCCTGAACGTGTAAGTGTAGACGCGGCCCAGGCTGGGAGACAGGGGCGGGGATGAATGGCGAAGAGACCGGCGGATGGGAGGGGTGGCGGCGGGAGAACTTGGCTGGCCGGTTCTGACCTTGGTCCCGGTCTTGCCCTCGCAGGGACCCCGACAATGTGACCTTCTGCGTGCTGGCTGCCGATGAGGAGGACGAGGGCGACATCGCGCTGCAGATCCATTTTACGCTGATCCAGGCTTTCTGCTGCGAGAATGACATCGACATAGTGCGCGTGGGCGATGTGCAGCGGCTGGCGGCTATCGTGGGCGCCGGCGAGGAGGCGGGCGCGCCGGGCGACCTGCACTGCATCCTCATTTCGGTGAGTACAGCCCCGTACGGTCCCCGCCCCGGTGTAGTTCCCGCCTCGGCCCGCGGCCAGCCAGGCTGACCCTGCTCTCTCTCCGCAGAACCCCAACGAGGACGCCTGGAAGGATCCCGCCTTGGAGAAGCTCAGCCTGTTTTGTGAGGAGAGCCGCAGCGTTAACGACTGGGTGCCCAGCATCACCCTCCCCGAGTGACAGCCCGGTGGGGACCTTGGTCTGATCGACGTGGTGACGCCCCGGGGCGCCTAGAGCGCGGCTGGCTCTGTGGAGGGGCCCTCCGAGGGTGCCCGAGTGCGGCGTGGAGACTGGCAGGCGGGGGGGGCGCCTGGAGAGTGAGGAGGCGCGGCCTCCCGAGGAGGGGCCCGGCGGCGGCAGGGCCAGGCTGGCCCGAGCTGAGGACTCTGCAAGTGTCTGGAGCGGCTGCTCGCCCAGGAAGGCCTAGGCTAGGACGTTGGCCTCAGGGCCAGGAAGGACAGACTGGCCGGGCAGGCGTGACTCAGCAGCCTGCGCTCGGCAGGAAGGAGCGGCGCCCTGGACTTGGTACAGTTGCAGGAGCATGAAGGACTTAGCCAACTGCGCTGCTTTTTCAAAACGGATCCGGGCAATGCTTCGTTTTCTAAAGGATGCTGCTGTTGAAGCTTTGAATTTTACAATAAACTTTTTGAAACAAACTTATGCTCTTTATTGAGGGTAGGGGATCTTTGTGTCGGGGGAGGTGGTGTGCAGGGTTTCAGAGGATTGCTGGAACTCCGTGGAACTGATGGCACCTGTTCCGTCTTCCTGTCGGGCAAGAATGACAGGCTCCTACGCGCTGGCAGAGGGAGGGCATGCTGCCCAGTGCTAGGGTACAACTTGAGCCTGGCTCCTACTTTTCTCCTTTTAGGAAGATTTTAAACTTGCAAAATAGGAGCATACTTGAGAAAAGACATCAGTGCAGCAGCTGAAGTCTTGCCTTCCAAGGCGATAACAGTGACCTCTGCCTCCCCTCCCCCTTCCTCGGCCCTCCTCCCCCTCCCTCCCACAGCTGCTTATCGGAACAGCTTGCCGGAGGCCGAAGGCTTTCCTGCACAATGAGCATTGCCTTCTGCAGGCCCTGCCCTTTGTGGTCCCTGAGGACGGTGGCAGGCTGCTCCTGCTCTTGGGGACTTTCTCCTCTTAGATGCTCTGACACAAAGCAATGCTACAAAGGTATTAATACCAAATATGACATTGATGACTGCATTTAAGTATGAGTCATTACTTTGTCATGGCTGTGATCGAACTTGGAAGATCTGAGAAAAAACTGGAAGGCAGCATCTATATAAATAGGCATGAGCAATTCTGAGGGGGCCTGGCATCTGCTATCTACTATTTTGAGTGTTCTCTGCCCACATCAGAGTTACGAGGATTGCTGCTATTCACAATTCCGTTTAAAGACTCATAGGAAAAAAAAAATTAAATATTTTAAGCCAAGACTTTCTTTAAGAAGGAATGAGGGGGAAATGTCCTGATCGAATCAATCTTTTTTATGAGACAATATGGCTTGAGTTGGTTCTGTGTCTAACTAGCTGCTTCAGCAGGGGAAATACATGTGGGGCCCTTGTGCTCTCAGCTAGGCTGCCAAGCAGGCTGAGCCTTCTGGGAAAAGGAGGCGTGGTGTGCTGCCTTCAGTCCTTGGGGTGGCTGATTTACCTTGTTGAGTGCCACTTCCTAAAATTCTCTCCAAATTACAGGAGCATTCTTGAGGCAACAGGAAAACTGTACTGAATTACTCTTCTTGTGATGAAAGCATCCTGTTTTCCATTTATCAGCTCCTAAAAACATCTGCTGCTCAATGGGACAAAAGCCCAGATAAAAAGTTCAGTTGTGTTTGTGCCCAATTTTCATGACTATTTTACCTATTTGCTGCTTGAAATCTTAAGGTTTTCTTATTGAGGTAGTCTTGGGGTGGGCCTGTCTACCAGTCTGTTTTCCGGCAAAATGACCAGAACATGCTATTGTAAACACAAAGTAAACATGATTACTTTAAAATGGACCCTTAAATGAGTAAATTCAGCAGAACATTGTACAGATCAGGTAGGCAGACCCTCCTGTTGGCCAAGCAAGGCTTACAGAACATGAGGTTGCAAGCCCTTGGTTTTTTTTATTAGAACTTGTTGTGAGGCCACCTGTTAGAGCTCCAGAATTTGCAGGGAAAAAAATGCGTGATGGAACACAGTGCCATGCCCAAAAGTTGTGCTAAACTTTTTTTTTTTTTTGATGAACTCGTGTTTAATGCTATTAACATGAGCTAACCCAGAAGGCAGATAATAAAATGTCCAGTGTTTATAAACACATAATTGCGTTTAATGCTTCCAACAACCCTAAGTGATCATGCATATATAAGCCCTCAATGCATGGTAATTGTCACTACATATGTGTTGAGGTGACCCAGAGAGAGAAGCACAATGCCTGGCATCTGGAAATCACTGAATGAATGTTAATGACAGTAATACTTAAAAGCTAATGAAGACATTTGTCTCAGAGCACAGAACTCCAAGTGAACTAGTGGGTTTTGGACCAGCCATCTGGTTTCAGGACCAACACGTTGCTGCCATGAACTTCCAGGTGCTGGAGCACTTGCAGCAGGTTTATTTTGGAAAGAAGACTATTTTCATTAGAAAACTTTCTACCTTTATAAGTTATATGTATTCATTGCAGGAAAATTGTAAAATACATAACCATTAAAAAAATAAGTAAAAGCACCTGTAACTGACCATCAGCAAGCTTTGGTGTATTAATATTTCTTTCTGAACTTCTATTTTTCCTCTTACATATCCTGTAACATACATAAGCACACCCAACAGTTTTTAAGAAGCTGTATTTGGCTCAGTCTACATTGGATTTAGTTACCGTCTCCTTTTCATTAACATGCTATTACAGCCCACATATATCCACATGACCTTGGGAAGGGCTTGTCTCTGCTTTAGCAGGCTCCAGTGCCTGGGTGAAAATACACATTCCAGCCTGGGATCCAGCTGGGGCATCTTCTTTACCTTGCAGCCCTCACTAAACTAGAAAGATGACTGCTGTTTGCAGGATTTTAAGTGTCTCATGTCTAAAAAGCTTTGCCACCCCCAGAGAAATGAAAGTAAAGCATGCTTATTTTTTATTTTTTTTTAAGTTTTGCATATGATCACTGTAAAAATCGGTGCTGGCAAAGCACCTGTCATGAAGATGAAATGGATACAGAATGACAACAGGAGCAGCTTGGAGAGTCAGCCATTCCTTGCCCACACCCAGCATTGCCCACACAGGGAGCTGAGGTCTCCTTGTTCCTCTCCTGGCAAGATGATAGGACAAAATGATCTCTGAGATTTATTTTATTTTTAAGGGCTCTAATTCTCTGTGTTATATATTTTATTAAACCATTAGCCTCAATAGTACACTGTGTATTGGTTTTGAAGCCACTTGAGAAAAAATAAAAAATGAATTTTTCAGAGGAAAAGCAAGGATGTTGGCAAGGCGTGTAGGGTCAGCTCAGTAAACAGACACTCAATTTTGCTTTTTCAAGATTCTTGTGTTTTTCAGTTGCTTTTCTAAGATGCCAGCCCCTGTGCTCCTTATTTGAGTCCGCCCTCCAAAACATCAAAAGGAAATTGTCTTTCCATGGTCACAACAGAGAGTTTATGATTTAACTGGGGGAAATGAGACGTGATCCTGCGTGGTGCACCCGAGCTGCGAGCCGCCGCCGGAGGAGCGGCCAAGTTTGTGTGAAGGGCCAGCTGGAAGCCTCGGGGTGTCTGGAATGACTACACGGCTTTGAATTCTGTCCTAGCGCAAACTTATATTTGGTTTTTAGTCTAGCTCAAACTTTCCTTCTTTATCAACTAGAATAAAATTGCCCAATAATTTCACTTCTTTCATCAACTAATAGTGTGTGAGTAAAGTTCACCCACACAGGGTGGCAGAGTCTAGATACTGGGAGCAGGTGGCTGCACCACGAAGATGCGTGGCTTCTTGCCTACTGATGCAGCAGAGGCCTTTCAAACCTCTGTGAGCTCCTCATGCTGGTAAGACAGGCACGGCCTTGTGCTGCTGGGCTTCAAGGGTGGGATATAGGCTGTCCACCGTGTGGTTCAAGCATTCATTCATTCATCCCCTCATTAATTCAGCTGGTATTTCCTGAACACACGTGCTGTGCCAGGCACAGTGATAGGCATGGCTTCCCCACTGATCCTTGCCTGCCTAGAAGGTCCTGACAGCATTGGGTTGAGCCCATGGCTCCGCATTCCCAAGCCCATGTCTCTTATTCATCCTGCTAGAAAACACGGTGAGGACAGGAGTGAGAAAGGTGAGTGTGGGGACACTGCTTCCCATACCAATTGCTAATTTTATGAGACTGTCACTGACCAACTAAAAAATATGTCACAGTTGGCGTTCCATTACCTTTTGGCATCAAAAGCACCCTCTGCTTCTTTCCTTCTCATCATCTACCATTTATTTCTATCCCTTTGATTTTTCTGCAGTGCAAGCCTGCCCAAGCT
>NC_045447.1:103344873-103405612 GCF_002776525.5 Piliocolobus tephrosceles
CCTCTCGTCCTTCCCTTCCTTCCCCTTTCTTTCTCCCTTCCCCCTCCACCTTCACTTCCATTATGGAGCTCCTGCTGTGCTCCCAGGAGCTGGGCCTGGCCCCAGCTCTCTGGCCTGGCCTGGGGCTCCCTCCAGTTCCCTTCCATCCACTTAGTATTCCAGATCCATCCCCTCACACTTGCCAGCCCCTGACCCTGTGTAGAGGTCCAGCGGACACCTTGTCTGACTGAGCCCAAAGTCAGTCTCTGCCCAGGGTCGGGCCTGGTGCAAAGAGCCATGCACACCCTCGCTCGTTCCATGCTTTTCCCTGGGGGCCAAAGTCCTGACCTTTGAGATGGGCCTGTGGATGGATGACTGGGGCTATGATAACAGTGATGAGGAGGTGAAGTTCCCCAGTGAAGAGAGTGTCACAGCCTGTGCAAACATGGGTGGGATCCACGTATCCCAGCGTGCCCAGGGTGCAGTGCTCTCTCTCTTCTAGGTTTCTCCATGCTCTGTCCATGCTCGGCTTCTGCCCCTTCCATCCCTGTCCTCAGCTCTTTACTTTCACCTACCTGAGTCCGATACTTTTAGGGATGCTGGTGGAGGCTTGGGGGTAGCAGGAAGGCACCTGGTCAGAGGAGCCGCTGGTATAGGGGAAAGCATGTGACTCCTTTGGGTCCAGCCCAACCGGCATCTGTGTCCTGGGCCATGGCCAGAGGGAGCTCACCTGGGCTTCCTTTTCCATCTTCTTGACTCTCCCTAAATCCCTCAGAGCATCTGAAAGAGTCCAGAAGTTGTTCATCTTGGGCAGAAGGGAAGAGAGTCTGGGGCTGGCTAGCTTGCTGGGGAGGGTGGAGATGCAAGGGTGGGTGAGGATGAGGGCCACCTGCCACCATCCCTGAGACCATAATCAGGCAAGTGGTACAGGCAGAAGGCTGGTGGATGACTGTGCAAGCCTGAAAGCACAGCCTGATAACAATCAATAAGACAATTGTCCCGCAGACTCCCCTCTGAGCTTCAGAATAGAACAGTGCTTCTGGGAGACCAGAGTGGGCCGAGCCCTCCTCGGCTCTTTGTCACGTGGAGGAAAATGCATCGGAATTGACATCTTAGAAGTGGCATCATCCTAGGAAATACAACTCAACCAAAATGAGTAGAAGAAGGTGCTGTGGAAAGGAGACAGCCTGCATGTTTTCTATGCCTCTCATGGAGTACAGGCTCATTCAGCAGAGCTGCCTTTGGAGCAGAAAGAAGGGATGGGTGACTCCTTGAGATTGAGCCGACGGTGTCAGGCTGCAAATCAGTGAAGGTCACAGGAAGAGTGGTTGGCTACTGGGGAGCATGGGATTCCACAAAACCTGCCCGAGATGAGCAATTTTCTGTTCTTAGAAATTCAGTAAATGTCTCAGAAGGACCCCCCAAAGCCCCTGAGTCCCTTTCCCATCCAGATCCAGCGCAAGCAACTCCCTCTGAGTAGGGCTTATGGGGAGCTGCTCAGACTTGCCCCTGCTGCCGTCCACCTGCTTCTCACCTGGATGCCCAGTGACTGACAGACGAAACTGTCTTACTTATCTTAGCGATATCCCAGCTGATATCTCACCAGAAGGCAGAATTCTACCACAGACCTCCAACCACCGCCTCCTGTTATTCTCACAGTTGTGGGATTAAGGAATCTTGCAGATGTAATCAAGGTTACTGATCAGATGACCTGAAAACCGGGAGATGCTCCGTATGGGCCAAACCTAACACAGGAATATGTTAAAAGTAGAGACTGGCTGGTTGGGGAAGAGGGAGCCAGAGACTTTGCAGATGTTTGAAGAATTGGACACACCATTGCTGGCTTTGAAGAGGAAGGGGGTCATGGAGCAAGATTTGAGGGTGGCCTCTAGAAACTGAGAGTGGTCCTCAGCAAACAGCTAGCAAGAGAATGGGGACCTGATTCCTACAGACGCATGGAACTGAATTCTGTCAACAACGTGGGTGAGCTGGAAGCAAACTCTTCCCCAGAGCCTTAGAGACGACCCCAGTCTGGCTGACAGCTTGGTTCAAGCCTTGTGAGATACTGAGCAGAAAAGCGAGTTGAGCCTGCCTGACTTCAGATCCATGGAACTGTGAGCCCATAAACAGGGACTGTTTCAAACGGCGGAGTTTGCGCTCATTTGTTTCTCAGCAATAGGGAATGAATACATCAGGGTCCCCTCCTTGCCTCCCCCCACCTCTCATGCTCCGATTGGGTCTACCTGAACCTCGTCTTACAGCTTTTGTACTCGTGTCCTGCACTACCTCCCCCACTCTCACCCCTCCCTGTGTCCCACAGGGCTCCTCCCTCTCTGCAGACATATCATGCCTCTCATACCCCGGGGCCTTGGACGTGCTGGTCCTGCCGCGTGAACGGCATGTTTTCTTGAACGGAGGCTCTGCTTGCGGGTGGAATGCGTGGAGTGCACGGGCATCTGCCTAGAGAGGAGATGTGGGGGCTGGGCATGGAGGTAACAGAGGAGTCAGCCTGTGGACCCTGGCCCTACCAAAGCTGGGTTCCACCTTAGCATTTAAGGAGGTGGCCTATGCAGAGCAGGTGGCAGTGTCAGGACGTGGGGGTCCTTCCAACGTCACCATGGGAATAGTGGGCAGGCCTGTGCCTGTGGTCCACTTTCTGGCTGTGATTGGATCATGCTCATTCCTGCAGAATATTGGCAATCCTCTATTGCTCACCTGCAGCTGGGGATTAAATGACCCAAGGGCCACTGATTCATTGATTTTCATCCCCAAATCCTTTCCCTTATATGAAATTTCCCAAGTGCTGTCAAATCACAGATTATTAGTGTTGGAGGGAAGTGAAGTCATTTATTCTTCATTTCACAGACAAAGAAACGGGCTCAGAGAGGTGAGCCCATTGTTGCAGGGAGGTCCAGGTCTCCTCACCGGGTCTGGGCTTTGTTGACCCAGGCCCTTTTGGTCCAAAGTTGAAACATGGGCCTTTCAGCAGCCACTCTGGGCTGCCATCCAAGGCCTAGATGATAGGCCAAACACCAGCAGTATGGCTACGGAATTCACGGTGTTCCAGAGAAGGAAGCAGACGGGAAAGTGGGGTCTCCACCTGCCTGACCTAATTTTCTTGTACTACAGTCTTTTGGTTAAAGTATCCCTCATTTTGTTGTTGCTCGTGGCTTCCCATTACGAGGAGTTGACGCATTTGTCTGTCTGTCTAGCCTCTGGATGTGGGATAGGCAGATCAATGAGATCCAGGAAAAATTTGTGTCTTGCTGTGGGAAAGCTGAGAATGACAGAAAAAAGTCACTCAGTTACGGGAACACTTGTTAAAAGGATGTCAAAGCTTTTATTTTCCCCCTCAAAGTGGGTCTCTCGTCCTATAACCACCGACCATCTTGATCTCATACTGAGCCATTGATGTGGTTTTACTTCACCACCTCCAGGGGAGGTGGGATTTGCTGCTGAGTTTCATGATTCATTTTTCAGCTTTCAGAGTTTGCTTTGGTTTGAGGTTTACACGCCTGTCAGTGATGAAACACTGTCATTAGAATTGATTCCGATGTTTGACACTTGTGCTATCCCTACCCTGCAATGGTGGCTTGGGGTCACTCATTTACGGCCTATCGTCTGCAAGTGGGAAAATTCAGGAGAATGATTAAAATGTGTTGCATTTTCATGATGATAAAGTTCAGATCGATAGAATTCTAAGGAACGACAGTGAAACAACAGTAAAAAGCAAAATCGAAAGGAAAGGAAAGGAACAGATACACCGTGGAGAAAGTATCCTCTTTTGCAGCAAGATTAAATTTCCCTAGAGTGATTCACGGCAGCAAAGCAATTCGTGGAACTCCTGCATTGAGCAAGAATCTGATGCTAACATTCCAGGAAGGAGGATGCAACTGCGGGTTAGGCTCAGCTCTCAGAAGACCAGTTAAAACCATGGTGTCTTCACATGTCTGCAAATCATTCAAGTTCTAGCCCTGCAAGGTCGAAACAATGACCAAGGTAAAGTCCAGGGAGTTGGTAGTTGGCCCACATGTCACCAAATGATCCACCTGGGCTGACTGAGGGTTTGGGGTCCTGCCAGGCTGTGTGGGTGCCCACGGCCCCCATGCAGGGGAGAGTGAGTGGGCTTCTGCTTTCACTGTCATGAGCAGGGGCAAGCAGCTGCTCTCCTTCTATGTGGCCCCTAAGCCCCTGGATATGCTGTCTCTCCAAGAGCTGGGAGAAGACTCAGGAGAAACAACTGCCCACCCAGAGGGGCTGCAGGAGCTGGGGGTCCCCGGGCAGCAGTCTCTGCTGGGGAAGGAGCTGCGCCATCGGGAGCTGCCTGTCCATGCTGGGTTCCCTGGCCTTGATCTTGATTATGCTGATAGAGAAGCAGACCACCCCACAACTGGGAAGCCTATTCCAAGGCAAATGGGCCATTCCACCTTCAGAGACACCCGAGGGGGCCCCGGCTGCTAAAGTGAGGCCTGAGCAGACCTTGCTGGCTTCCTCTGGTCGCCAGGCTCCTGCAGTGCCCATATGAGGTCAACAGTGTGGCAAGAGGCCCAAATGAAATCAGGTAGGGGTTACAGGGATTAAACTAGGAGCCCAGGGGTACACCCCCAGCTGCATCCTCCAAGGGACTACCATCATAAGCACTTCTCAGTGGTCACTGCAGGCTCAGAGGACAGCTGCTGAAGGCCACTGGATGAGGCCGTGTGCCATAGTCTGAATGTGTCCTCTAAAATTCATGTGTTGGAAATGTAAATCCCCAGCGCAATGGTGTTGGGAGGTGGGCCTAACGGGAAGAGTTTAGGGCATGAGGGCTCTGCCCTGGTGAATGGATTAGTGCCCTATAAAAGAGCTTGATGCAAGGAATTTGGTTCTTTTTTATCTCTCTAACCCTCTTGCCATGTGAGTATGTAGTGTTCCTCACCCCAGAAAATGCAGCAAAGAGGTGCCATTTTGGAAGCAGAGAGCAGCCCTCACCAGGCATTGAACCTGCTGGTGCCTTGATCTTGGATTTGCACCCTCCAGAACTTACAGAAATAATTTTTTTTTTTTTTTACTATAAATTACTCAGTCTCAGGTATTTGGTTATAGTAGCACAAACAGATGTACACACCATGTTTAGTGTTTAGGTCTTGAGTGTCCTGGGGGACAGACCAGGTGGGGGTGATGGGCTGGGGCGGAGCTTTGAAAGTGAGGCAGAACTCAGGCAGGCAGAGCTCATGCACAGAACTGAGGATGGTCACTGTCGTGGGGACATCCTCTAGGTTTGCTCCCGGTCACCCCTCAATCCTCTCCTAAGTCTGGGTCTGCAGGGAGCCCACGCTTGGAGAGCAGACGCTGGGCTTGCTTGTGTTACCTTTGCTTTTCCCAGCTCAGGGGTCTGGGCTCACACTCTTGCAGTAGGAGAGATTCCAGGACCCAAGGGTACACTTTTCCGATGGGTGAACGGAGAGGGAGAGAGGGAAGGTGTATGTGTGTTTGTGTGGAAGGAGAGAGAGAGAGAAAGAAAGAGGTTCTTAGAGGCTAAGCAGGAGTAAGATGGCCCACGGTGGAGAGCATGGCAGCCCAGGGAGCGGGGTCTGTGTTAGATGTGGGCTGCCCATGGGGGCAGGGTGGGCTTCTAACAGTCCCAACGTGTCCGAGGTGCTTAGGGCCCTGGGGTGACCCCACAGTATCTGTTGACCTGAAGGTGGGGACAGGAATTGCTCAGCTTCTGGAGGGAATTTGGCGCTTCTCTCCATGTCCCTCTGCATAACAAACCACCCCCACACACATATTGCGATGTTTCTCAGCTCCCGTGACCAGCTGGCCTGGGCTCGGCAGTTCCCTTGCTCTACCTGAGGCTGCCCAAGGCTGCCTGGTGGTCGTTTGGGGGCTGGACTGGCTGAGAGGCTCAGGAAGTGCCATGGAAGGCACGGGGTGGGGCTGCAAGGCTGGTCTTGGCCGGGAAGCTAGACATCCCTGCTGTTCCCCTCCGGGGGGGCCTGTCCACGTGGTCTCATCATGGGGTCTACCTCCAGAGCGTCCTGCACAGGGATGTTCCACTCCCACTGCATTTTGTGGGTTAATGGGAGCCACCGGCCTGGGTTACACAGTGGAGAAGACCACCTGAGAGTGGGAATCCTGGGAGAGTGGCCAAGGGGCCATCTTTGGAGATTTGCTGTGACTCATTTTCCTGAATCAGGTGTGAGGCTTATTTAGCTTACATAACCCCTTTAAGGGGAAATAATTTCAAAGTACAAAATGTTATCGTGTGTGCCATTGCAGTTTTGGGGAAGAGTTACTGCTTTCTGCTAGGAAAGGGATTTTTAGAGACAGTAGGAATTGCTGAGATGAATTCCAAGGCAGAGATACTCATGCCTCAGCTTAGCCCAAGGGTTAATTCAGCAACTTAGCGAGGGCACATCATCAGCCCCTGAACTCTCCACGGGCACCTGACGGTACTAGGCTCCACACAAGAACACTGCTGCCTGCGCACTGTGGTGTCTGCCTCCTCTTGTAACTAGGCCTGCACCCACCCCTGCTTCTCGGAGCTGATGGGGACAAGGCTGTGTCTCAGCACATCCTCCACCCAGCCTCCTGTGCCCTGGGAAGTAAACCCCCTGGGACTCGTTTTCCCTGTGCCCCCACCCCATCAGATACTCTCCACTTCATCGGCAACATCTGGAAGGTGGGAATATCTGTTATACCATAGGGTGGGTAGACGTGTTTTAGAAGTTCTTTCTGCAAAGAGAAGCTTCTCAGCAGGGCCAGGGGACCCTCACTCATCTCCAGGGAGTAAATCAGCTGGGTGGGGTGGAGTGGGGGTGGGCCTGGGTGCCTGTGAGGAAGGGGTTTCAAATCAAGTCCAGGCTTCCCCTGTTAACTCACCACTCTTCCCTCATCTATGGGAAAAATAACAATATCATTTCATGCTATGATTTAAGTCTGAATAATGACAATATCAATTAATACACTGAGCTTTACACCCTGATCCAGCATAGAGGTCCAAGTTCCACCCATCATTCTCCAACATGTGTTCCCCTTCCCCCATGCCTTCTTTGTGGCCTGTCTGTGCCGCAGGACTGCGTGTCCCAGGAGGACACGGCATGGGCCCTGCCCGCTGGCTTCTCATCGGATTTGGCCAATGACAGGTGTGGGTGGGAGATGAGAGGGCTGTGGGGAGGAAAGCAGGGGTGTGTCTCTCTCTTGCTCCTGCTTTCGGCCGAGTCCCCAGGGGTGCGTTGTTCTTCTGCACTTCACCTTCTGCCAGGAATCCCTGCCCCATAGCACTGGTGTGGGCATCTGCTGCCCTCAGCCCTCGGCCCAGGGCTGGTGACAATCCCCCAGTCCCCGGGAATACATCAGCTCCATCCTCTTGGCTCTCTGAGCCACTACACATCTGAGAATGTGAGCCTTCCTTTCTCCGTGGGAGCTTGGGGCGACAGCTCCTTCTGCTTGGCCCTGGCTGGTGTGCACGTGGAGGAGCCGAGTGGAACCATGACCCTGAACGGGTCAGGTCGGGGGTTAGCTTGCTCTTGGCAGAGCACTTGGCTTCAGTCCCACGTACCTGTCCCTGCCTCTCCCACATCACCAGCCAGAGCAAGGCATGGGATTGTGCCTAATCAGAGAGCAAAGCAGCACGACCCCCAGGTGCCTGGAAGGAGGGGAGCAGGAGGTTTATGAGTGGTGCCAGGACCCACACTGAGGCTTGGCTGCCAGTGACATGGGTGCCCCCTCAGACTCCCTTTGGCAACAGGTGTGCCCGTTGCCACCTCAGCCCCTGAGAGCGTCACTGCTAAGCAATTCCTGCCCCTCCTTCTCTGCAGAGTGGCACGCAGGGAGCCACGGGGGCTTTCCCTCTCTAGACCTCAGCCAAAGACCAGCAGGCAAAGGAGATAGGAAAGGCCAGCCTGCTGCCTCCAAGTGGCACCAGCTCTGGGTACAGTTCACACTCCAGAGACCCTGGGGGCTCAGGCCCAGGCCACGTCCTGGCTGAGCTTTCCTTCCTCACACCCCTTCCCCTGAGAGCACCCCCATCCATCACTGGAAGACGGGTCTCCATCCCAGCCTGTGGGGAACGCAGTCTGAGGCAGAAACTGTTTCAGAGTTACAAAGCCAGCAATAGGAGAAGCCAAGACCCAAAGGGAGGCCTGTCTGACTTAAAATCCTGCCTTCCTTCTATTGCTAGAAAGTCAATCTGCGATGGTTTGACTGTTTGTGGCCCGCCCCAAATACATCTGTTGAAATTCTAACCCCCACAGTGACGGTGTTAGGAGGTGGGGTCTTTGGGAGTTGATGAGGTCATGGGGTGGAGCTGTCATGACTGGGATTAATGCCCTTACAAAAGACACCCCCAGAGAGACCCATCGCCCCTTCCACCATGTGGGGACACAGTGAGGATGCCCCATGTATGAAGCAGGAAGCCACTGAATCTGCCGGTGCCTTGATCTTCTATTTCCCAGTCTCCAAAACTGTGAGACATAAATGTTTGTTATTTATCAGCCACTCTGTCTGTGGTATTTTGTGGTACCATCCCAAATGTGCTAAGACAAAATCCAATATCCCCGAAGGAAAATAAGACTTACGGTGCATCTTGTGGTATATACCTTTTGTTCTGTGGGAAAGTGTGACACAGCCATAGAAGACCATGGTAAATAACAATGACTAAACCCCTCACTGCTGCGGGAGGAAGCAGGGACTGCACCAGCGGGGAGGAGAGCAGCATTTGCCTGCTGGGAGCTTTCCTTGGAGCTGAGACTGGGGTGAATCCCATCCCCTACTAGCTGCATAACTTGGTTCAAGCTGCTTCCATCTGGAAGGCAGGCCTTATCTCATTAGGTGGTTGTGAGAGAAAGATATAAAAATGCTCCCTTTCTCCAAAGGAGTAAAACTGAAGTGTTGGAGAGTCCCTGCTAAGTACCCCCTCTATCAAGAGTTGAGGTGTTGGGCACTAAATAACCAGCTATAAAAGTCACACGAGCCCCAAGGCTCAGTCCACCTGCAAGGGGTGGTTCCCTGCAGCCAGCCAAGCTGCTCTCCAGACCAGAGAGAGCTTTTCTTCCCTGCAGGGGGGGCTGGAAGGTGCCTTTCACTGCAGCATGGCAGCTTCACCGGGTGAGACCAGGGCCAACTGTGGCCAGGGATGAAGCAAGGCCAGTCTGCCAGGGATTCCTTCAGGGGCTGGGGAAGAACTTGCCAGAGAGAAAGCCAGGGCACTCTGAGGTAGGCCGGCTTCCCTAGGGGATGCATTGGCTGGCTTCCCCCAGGCTCTGGCTGGCTGCTCCTTGACCTCAGGGTCTCCTTGGGTTTGGGAAGAGCAGCCTGTCTTGGTCTTTAACTTGCCTGTCAGTCCCCTGGGATTTCCTGCACACTCAGGAGGGCAGCTTTTCCAAAAACGCTTCTGGGGACTGCGCTGCTGCTGCTGGTTCACTGAGCATGCTCTGGGCATCGAGAGGACAGAGGAGCCCTCCACTCTATGGGGTGGATTTGCATTTCCACTTAGGTAGAGCTCTGTGGGGAAATTTCTGGCTCAATGGGGCCAAGCCTGAACCTACATTGACCCTGAACAGGAGCTCAGGCTGCAGTTCCAGGCTGATCCTGGGATAGGGGCTGTCCTCTGCTGATCTGATCCCATGCAGCGTTGGTGGAGAAACGGGAGGAGCGCTGTGCTGCCACACAATGAAACATGACGCTGTACTGCCTGGGCCCTTATTGGCCGTGGGGCCAGAGCGCTGGGCTAGGAGCCAGCGTGGGGCTGGGGACTGCATTTTGAATTCCTGATCTTCCCAGCTTCCCAGTTGTGACTTCAGACTCTTTGGTACCTCTCTGAGATTTAATGTCCACATTTTTAAGACGTCTGATCTCACACAGTACCTGTGTGCTCAGAGGTGCCCAATGCACCAATTGACTCAGGATCTGACCTTGGGGCAGGTTGCTGGCCTTCCCCGCCTCAGTGCTCAGTATCTTCAGAGATGGCCAGAGGCCTTTCTGCTTGTGAACTAAGGATTAAAGCCAATGGGCTCTTAAAGGCTCTCTCAGTTATAGGGCACCAATTTCCCCAGGTTCCATAACCACCTGTTCTGTTAGCTGCTTCCTCCCACACACGCATGCGCATACACAGGCACATGTGCCCATAGTCCATACCTGTCTATTGTGAAGCTCAATCATTCAACCTCGCTGGACTCCCCAGCTATTAAATTAGGTCAGCAGTGTTGGCTTTACCAGCCTCAGATGGTCAAGGATGAGTGAAAAGTAAAGAGCTGCTTTGCCCCTGCAGAGAGCGGCAAAGGTGCCGGTGAGGAGGGCCAGCATGCCGTGCTCAATGGCCTGCAACATTCCCCGTGAGCCTCCCACGTGGGCCTGGCAGCTCGTTCTTAAAGAGTGAGCACTAGAAAATAAACAGACAGTGATTCTCTTGCTGTTTTTCATTCTCTTGGATTCTTTCTTGAGGCCACCTTAGGGTCTGTGGGGATGTCTGGGTGTTACCCGGGGCAGGCCGGCTCTGCCTTTTCCCCCTGGTTTTGACGTTGTCACCACCCAGCCATGTGCTGGATGAGGCTGCGGCCTCTTTTGCTTGCTTCCGCTCCTTTCTGTGGAGGCTGACATCCATCTCATAAATATGAAAGGAGAAGGCCCTATTTCAAAGCTGCATGATACTTTTTGCCTTTTTCCACAGGGTAAAATTGAACAAAATCATTTTTTCTACAAGTGTCCTCTCTACCTAGCACTTGCCCTATTTATTTATTTATTTATTTATTTATTTATTTATTTATTTATTTTCAGGGCTGCAAATTACTTCAAATAAACAAGCTAGCACAGAAAAAGCAATGGCCAGAACGCTTGGTTTCTATTAAACGATCATATTATGGGAACATTGCACCTTGTGGAATCCCCGGGTGAGGTGATGGACAAGCAGCTGGTGCACAGTATGTTCTGTTCTGAGCTGGAAGTTGGTTGCTTTGATTCTCTTGCTTGGTCTTGCACAGATTAGCAATTAGTGAAGAACGACTTCAGCTTGCAGGGTTCTCCTGGAGCCTGTCTTGTTTGTCCCAGGGCCAGGATTTGGCAGCAGACAGCAGATTCCGAGAGGTTCTGTTCCCTGGCTGACAAAGCTCTGGGCCTCAGCACCAACGCTGCCATGAGCATATCTGCCAGGAGTTGGGCAGGAGGAGACCTCTCTGGCTGGGGTCTGGCCTGGTGGAGAAGGGACCGGCCCACCAGTTCACACCTGCTGGAAGGCAGATCCCTGGCACCTCCACACCCTCTCCTGCCCACTAATGTGGTCCCAGCCTCTCCCAGTCTCCTGTTCTATCCAACAACTCCACTCAGACAATTTGCTATCACTGTTGCAAAGACTGAGACAAGACGCATGAAGGGTGTGTGCCCAGGAGAGGGCCTTGCCTGGAGTGGATGCGTAGTGAAAGTGAGTTTCCTTCCCACACTTGGAATGTGAACCATGTTCTTTTTCCCACCACTCGACTGTGCCTGCAGCTGCAACTTCACCCAAAGATTTCCCCTTTTCATCCCCTGTGGAGTCCCTGTCTGTGTTCTCTACGAGCCACAGAGGTTGACAGCCCCCTTGGGCTTGGGGCAGTCTGGCCTTGGGTTTTCTTTCCGATTCATGCATACTGACCACCCCAGGGCCTGTGATGCCAGGAGGTGGAGATCTGGGAAACTGTTCTTGCCCCCTATTTCTTTACTTGCTTTCAGAGGAATGTGCATTTCTGAATACACTCACCCTGGAAGTTTCAGGAGAGGAAGGTCTGTTGGGGTTTCCAGAAAGCACAGTGAACGAACTCAGGGTGCACCAAGGTAACCCCAGGAGCAGCGTGGTGCAGTGGGCAAGGAAGCAGAGCCGCGGCCAGCGTCAGCCAGGAGAAGGTGAATCCATCTTTTGTGGGATTAAAGCTTTTCTGGTGCATGGCAAGGTACCATTATTTTCCAACTGAAAAACAGAAGGAGAGATCCCCCAAGTAGCCATGGGGCCTCCCTGGCTATTATTCTGGCAGAGTGAACAGCAATGAAATTTCTCTTCAGTTAGTTACAAATATGTTTGCAAACCTTGTGTGTCATAAACCAGAAAGCAACTATATGTATATATGTATATGTGTGTGCCTGTGTACGTGTTTATATATCATACTTCTGCTAAGTCCTCAGATAGAACCAATGCTGGCAACTAGATTGAGAAATCATGGCCCAGGCTGAGCACCGCCCAAGGGCAGCTGACCTAGCCTTTGAAAGGGCACTGGCATTAGCTGGGGAGGTCCACACCAGGACACACTCCCTGGCTGGGGTGGGATGTTCTGAACTGTGCAGATGGGGATTAGGCCGAGATTCGCACCCTGAGCGCCTCTGTAAACAAAGGGCTTCTCACTAAGCAGAGCTCAGCATTTAAAGCCCTGCTGCTGATGGTCCTCGCTTGCCATGACCTCAAAGGCTGGGTATCATTTTCCATCCTGGGAAGGGGAGACCCCGGGCCGCCTGCAGTGAAGTGACTGGCTCAAGGTCGCCAGCGAGTGGATGACTCCAGGCATTGGGAACATGCCCAGGGGAGTGCTTTGCAGCCATCCTGAAGCCTGTCTGGAACTGTTTACAAGGCCTGATTGAAAGCTCTGTTAGAAGTTGGGTATCCCAGCTGAGCTTCTCAGACGTCTGCAAAAGCAGGGAGCCAGTGAGAGGGAGAGAAACTGTACAAGCTAGAATGAGGAGGGAGTCAGCCCCCACGGCTGCTGGGGGTGAACTGCCTGCTGTCCTCGCTGTTCGGGTCCCGGCCCCAGGCCCAGCGGCAATGAGGAGCTGTGAGCACAGCCTGCTTCTGGCAGGACCTCCTGTACCGCTGTTATTTTTATCTCTGTGCCGGGCTGGAGTTTACCTTTTTGTTCTGCTTTCCCATAAACACAGCTTGTGGGCTTCCCTTGCCGTCTCCTTTCTTGGCATTCAAGACGTACACCTGCCTGCATTTCAGATCTTTCTGGCAGGCTCAGGAACACCAGTAGGCTCTTTGCAGCCGTGGGCTGCATTGAGAAAGTGCAAGAAAACCAAGTGAGGCTCTTGGGCTCTTAGCTCCTCGGCCTGCGTCTCCAGAGTGGCTGGGTTCTGCTCAGCAAGGGGGAGTGTGCACAGCCCAACACACGGGAACCCAGGAGGGGAGCAGGCCAGAAACCCCCACTGAGGGCTGCTGCCGCTTTGAGGTGAGGAGGCCCTGGCGCCCCCAGCCAGCTGGTCTGCGGCCAGGAGCACTGAGTGCCCTTTGTTTCTTACTGGTGATGACTTCCCTCTGCGGGTTAATTATGCAGCCTAATAGCTGTTATTACTTCTGAACAAAGTGTGCTGCCGGCAGCCTGTGGCAGTTTTAAGGGCAGCTCTATCTACCAGATTCCTTTTCTCTGGGTGCCCTGCTCACCCTTCAGAAAAGTAAAGTGAGAGGGTGCCTCTCCCAGTAAGGCGGTGCTGAGTCCACGGCCGGTGGGAGCTTCCTCTGGGCTGCTGCCCTGCTAGTGACGTTGATTATTGGAGGGCATCTTACTTCCTTGGGAGACCTGGGTTTGGGGGCTGACTATGCCAAGGAGGAAGCGGCTGGGCTCAGCAGTTTGGTGGAAAGGTGCTGAGCGTAGTGAGAACCACTCTGGGTTTGTCCTGAGGCCCCGGGTGCCTTGCTCAAGGCTCAGAATTGTCAGTTGTGGGGGCACAAAGGATCCCATGGGCACAGCTCCTGAGGACTGTGGATTTGGGGTTCAGAGGGTCCCTCAGAGCTGACCTGGCCCCCATCTCTACTCAGAATAGCAAACATAGCCTCAGGATCTCCAGCGTTCAGCTCTCATTTCCTGTGACTTCCGAATGGGCACTTCGAGAAAACCCACCTGGTGTCTTTTATAACTTGGGTCCTGATGGCCCTTGGCATTTCTTCATCTGGGATTGTGAACCCCCGTGGGCCATGGCTATGCCCCGCTCCATGTGACATACTCTGTGAAGGTGAGTTCAGAACTCAGTCCCCAACATATTTATGGAGGCAAATAAAAATCCCCAAAAGGGCAATGCAGAAATCTCATTCTAACTTTTTGTCTCTTGGATGTTGTGAAGGTTTCCCAGGCTGAACAGGATGCATCTGAGTGTCACCTCCCCTAGTGCCTCTGCTGGAGGAGTTATGCCCAAGGAGAGCAGGGGCAGGGGGTAGTGGCTGGGACACCGGGCTGAATCATTCCACCCTGCCGCGGCTGGACCACACCCTTGGGCGCAGCAAGCCTGTTTCCAGGAGGTGCTGTTGGACTCCTGTGCATCTGTGCTCATTTGCAGTCATTCAGAAGGCTTATTTATTTATTTATTTATTTATTTATTTATTTATTTATTTCAGTCTTGCTCTGTCACCCAGGTTGGAGTGCATAAGCACGATCATGGCTCACTGTAGCCTCGACCTGTAGGCTCAAGCGATCCTCCCACTTCAGCCTCCTGAGTAGCTGGAACTGTGGGTGCTCGCCACCATGCCCGAATAATTTTGTTTATTTGTTTCTCGCTATGTTGCCCAGGCTAGTCTTGAACTCCTGGCCTCAAACCATCCTCCTACCTCAGCCTCCCAAAGTGCTGGGATTATAGGTGTGAGCCACTGTGCCCAGCCAGGCCTTCCCTTTATAGTGGCTGGGAACAGGGACAGCCTCCACAGAGCATACTGGAGTGCACAGAAGACGCCTGACTGTCTGGCTCTTGGCTTCTGATTATTCTCGAGGTTGACTCAGACGTGTTTTCTGGGGGTCCTTCTGATGGCTGCAGAGGGGCTGACGCAGTCACCATGCAGATTGTTAGTGAGCTCTCATTGTGTGTTGGAGACGGCAGGGCAGCGTGGGGTCTCAGATGGGCTGGCCAGGACTTCCACCCTCAGGGAACCGAGTCCAGGTGAGAAGCCGGTGGTCCAGGATGGAGGGGAGGGCACCAGGTACGCCCACAGGCAGCATGCAGGGTCAAGGCTTGCCTGTAGTTGGCTGCAGACTCTGCTCCGGAACAGCAACCACTGGTCGTCTGCAGCAGGCCACTCTCCTAGCTTGGGTGCATGGAGGGGGGGTCTGCTGCAGTGCTCACTTCATGGTCATTTTAGCTGAGACAGTCACGTGGCCACCACAGCCAGGCCTGCAGGTAGAGGCAATCTGTGTGTAAAATGGCCGTGGGTTCCCCCACTCTGTGGAGGCAGGGATGAGACCACCACCCTCAGCGCCCAGTGAGTCTGCAGTGACGCCACAGAGCACTGAGCAATGTGTGTTCTATGGGATTTCTCCCTTCTCCAGGCATTTTCCACTGTTGTTGAAACAGGGGCCCAGAGCAGTAGGATAATACATTGACCTTTGTAAGGTTGTCAATAATAGGTGTTGTTTTAGCTTAAAGCAAAATGCTAGCTTTTCTGCCTAATCCTTTCCACTGGGACACTAAGTTTTTCTTCGTTCTTCAAAAACAGGCAGCTTTTTGTTAGCACACGTGTCTTAAATGTTGGGCTGCAGCCCCTCCTGGCTTTGAGCAGAGCCCAGCTGGATCTGGGAAGCATGCGACCCTGCTGATGTCATGCTGTGGAACTGCCAAGCACCTAAGAAATGGGTGCAAGCTGAGTCAGCGAGGCCCTTGGCTCGAGGAGACAGGAACCCTGAGAAGCCGATGGCTACGGAGAGGCCAGCAGCAGGCAAGCTGCGGCCACTGACTCCCCCACTGACCTGGTCCCCGCCCTGCTGGGGCATTTCTGCTCGCAGGAGGGGCTCCTATCTTGCAAAGGCTCTTCCCACAGCCTAACTCAGTGGGCTGGCACTCAGTGCAGGCGGAGAGGCCCCAGATACCTGTGTGATCTGTGGGTGAATGCAAGTCGGAGTTGTACCGCCAAGCTGAGTTCTCAGCTTGCTCCCATTTCTTGTGAAAATCAGGGAACATTCCACTCAGGTGGGTGTGGAGTTGCCTGTGGCCACAGGGTGTGACCTACAGCCCAACAAAACGTCTCTGAGGAGCAGGAGAAGCAGAGCTTGTGTCCCCGCTCTGGCTGAGGCGGAAGGAGAGCTGCCTGATGTCAGAACTTCCAGGGGGAGATAAAGAGAGCTTTGACACGCCTCAGGGAGTGAACACAGCTCCTGGCATTACTTTTCCGGATCAACTGCAGGCCTTGGAACCCTGAAAGGGAAACTGTCCTCCTTCCCATCATTTCTCAGCATGGACAGGGGATCCGATGAGTGTCCAGTGCTGTGTCAGGCTGGGGCCTTGGCCATTTAAGGCCCCACTGACCTTGGTGTGAATAGCGCGGGGCTGGGAGATGGTGCAGGCTGGGGTTTCAGTGAAGGGGTAGGCACAGCTCACTGTGTGGCACCTGCCCCACTGGCCCTGCTCTGCCTTCCCTGGGGGCAGGCATTGGAAAGGGTTCCCCTCTGCTCCTCTGAGCTCACTGGCCTGGGCGAGTCCTTCCATGGGTCTAAATGACACCCAGTGCACTAAGGAGAGGTAAAGACTAGATCAGGGGGCTGGGGTGTGAGGGGCCAAGTACCAGGACCTTGGGGTCAGGGTAAACCTGGGGTCTCTATCGCCCTGCTAACCAGCTAGGTGAGCTGACCAACCCTGTTTCTCACTTGTGACATTGGGGCAAAGTCACCTGGATATTGGGCTATTCTGAGAACAACTAAGGGGAACATCTTTTTTTTTTTTTTTGAGATGGAGTTTCACTCTTGTCACCCAGACTACAGTGCAGTGGCACAATCTCGGCTCACTGCAATCTCCACCTCCTAGGTTCAAACAATTCTCCTGCCTCAGCCTCCTGAGTAGCTGGGATTATAGGTACCAGCCACCACACCCAGCTAATTTTTGTATTTTTAGTAGAGACGGGGTTTCATCATGTTGGCCAGGCTGGTCTCAAACTCCTAACCTCATGATCCACCCACCTTGGCCTCCCAAAGTGCTGGGATTACAGGCGTGAGACACCAGTGGAACATCTTACTGTGGCCCATGCCATGGCATAGACGGAGCAGTCTATCTATGCGAACTTCATTCTGCACCCCAGGTTCCTATTCTACGCCCTGCAGAGCTACTCTCCTGTGGGGTGTCCTGTGGGGTCTTTGGGAGCACTGGGCGGGGTCAAGCAGGGTGGGGCATGTACCAAATCACCCACGCAGGCACTCACCAGCACCCTGACTTCCCCAGTGTCCCTGGCAGCTTTCCTTGGTGACTGAGTGTCCCCAGGCTTAGCTTCGTGCTTTCAAGCAGTTTCTTTCTGGAAAACTCAGAAATTTTCCAGAGATAAAAGAGGTATCCCTAGAAATCTCTGGACTCCGATAGTGTTCTCTGTGCATGGTAATTAACACCAGGAAAAAGGAAAATGCTGAGTCCCTGGCCTGGGCACCTTGGTGGTCTGAAACCTTGCCTATGGACAGTCATGTGGCAACTGCTTCCAGCGGGGCAGAAAGTCTTAGAAAGCCTGGGGAATCACTTGTAAAAACATGCGACTCTGACAACGACAGATTAAATGTTAGGCATACCTTTGTCTGATTCGGGGTAGGAGTTGCCCTTTAAAACACGCAGGGCCAGAAAATAGAAAGGACATCCTGAAGGCTGACAGGATGATCTTGGAAAAGACAAACTTGCCGCATAAAAGTTAAACATTTCTGTTTGGCAAGAAGTAAAATGACTAAGAAGAACCTGGGAAAATGTTTGGCAATTTCTGTGAAAGATAAAAGGTTAGTGCCCACAATATGCAAAGAGCTTTACAATTAAACGCAAACCAAAAATGGGCAAAGATTTTAAAAATGGAAGAAGAGGCCACCTTGGTTGCCAAGATTACATAAAAAGATGCTCAATTTCACTAGTAATCAGCAAAATGAAGATAAAAGTCACAATGATGTGTATTTTCCACCTCTAAGGTTGGCACGTTTAAAAATGGACAACCTCAATGGTGGCCGGTTGCAAGGAAGTGGGCCCACTTCCTTTACATTATTGCTGGGATGGTGAACCACAGCGAAGGCAAGAGAAGCCACCGTGGCAGTTTTCGTTACACCATAAAATGCCTGGACACTCTGACTCAGCAGTCCCCTTTTTAGGAAGTTATCCTTCAGAAATAAGTGAACTGATGTATAAGAATATATGCACAGGGTGTGTACTGCAGCTTTATACAAAGATAGCACAAAACAGGACAGCTTGAATGTTCCTGGGGAGGAGAATAGATGAATAAATGATACAACATCCATTCATTGGAATATTAGGTAGCTTTCAAGAGGAACAAGATAGATCTGTGAGTATTAATCTGGAGGAATGCCCAGGAAATGTTAAATTACTGAAAAGCAGCAAGTGTCCAGTCAGTGCCCAGGGTGGCCTGCCTCGAGTGGGGCTCTGGGTTGTGTGTGTGCACATGTTGCAGGAAGGCAGGGTGCTGCAGGACAGGTCAGGGCCATGGCTTTGGGTCTTGGAGGTGGGGCGGAGGGTGAGCAGAGGACTAAGAAGTGCTCCCTCATGCAAGTGTACTATGTCACTTGTTCCAGCAACATGCACTATTTTTGTAGTATTAAAAGAGTCAACAATAAAACCCAGCTGGTTGCAGGCGACGTGCCTTCGATGAGCCTCTGAGATGTCTCATGCTGAAGTTTCCTTGGATTTGGCTCCATTTCTATTTTATTCCCTCCAAGCTCCTAGTTCTAGAAAAACCACCAACCATGCAGTAGTTTAAAAAGTTTCCTTCTACAAAATCATGTTTTGAAGTCTCAATTCCTCAAAAACAATGGCACTGTCCATTTGGAAAGAGCAGTGTGCCTGCTGATGGTGGCTAGCACGCAATTTCATCTTTTGAGTCCTATGTGTGTGTGTGTGTGTGTTTAATAACAATATTCTTCTAAGCCGGATCATAGAAGAGAGGAAGAAAGCTCTAACATTCCTGTTTGTCAAAGGAGAACAAACAGTCACTATTCTGTGCATGGAACCCATGCCTCCTCCTTTTCCAGAAGCAGTCACATTCTTGCAGACAAGCTCCGGTTTCTGGTATTCATGGGCAGTGAGTAGGGACCCAGTGGCTCCTTGCACCCAGAGCAGGAGGGCCCAAGGCAGAATTTCCCACTTTCCCCATCAGTAGGTACAAGCAGGTAAAGTTTACCAGGTTGAAAAAATCTCAGGATAAAAGCTTTCCTGAGGCCAGGACAAATACAGGGGCAGACCAGGCAATGGCTGAAAAAAATGGATGTTTGGTGAGTATCTTAGTCCGATTATGCTGCTGAGAAAGTACTGGAGACTGGGTAATTTAGAACACACATTTGTTTTCTCATAGTTTTGGGGTTTTGAAGGTGGCCCTGCCCTCAGGGCTGCACCGAACATTCCCTAATGAGGACTCTGCAGTAGCCCTGACTCCACGGCTCTGCTAGGCATTTCCTAGTGGAATGCTATGGTCCGAATGTTTGTGTCCCTTCCACATTCATGTTGAATTTTAAATCTCAGTGCAATAGTATTAACAGGTGTGGCCTTTAGGAGACAATAAAATGATGAGGGTGTCTCCTTCATGAATGGGATTAGGCCTTTTCAAAGAGGATTCACACAGCCTGTCTGTCTCCTCCAGAGGATGCAGCAACAGGGAGCCATCACGGAAGCACAGCGCCAGAGCCTTGATCTTCAACTTTCCAGCCTTTTGAACTGTGAGAAATACATTTCTGTTGTGTGTAAGCCACCCAGTCTATGCGATTTTGTTGTATCTGTATGAATGGACCCAGACAATGAGCAAGGTGTGAAATGGACCCATGGTGACTTTCCTTCCAGCACATGGCAGTGTTGAGGCATTGCTATTTGTACTCAGCACTTCTCTTATTCAGAGCATCCTTGGGCAGCCAGGTTGTGTAGGGCCTTCTGCAAAAGCTCTAACTTGCTGGATCCTGTGCCTGGTCTGCGAAATGGCCATTGGTTTGGTGCTACTGTCCCAAGTTACAGTGTCTTACTAGAAAGAGAAATGTCTCTGAAGTGTTGGCCTGGCAAACTCCAAACTCCAAACTGGGTATAAAATGCAGCTCCTGATCGTGTTCTGTGAAGATCTTCACCCTATGTGCTAGACCTTGGAAACAATATTGCTCTGGTCCACTAGGACCCTTTGGCTCTTCTGAGGTAAGGACTAATTGCCCAGCCACCTGCAGGACAGGGAGGAGATACCTGGCCAGGAGCACAAGCCCTCCACCGTGTTCTTCAGCCTCTGAGTGAGTGTTCCTGTCAATAGCTCCATGTGTCTGCGGGCTGTGGGAAATAAGCCACGGCTCTGAGTCATGGCAGGAGGAGCTGCCTTCAGCCTCCTTCTGGTGTTTACAATGTTGCTGGGCTGTCAGCGTGATGCCAAGTGAGGCGTGGGACATTTCAGCAGCCTGCTAAAAGCATGATAGGCCACATGAATGGTCCCTTGGTTTTGCCTTTCCCCCTACGTACTGTATCTGTTCATTTTCACATCTTTATAAATTTGGGGAACATTCACGCCAAAGTGGATAAATACAAATTGCACTGAGGGGTAGGGCTATTCCCTGAATGACTGGGGTCCTTCTGCATGCTCCTTGTCTTTACATTTAAAAATAAACAGGGTATCAAACCTGGAAGCTTGTAGTCAAGGTTTGTTGTGGACCCAATATAAGTGAGCTTGAACTAAGGGAACGATGATTGCTTTCTCTGAGCAGCTGCAGGCCACATTCTGACGTGACCCGCTTTAATGGGTACAGCTGATGGCCTGACCTCCTGGCTCTGGGGTCCCTGGATCACCACCCTCTGGAGGGGGTCGCGGCATAGTTAATATGCCAGAATCTCCAAGTTCCCAGGTGAGGCTGCTGGGCCATGTGGCCTGTGGCTGGAACTTCCTGGAGGCTTGCTCTGAAAGCATCTCCTGGATTGGCACAGAGGAGTCAAGTGAGAACAGGGCAGTGCCTGACTTGCAGTGGGTGACCCGTCATAGATCTTCTGCCCAGTGCATCTGGTATGGGGCCTGATTGGACATGCAACGTTTGGGCAGTCTGGACTCCTCGTTCCTTCAGGATGTGACTGCCGGTTTTAAGCGATAGTGGTGGCATTTGCTTTTAAGGTCTTCACGAGTCCAAGCTTGGGAGCCATGCAGAGCATGCCGGTGTCCAGGGCCCAGCTGGGAGCCTCTGTTCTCCTGAGCTTACTGGGCTGACATGCTGGTCTGCATCTGCTTATTAGCAGCTCGTAGAGAGGGAAATCTTTTTGTTTTACAAGGAAAGGGGATGTTTGATGCTAGAAATCTTTCAGGACTGGCATGCGGAACGCCGGCAGATGTTGAAAGCATTCCGACCATGTTGATCCTACCAAAGTTTGTTTAAAGATTTGTGTAAACTGCCATCACAGAAAGGGCTGCGGGGAGGCGAGAGGCTCCAGATCCAGCTCCGGCTCTTATCAGAGATCCTAAGAAGTAAAACGCTTGAAGAGTACTCTGGCTTGGAGGACAAATGCAGCAGTGTCTTGCGGATGGCCTTCCCAGGGACACTTACTGAGGAGGAGACTTCTGGGGCACTCTTGGGATTAATGCCTGTAGAAGGAAGGAGACGGGAAGCTTTAGCCGAACCTGCAAGGGCACTGGAACCTTCGGTCGGGTGGTCCTGCGGAGGTGTCCTGAGTCAGGCCGAGAGAACAGGACTTTGTACCCCAAGGTGGCCGGTCCCAGGAGCAGGCTGCCTGGGAGGAGTGGGGCAGTGCGTTTCAGCGAGGCTGTCCCTGGAGGGCCAGGGAGTGGTTCCAGCAGCTGGGGTGTAAGTCCTCTATTCCTTAAGGGTGCTCTTTGAGGTGCTTGGCTAAGCCTTGGCTGCACCCCAAATGAACCTGTAACCTGGGCTTGCCTGGAACATTCACACCCCAGTAATGCAATGTTGCTTTGGGGTGCAGTAATGGACTAGGCAAGACCTCCTTGCCCATGCCTCCCGGGGGATCCACCTGCCACCTCTGCAGCTCTCTGTCTCTGGCAGAAACGTCCTGGCCCAGCTTGGCCATGCCTGGCCATGGCAGTCATGTCCTTGAGAACAGTTTCAGTCCAGGAGAGCTGAGGGTTGTTGCATAAATCCCCTCGTCTTGCCCCTCCATGACATGACACTGGGGCTACATCCCTACCCCTGAGCTCCTCAAGGCTGGAGCTCCAGTTGCCCACAGCTCCAGGTACTCAATAGCATGCCCCTAATCAGCTTTCTCCCCTTCTCTAATCTGGGGCTGAAGGTGCCCAGGATAGCCACAAGGATGGGGCCACCCCACCTCTCCAGGGTCACACCTGATTCCCTGGGAGGCCTTGGAGCAGGCTCAGCCCTGGGGGCCCTCCATGGGATGGCAGGTGAGGGTGCTTTTGAGGGCTTCCCTTCTGCATGGAGTCACATCCACAGGACAGGGCTGAGAGGCCCTTTGGTGGGACACTTTGATGCCTGCTTTCCATCACATCCTCAGTCTCAGAGGCTGGTGTGGACCCAGGCCAGCTGGGGGCCTTGGAAGCCAACTGATCCCTTGGCCAGTCAGTGCCAGGTGCTCCCTGTTGCTATGAATTGTGCATCCCCTCCCCACAAAAACTTGTTGAGATCCAGTCCTCGTGAAGGTGACCTAACTTGGAAATAGGGTCTTAGCAGATGTAATCGGAGGTCATTAAGGTGGGCCCTAATCTAATGATTGGTATCCTTATAAGAAAACAAAGAGACAGATGTACAGGGAAAACAGCCAAGTGCAGATGGGCCAGAGACTGGAGGGTACATGGACAAGCCAAGGAACACCAGGAACGGATGACAGGGGCAGGAGCTAGGAAGAGGCACAGAAGGGTTCCACGTGGAATCTCAGAGGGAGTGTGGCACCACGGACCCCTGAGTTTCTGACTCCAGGCCTCGAGGACTGTGAGACAATCCGTTTCTGCTGTTTGAGCTACCCCGTGTGTGACATTTTGTTATGGCAGCCCCAGCACACCACACACACCCCATGATATGACACGTCCTTGTGCTCTCCTGTGCCACGGTTATAACCACTGTCATGGCCACCCTATCAGCGCTTCTCTTCCTGTGCTCGGCGGGTCACTGGATGAAGTTAAACCCAGAAGCCGAGTGCTTTCACTCCATGCGGCCCAGCCACCTGCATCACTTAGCTCATCTTCACAATGACAGGCTGGGCGGCATCATCATCCCCACCATGCAGAAGAAGAAACTGAGGCTCGGAGGCAGCTTAGCGACAGATTCGTAGAACTGCCCAGGACTGCGCAGTCTTCTGTGCAATGTGATTTACCCAGTTTTCTTACGTTTGTGCCCTCTTTTTGCTTTCTCTATGAATACACAAGATTAAAAAAAAATCTTTAAGACAAAATTAAATACTCTAGTATCCAATCTCTTGGCTCCTACGCTCCTACACTCTGCTCATCAAGATAAGTAGACATGGCACACGTTTCCGAATTCATCTTTTACAACATTTCCAGTAGGAAAAATGGGTTGAATCATACATAAATTAAAATGTGCCAGCAGCAAAACGAAACAATAGATTTGTTTATATCTGTATCTCTGGGGAAGGTTTCCAAAGACAGAACCTAAAGCTGAGCTCTAATATTAACAATGGGTTTGTAAACTCAAAGTCAAGGATGACTTTGATCCAATGCTAAAAAGTGGGAGGACGAAGCCCAGGGTGTTCCTGGGCAAGCTTGGGAATGATATTCACGGAGGGCGTGAGCAGTGTTCCACAGTGAAAGCCAGGCCATGAAACCATCTACCAAAATAGCAACACACTTTCCAGTAACCCTAGTTTCTTTAAAAGCCGTGTAATACCTAAATCCCACAATTATAGTTGAGAAACTCTCCTGCCCCACCTTTTTTCCCATTAAAGCTGTGCCTCTACTGTGTCCATTAGTCACTTGGCACGTTCTGAATAGAACAGAATGACTCAGTTTAAACAAGTGCAGGAGGCAAGATCTTTCTTTTCCATTGTCAGCTCAGAAGAGAATTTTTTCCTTTGTTACTGTTTGTTGTGGAAAGGAGGTGTGTGGGAGTTGCTGTGGTCAGTCTTTAGATAGCACCTTGCTGAAAACAGATAGAACGTTCTTCACAAGGCAACCCTGCAAGGACAACTTTGTGTGGAGAAGCAGGACCAGAGCCACCCAGAGCTCTTTGCAGGAGCTGGAGGATCATTGCTGGCCTGGGTTAGCTAGGGGGTGACAGTCCAAATGGCCTTGAACAAGCCAGCTCAGACACACCAACCCATAGCCTGGGATGTACCCAGCTATCTAGTCTACCTGCGATTTTGGTAAGGTAAAGTGCAGGTGGCTTAAGCCAGACTGAGAGTGTCTCCAGGTGGCCAGGGGTGCTCTGCATTGCTTTCCCCCGGCGGCCAGCCCAAGGTGCCACTTGAACAGCAGCCAGCCCAGCAGATCACCCGAGGGTGGAAGGACCTAGTGTTTGTGGGTGGCATCTTTTAAGAAAAACACAATCAGGAAGGTTCTGGGATTTTGGTCAGTGCCGTGCATTTCAGGGTCCAGGCCATGGCTCAAGGCCGCCCCCCCCCCGCAGCACCCTCACTCTGCTAAGCCATTAGGGGTGCTAACTATGTGTGCCCAGAGAAGCTCCAAAAGCCCATCGTGGCTGGGTTGCTAACGTTGGCCAACCACTGTTCACCTTGGGTGGCTCTGTAGATAGCTCCAGCTGCCCCATGTATGAACCAGGGCAGTCCTCCAACCGTGCCAGCTGCCATTCATGTAGAGACAGTAGATTTGCATGGCCAGTGCTTCACATAGATTGCTCTTCCCCTAGCAGCTGCAGAGATATGCCTGAAATTCACACAGGCTGCTCAAGGGTCAGCCATGGTTCCTGGATGCATGGCCCAGGGTCCACTCAGATTTCTTTCATCTGACTCACCCAGGTAGAGGAATTCAACATGCTTCTCCATCCTTGTATGGTCTCCCTTGAGAATCAACCACAAACTAAGCTCTGATGACCGTAGATAACAAGCAGTACACATTTGGGACCAAGAATGAAAGAAACACAAACTGCAAGATGCTGATAGATTCCTTTCCACCTGGCCGTCTGGTCTTGGCAGTCACGTTCCGCTTGACGGAGCCCTAACACTTTACTGGAGCTCGAAAACCCACCTAGCAGGGACTGGATCTTCCGGAAATGGTGCCACATCTGCTACCATCTTTGCCACGTGTAAAAATCTCCCATTCCACAAGACACTTGCCAAAACCCTCCTGAGCAAAGGGCTGAGGGTGCGTCCTGCCTGGCCTCTGGGAGCCCACCTCTCCAGGGCTCCAGGAGGCCCCGGCTCCCTCAGGAGAGATGCAGTAGGCCCACCCCAGTGAAGACTCCTGGAATCAAAGATCTCTTCGCTGAGTTATAGGATGCCTCCGCCTTATGGTCAGGTATCTAGCTGCTACTTTTATACTGATTAGCTTCCTAATAGAAATAAGTCTCTGAGATAGATTTATTTTTTTAATCCCCAGTTTGTGATAGATACTCATCATTAAAGAAAACATAGGCCTTTTCCACAAATTGAAAAATACACTAAAAAAATAGGCCAGGCGCTGTGGCTCATGCCTGTAATCCCAGCACTTTGGGAGACCGAGGTGGGCGAATCACTTGAGGCCAGGAGTTTGAGACCAGCTTGGCCAACATGGTGAAACCCTGTCTTTACTAAAAATACAAAACAAAACAAAAGTAAAGGGGCATAGTGGTGGGCACCTGTAATCCCAGCTACTTGGGAGGTTGAGGCAGAAGCGTCACTTGAACCCAGGAGGTAGAGACAAGAGTGAGCCAAGATTGCGCCGTTGCACTCCAGCCTAAGTAACAGTGCAAGACTTCATCAAAAACAGAATACACTAAAAAGAATTGACCTGAGTTTAAGGAAATTAAAGGAAGTCAGTTCTGCACTTGCAGGTGCTTGTTCTCTATCACGTGTGAGCTCTATTGTACTTTGCAGCAGCCCTAAGAAGAGCGGAAGCTTCAGGAGATTTTAATGACTATCCCAAATGCGTGATTTTCCAAGAGCTGGCTGCGGGCTTCCTTCCCTGTCTCTCACCGCTGAGCACCACGTGTTCTAGGGGCTGTGTGGCTGGGGGCCTGGGTGTCTGTAGGGCTGTGTGTCTGGGGGTTGTGTGTCTAGGGGGCTGGGTGTCTGCAGAGTTGTGTGTCTGTACAGCTGTGTGTCCGGGGACTATGTGTCTATAGAGCTGTGTGCCTGGGCCTGTGTGTCTGGATGTCTTTTCATTTGGAGCAGGTGTTTGCCTCATCCTCTCCCAGGTTAGCAGCAGTCTCGCAGGACTCCTTTCTGTGGCCAGGCCTATCATCTGCACCAGAAGTTCATCTCCACATGTATCCTGTCCCTGGCCTCAAGTCTTTTTTTCAGTTATCTCAGTAGAGGTGGTTTGAACTAGGTTAAAATTGATCTTCCATGAAGCTGGAAGCTTCACCAGGGGCTGGGGGACACGACTCAGGTCCCAGACAAGTTTTTTTCTTTTTTGAGATGGAGTCTTGCTCTGTAGCCCAGGCTGGAGTGCAGTGGTGCTATCTCAGCTCACTGCAAGCTCCGCCTCCTGGGTTCACACCATTCTTCTGCCTCAGCCTTCCAAGTAGCTGGGACTACAGGTGCCCGCCACCACACCTGGCTAATTTTTTGTCTTTTTTAGTAGAGATGGGGTTTCACTGTGTTAACCAGGATGATCTCCATCTCCTGACCTCGTGATCCGCCTGCCTCTACCTCCCAAAGTGCTGGGATTACAGGCCTGAGCCACCGCGCCCGGCCAGGTCCCAGACAAGTTTAACAACAGAATCCTGTGTTTCAAACCTGTGTTCTGCTGGGCCCACAGCCTCCAGTTTTCCGAGCACCCCACCCCTCCCTATTGTCCACATGGGCTTCCTGGCTTTGGGCCCAGCCAGTGAAGGTGTTAGGACCTGCCATCCTCTAAATCCGAACTACGTGGGCATCATGAATCCAAGTCAGTCCAGAACCATGGCCCATGGATGGGCAGGTACCAGGGGGCTCTGGGATGCGGGACAAGCGGCCTTGTCCATGCAGGCATGTGCACCAGGTGGGGCTTCCCCTCATATCTCTTCCTGTGGGCTGCACCTCACTGGCCGAACTCTGTGTGTGGTAATCCAGCCTCGGGTGACTCACCTAACCTCTCCAAGGGTCTGGAGCTCGTGATCAAGACCTGTCCCTCTGCCCCGCCTCCCACCTCCCTCTGGGCCGCTCAGCTCCCCGGGACCTCTGGGCAGGCTCCCCCTGAGACCTGCCATCCGCTCTGGAAACCACTGGGCTTGCTGGCTCTTCACAGCCTTGTTCCAGACTGTATCTCGGCAGGACTCACTTCTGTACGGTGTCCTGGTGATCCAGCACTCCCCGCTTTGCTAAAATGCAGACTCCAGGGGCAGGCTCTTGTTTTGTCCTGGAGGCATTCTTGCACTGTAGAAGTGAACCCAACACAAGTCACAGCCACGTGGCCTGGGCACACCTTGCTCCATCTTAAAGGCGAGGAGCCCCAGTCCCTGAGCTCTTGCCAACCTGTCCAAGACCACATGGTGGCTCTGGAAGAGAAGGAGCAGGTAGCCTGGGATGTGCCTAGGGACTTTCTGAAGACTCAACCATACCAGTTATGACCTCCCCCTGCTCCTCCTTGCAATATCCCTCTTCATTCCTTATGGAGAAGTGTGGGCTCCATAGAATGAACTGGCAAGTGTATATGGCGTGGATGGCTCTGAGCAGCTGCCACCACCTGGGGTAACATGGGCAAGGTAGAGGACACAGTCTCCAGCCAGGACCCTATCACCAGCTGCCTGGCCTGGTACAAGCTATGTTACTGCTCCCTGCCTCGGTTTCTTCGTCTGTACAGCGAGGATAATAACAGTGCTTACCTCTTAGGGTTACCATGTGGTTTAAAGAAGGAAATGCAGAGAAAGTGCTTAGGACAGTGCTGGCCTTGTAGGAAAGACTCACAAATATTCATTGTTTCATTGATGAGAGCGAGAAGTGCGCTTGTTACATATTCACCCAATAGTGTGGGGTGGAGGAATGATGTACAGGCGGACACTCTCTTGGAGGACCTGCTAGTGTCTTCCTTCCTCTGTACATGAATGGCGACACAGAGCAGGAGGAAGTCTCAAGTTAACTTGTTTTTCGTTTCAAAGCATCTCGTGTCATTTAATAGCCCTGCACTCACACTCGCCCGGAAGTGTGAGCTTGGTTCTCCCTGCAGCAGCATCGTCACTAATGGGTATTTTCAGCCCTGCTGAGGAATCTGGGCCTGCTCCTTGCCTCCCTCGCCTTCCTCTGCAGCCCACGTGAATGAGCCTGCCTGCCTGCTTAGGGACTGGTCCCTGCAGTGTGGCTCCTGGGGCCCCAGCTTCACTCCTTCAAGGGCCAGGATGTTGAAGAATGGGGAAAAGGGCCTCTATGCTAGTCTGCCCTGTGCGGCCCAAGGACCCTTGCCAAGACCAGGTGGGGGTCAAAGTGCAGAAAAAGAAGGATGTCGATTTCAGAAGAAACCGTCGTGGGAATGGCAGGATGGCTCCAGCGTCGGCAGCTCCCCTGGGCCCCCACCCCAGCAGCTCTTGGCAGCAGTCACACAGCTCTCGCATCCAACCTCTGCCACATGGAAGCAGGCCTCGCTTCCCCCAGCTTTGCTTCCCTGCCCTGCAGGGCTCCTTTCCTGTCCCAGGGAGCTCGCTCTACTTTCCAAGCAGTTCTGTGGCCAACAGCTGGAGTCTTATTTTAGGGACAAGCTGGCAGCCCAGCATTTGTACTGAATGTTCCGGGTCGGCCTGGCCCGCGCCTGGTGCACCAGTGGGAACCCCATAAGGCTGGGCGTGGGGGAGCGAATTGCTTCTGAGGTTTGCTGACATTCTGTTTGGCTGCCTGAAATGCTTTCTCTTCATTCAAAGAGCAGCTGCTGGTCTCCGCCTCTCTATCTTTCCTTCCTCCTCCCAGTGGCTTCCCTGTTCCTGCTATCCTGGCTTTCCTGGCTTTTTTGATCCTCATCCTGGCTCTGGGGGGAAGGAGGATGGGTCTGGAGCAACTGTGAGACCCAAGCCTGGGCCCACCACAACAGAAGATGCAGCCTCCCAACCCCAAGAGCCCAAGATTGGAGGCCCTGAGCAGAAGCTGGGGTAGGTGAAGTGGGCGCTCAGTCTGGGTGTTATCTGGGGAGGAGCTTGGGTCTCGGACACACTGGTAAGATGCGCTCCACTCGACCCTCATCATAACCAAGGGCCCTTTGGTGGACTTTTGCTTCTGGTGGCCTCAGGGCCCCTGTCTTCTGGCTACTGCCGTCTGTGGCGGATGAGGGATGTCTGACTTCCCCTCTCTGGGCTGTTGGCGGGAGTGGGGGCAGTGGGAGAACACACCTATCAGGCAGTCGCACCCCTGCACAGAGGAGCAGAGACTGTGCCTCAGCCCCAGATTCCTGCCCAGTGGGACCACATCACGGACAGACACGTTCCTAGCTGGCTGTGTGCCGTCCCTGCCACCTCGGGCTCCTGGGAGGCACCAAAGGCACATGGGGGGGTCCCTGAAAGGGCGGCACCCACCACAGTCAGCTGCCATCATGCAAGGCACCGAATCTGCTGTCCTGGTGGATGGGATCCCCTTTCTGCCTTTCCTGTTCAGCCTCCCCAGGTCCCATGCCCTCTCTGTGAGGCCATGGCAGGATATGTTGTGGGCAGCTGGATTTCCGGCCCTCTCTGGTAGAGTCAGAGGGGTTGCCTTTGACCAGCAGGAAAGGGATTTGAAGGCAGACGCAAGTGGGCCCTGCCCAACTCAGACTGAGGAGGAAGTTTCTGCAGCTGCGGAAGGAGAAGCAATGAATAGCCACTGTCTAGACCCTCCCCTATGACTCCACCCCCAAGGTGCTCCAGACTGGCCTAAGACTCCCCTCTTCCGTCCTAGCCACACCACTCCTGGTGTGAGCCAGGTAGGCAGCCCAGCCCTCTCCAGCCCCGGCTCCTGGCGGCAGGAGGTGCCTTCCTGGCTGTAGCAGGAAGAGTCTCCAGGTTATATGGCCATGTCCCTGTGCCAGGACTCGGGGTAGGGGTACACTCTGCTCTGGCTTCTGCAGGAGGTGAGTTCCAAAGGAGTCAAGCTTTTGGAAGAGAAATTGGTGGCTGTGCTTTTGACCTGGCATTGCAGGAGCATAAGCCCTGGTCAACTTGTACGAAAAAGCCAGACCCACTGTCACCATCTCACAGGCTGTGTCGCGTGCTCTGGTGGTGAGGGCCAGTTTCCCAGCCCTCCTCCCTAGCAGGGGACTGCTCAGGGCAGAGCTCTGGAGATACTATGGGTTCCTTTGGTGGGAGAGCCTGTGGCCAGGTCAGCGAGGACAACAGAGCGGGAGCATGAGAGTGGGCTGGAGAGGAGCTGTTTGTCCTGCTTCCCTGACCCCAAGGAGGGCACAGTCCCCAGGCTATTTTAGGGGAGCAAGAACTGGCCAGTCAGAATGTGCCTGAGCCTCTCCCCAAGACAGCAGAAACATCAAGGAGGAACATCTTTGTCTTGGGGGAGCCACGTGGAATTGTATCTGGAACAGATTGTGAACAGGAGCACCTGTCAATTTACATTTATCAGGACTTGGTTCTTTTCCCTGCCAGACTTGCCCTGCAAATCTCGTGGTGGGGTGGGGATCAGAGAGCAGAGGGCTTATCTTGACTTTCACGATCTTAGTGCTAATGATAGTTACCCAGGTTGGAGGTTTTTAGCCCCTTTCTTGGCCCTAGACCCAATGGCTCCGTCCATGATATTTTTCAAAGTCTAGTGAAGCAGCAGAGAGAGGAGTGGGAGGGAGGAGAAGAGAGAGACAGGACTCTGTTGGCAGATGCCCTGCTGTCTTCCAAGACCCTATATAGGCTTCTGTGGAGTTCTTGCAGCTGAAAGCTGAGTCCTTTGCCTGGGGCAGGGGTGGCGTGGGTTCTTGGCCATCACACTCCTGGAACCCTGAATCTTACTGTTCCACAGTCACAGACCAGCCAGGCCTAGGACCTCAGAGCTGCTTGTGGGCCCGTGGAAAGTCACTTGCTTCCAGTCGGCACTGGGCCTGCTGCGATTTTGCAGTTTCTGCCCTGCACATTTTTAGGTCTCTAAAACTCTCACAGTTAATTTTTTCTCTTCCTTTAATGGCACCCAGAAGGGCACCCAGCATTATGCATCAGGTGTTTGACCCAGCTGGATGTGGGATGGAGGGCGTTTGGTGGGTCCTGGGAGGAGTTCAGGCCAGGTCAGGATTTATCATTGTTATTGATGCTACAGATAACAGCCTTGCCCTGAAGGCTTTCACATAGTTTATCTCTTTTCTTGTTACTCTGATAGAGCTGGGATTGTCCACCACCTGCTCAGTGAGGGCTAACATTGAGTATCCAGCAAGAGTGCTGTATTAAATCATATCTTGGCCAAGCACTATGGCTCATGCTTGTAATTCCAGCATTTTGGGAAGCTGAGGTGGGAGGTTCACATGAGCTCAGTTTAAGACCAGCCTGGGCATCATAGTGGGACCGTGCCTCCACAAAAAAAAAAAAAAAAAAAAAAAAAAAAAAAATTAGCCAGGCATGGTGGCACATGCCTGTAGTTCATCTACTCAAAAGGCTGAGGTGGGAGAATAGTTTGAGCCACAGGAAGCGGACACTGCCGTGAGCCATGATTGTGCTACCGTACTCCAGCCCAGGCGATAGAGTAAGACTCTGTTTCCAAACAAAAAGCAAAATCTCCCACTTGGTGGAGAACTCTCAGAGTGCTGGGGAAGGGGCTCCGGAGTCCACAGCCTCTGTTCTCCTCACCCCTCCCTCACTTCCTGGCTGTGTGGGTTTAGCTAGATCAAATTATCTCAGGGTTAGTTTTAGAAGCCAAGGTTTGCATGCTAGGCCCTAAAAAAGATTGCATTTTCAAAAGGCAGTCACATCAACCTAAAAACTCTCTCATCAGCTTTTCTTGCAGTATGGCTTGACACCCCTCCACTGGGAGGTGAGCTCTCTGTCCCCTTCCCTAAGACCTGCTTCCCTCAGTAGACTCTGATGGAGGTCACCTTATGTGACTCGAAGCTGTGTCATAACAGGTGATACAGATCACAGACGGCGCCTGGCCCGCACTCTCTTGGTTTGTTCACTCTGTGGGAAACCAGCTGACATATTGCGAGAACACTCAAGCAGCCCTGAGGAGTGGCCGACACCCAGGATGAGGGACCACAGCCCAGCCCTCGGGGGATTCCAGCCAGAAATGCCTGAGTGAGCCAAGACCCACAGAAACCATAGAGATGATAAGCCATTGTTGTTGTCTTCAGCCACTGAATTTTTTTTTTTTTTTTTTTTAATTTAGTATGATACCCTGAACAGGTCCATGGCAATAAGAAGAAATCATTATTGCCTTACTGGATTTTAGATTACAGGCAGACAGAAACTTGCTAGCTCAATTGCCAAGCCTCACGCTTTAATTTATGAATAAAATTTCTGTTGTGCCCATTGACCATTTAGGTATCAACTTCTAAGGGTTTTTTCTTGTTTTGTTTTGTTTTGTTTTCTTCTGAGACCAAGTCTTGCTCTGTCACCCAGGCTGGAGTGCAGTGGCTTCATCATAGCCCACTGCAACCTCCACCTCCTGGGTTCCAGCAGTTCTCCTGCGTCAGCCTCCTGAGTAGCTGGGATTACAGGCGGCACTACCACATCTGGTTAATTTTTGTATTTTTAGTAGAGATGGGGTTTCACCATGTTGGCCAGGCTGAACTTCTAAGGTTTTTAAATGTGGCTCTCCTGGCTCTGATATAATTGGAAGTAAAACGGAGACAAAAAACATGGCTCTTCACCTACTGCTCAGCATACCTGGGCACCTGGACTTCTTGTTTATTTCTTTTTTCTTCCAACCAGAAAGCTCTGTAAATAAGAAGAAGGGGACTGAGACCCACAGGGTTGCCTGGACATTTGGAAAATAATTTTAAATATTTATACTTGATCTATAGGAGATTACACATTTGCTATGGAGAGCTTCAATTACTAAATGATTAGGTTCACTAGACTAAAAAACAATAATTCTCTGTTGAGAAAGTATTTTCTATTTCTACTTTAAACTTTGCTCTGCTCTGGTTAAATGTGTTAGAAAGGAACATTTGTGCTTGTTAAAGGAAATTGTCAGAAGAAAACGAAGGAGTTGAAAAGGAAGGATGTTCTTGGATTTGGAGTTCCAACAAAAGAATGTAAGTGCTGGATGCAAACTTCCAGTTGCTTGCACATCTCTGGGCAGAAAGGAGTTTGGTGCTAAGTGCAGGTGGAAAAGGGACTTCTATTTCCTGATTGGGGTGACTTGACCGTGGTGAGTATGTGTTCATCCACAGTACCAGAGCGTGTGTTCATTCTTTACCCTCTTCCTCATGGGCACCACACTTCCAGCTTCTGCTGCAGGCCATCGTGGCTCTGGGATGGAGTCCTGCACAGGGCATGTGGGCGGATGTGGCAGCTTTTTAAATTCTCTGTGTCTCCTTCACGTTCTCTCCTCTCATTTGCTGGACAGACAAAAAGGGCCTGGAAACCTCCGAGGCCATGGTGGTGACAGGGCCACTGAGGAGGGAAAGCCTGAGTCCCTGAAGGTTTGTGTGGAGTACTATTTCCCCCAACCTATGGTAGACTGGGACAAAGGGATAAACAAACTTATAGCTTATTAGGTCACTGAGAGTTAAGAGTCGTTTTCATAGGTGTTAACTCATCTTGGCTAATATACCTACAAACACCTAGGGGACAGGGACACTTGATAGTGTTCCTTGTCTTTGCAGAGTCTAGCTGGTAATGGGCACAAGGATGTTTACAGAATGAATAAGTGAGAGATAAATGTGTCTTTACTTAGGGCAGCATGGTGCTCTGCTTTTCTTTCCTTTTGTTTTCACAAGATAATGGAAGAAGAAAGTGCTGAGGTCAAACATTGCTATGGTCTAATGGTGTCCCCCCTAAAATTCATATGATGAAATTCTAACCCCCAAAGTGATGGTGTTAGGAGGTAGGGCATTTTGGAAGTGATGAAGTCATGGGGGGTGAAGCCCTTATGCATGGGATTAGTGCCCTTGTGAAAGAGGCCACAGCACTGCCTTCCCCACTCTACCATGTGAAGACACAGTGAGAAGTCATGGTCTATGAGGAAAGGGCATTCACCAGTCACTGAATCTATCAGTGCCTTGCTGTGGGACTTCCCAGCCTCCAGAGCTGTGAGAAATACATTTCTATTGTTTAAGAATCACCTAGTTGATGGTATTTTGTAATAGCAGTCTAAATGGACTAATACAGCACTCTAAATAGAAAAAATGGAAACTTCCTAGCTCTTAGCTTCTTCTTACTTGTTTACAGAAGAATAAAGTCATCAAGAGTTATTGATGCAGCCCTGCCCTGGAGGGACCAAGAGAACAGGAACTTGTTTTCCTTGTGTTTACTTTTCTTCAAATCTATCCTGTAGATGCATCTGATGGTCAGAGTGGTATCATCTTAACACTTGTGCCTAATTGTTTTCATAAATAATCATATTTAGTAGCAAAAGAATAACTGAGTCAGAAAGTTTTATATAATAATGTCCTTTAGTTGACTGTGTTCTTGGAAACTCTGGTTGTTCAGAATTGCAGACAAAAATCGTATCACACCGGGAAAGAGCCTAGGTCAAAACGAAATTCCACGTTAGTGTTAAATTTGCAAACTTGAGGTGAACACAAGCATATTGTGTTAGTCTGTTCTCACACTACTAATAAAGACATACCCAAGACTGGGTAATTTATAAAGGAAAGTGGTTTAATTAACTCACAGTTCCACATGGTTGGAGAGGCCTCACAATCATGGCAGAAAGTGAATGAGGAGCAAAGTCATGTCTTACATAGCAGCAGGCAAGAAAGCATGTACAGGGAAACTCCCCTTAATAAAACCATCAGATCTCATGAGACTTATTCACTGTCACAAGAATAGCACGAGAAAGATCTGCTTTCATGATTTAATTACCTCCCATGATTCAATGTCCCTCTCGTGACACTTAGGAATTATGGGAGCTACAATTCATGATGATATTTGGGTGGGGACACAGTCAAACCATATCACATATCATTGAATATTTTGTGTGTGTATTTCCAAAAAGGTGCTAAATTGTCCCTCTCCCATTCATAAAAATGTAACTCCAGGTACTTTCACCTCCAGCCTGCATGAGCCTGCTCAGAATCAGACAACCCACAAACATCCTCCATCTTCAACTCCACACGTCACAGGTGGCTTTCATGGACAGCCAACAACCACCATGCTTTACTGAAAAAATATAGGAAGAGAAACATGCAAAATGCCACATGGTAAGCAAGGACTGGAATATGTTTTTAGAAACTCATGTGTTTCTTATTAGAACATACCAAGTAGATTTTCGACTCCTTAAATAACTTTATTATGGATCTTCATGTCAAAGAGGGAGTTTTAAACGGAGATATTGATAGGCTCAATTACTTCCATAGGTTATTACATTTTCCTTCATTGCAGACCTGGCTATGTGCTGTGGTCAACACATTTGTACCTGCCTACCCTTGGATGGATTTTACTACATTTAGTGGCTACAAACACCCAATTTTCATGATTACAAGGCTCTTTGAAAAATAGGGCTAAAATCCCCTATGGATGGAGTCCAAAAGCATGCATGTGTATTTACTTTGAACTACCAGAACAATCTTGGTCATGTCCTTCTATCTGTTCAGTGTACAGGCTTCGACTTCCAGTTTTTATTGCACAAACACCATGCTGTGGATGTTTGAATCTGCAAAGGACAGAGCGGAAGCCCAGCTGTAGCAAGCTGCATTTTCATTCTGAATGTCTCGGAGATTAGAATTTAATGTAGTTCACAGGAGTTAAGGTTTTCTTCCAAATCCTTTGACATGTTGTGGATTGTGGATTCCAAGTTTATGATCATGTTTATTAGCGCCTTCCGCATTTGTGGTGCAGATTTGCCTGTGGGGGAATGCTTTACCCTTTCTGGTGGATAGACTTGTTTTTCTGAGGTTTGGGAGGCGGGGGTGGTGGTGATGATGCTAGAGAGGTTGTGTTGTCCCAACTTTTCCTCCTCCCTGTCTCCTCCCAAGATGTGGGAGTCATAAAACCTGAGTTAAACTGAGCAAAAATGCAAAACCTCACGGCCTAGGAAGATGCCTCAGAGCAAAGGTCCTGAGACGTCATTGGGGTGCGCACCCACAGGGACTGATTTCAGGGACACGTGTGGTCGGTTGTGGCTTTAAAACATAGCCTGAATTCTGTGATACTCCTCCAGTTGAGAGATGGGGTCCCCCTCTCCAAGCCCTTCACGGTTGGTAACCCCATGACTCCACAGCAGCCGAGCACAGGGAGAGTGGGCTGAGGCCCGGCTTGGTCCATGGCTCTCGTGACTCTGACCTGGAATCATCTCCTTGGTTAAAGCCTTGTCCTGTTGGGAGGCTGAGGCTTCTCTCTGTCATTAGGGGTATAAACATCAGGTGGACTGTTCTCGGGTGAGGGAAGGAAGAGACATAGGAAGTCAGGAGGAGAGGACACTGAGGAGAGAGCCGCCCACCCCAGACCCAGCCAAGCGTCCCCACCTAGGACTCCTTCTGTCTGTGTTTGTGGACATCACAGCCAGACGGAGTTGCAAACCCCACAGTGTTTTCTTTTCCTGGGTGGCTCAGCTCCTGGAAGCTCATCCGTCTCTTGTGTAACGAGGTGGTCTGACAAATGCCTTTTGCTTGGGAATTTGTGACTCTGTGTTTGCGATGCAAGCCTGGGGCTACTGCTGCTGTTGCAGGCTGTGAAACATGGAGTGGCTGCAGGGTTGGGGGCTTTGGAGCTTCCTCTAAGGAAAAGGAGGCACTGAGTTCAGAGCTCTGGCCTCCAGCTCAGTGTCTGCTTTCATGGGGTATGGTGACACGGAGAGCAAGGCTGTCTGTTTGGAAGAAGCGAGCAAACTGTCCCCACACGTGAGAGAAACCAGGAGACTCAATTCCAGTCACGGGGAAGTGACCTGTCATAGCCCTGAGTCTGAGAAGACGTCTAGTCGGGGACACACCAAGGCAGAGCTTGGGTGTGAGGCCAGAGCAGGATGGACCGTCCTGTGCAAATACAGGTTTGGGAACAGAACTCTTGCTGGTTGAGACTTCCTGATAGAAGTACCCAGGAGGCCCCACTTTCCATCGCTGGGCCCCCCTTGTCTGTGCAGTGGGTCCTCATGCTGTACCTTTGTGAGTGCGGTTGCTGGTGTGGAACTCTGTCTGGGTAGTGGAGTGGGGCTGCGGAGAGCTGGAGGGATAGTTTTGGGAGAGTCAGCACCGGGGGCTACTTTCCTTGCTGTGTGGGACCCAGTGCCTGCAGCCATCTCCTTGAAGCGAACTTTTAACAAAGTTCTTTGTATGGTGAGCTAATCGCTCTTTCCAAAATGAGTCTAGCCGGATGTTTCCCTTCTCTGTCTAGGAATGGAAGAGCACGTGTTCCCACTGCACTACCCACATGTTACAAAAAAAAAAAAAAAAAAAAAAAATCAAACAAATGTCGAGCTGAGTTCATGACACTTACGCCCATGTGCTTAGGGCAAAGGTCCGGATACCTGCCCTTGTCTTTGAAGTAGGTACACAGCACGATGGACTGATGAGTGGGTGAACAGATTTGAGAGAAAGCAGGTATGGCAAAATGTTCATGGTGCATGCACACTGTGGGGTTGAGGATGCAATTCTTTCCGCTTTTCTAGAGATTAGAAATGTTCACAGTGAAACACTGGGTGATCTCAGAGTGATGAGGCCCCTTAGGGTCACCCACTCATGTCTCTATTCTGCATTGATCACACTGTCAGAGTACAGTACTAGAGATGGGACATCTGCCTTTTGGTAGTGCATGGTGTGTATTCTTGGGAAGGGCACCCTGTGGTGGTGCCTCCTGCAGGCCAGTCAGCAGCCCTGGCCCCCAGGCACTGACTCCTGGGAGAAGCCCTCAGTCACTGAGACAAGGCCAGACAGGGCAGATGAGCCAGTACCACCCCAGGTCGACAAGCACTAGTCTAGGCCTGGAAGGCCCAGGGAGGACAGCCTGCCCTGGGGAGGGTACACAGCATGGGAGCGGCTGCCGCAACCTAGACCCTGGGAGCCTGAGTCCCTGGTTGGACTCTTTGTTCATTCTGTTTCTTCTTATAAAACCAAATGGTGCTTGAGCCAGTCGTTTAGGGAATGGTAGCAGTTCTCTGCTCTGGGTACCACTGAATGTACTGAAAATCACCATGGTCGTGCTTTCTCTTCAAGTTCATGAAACTATGGGGGAGGCGGGGCAGTGTGTGTTTGGAGTTGTTTTTCCAGGAACCATGACAGGTCTTGCTGATTCACACACAACAGAGAAGTATCTGATAGGGCTGCCAGGTTTAGGGCTGCAGCCTGTGACCTTGAAACGATGTTTTTAAATCTAAAGTTACTGATCTAAGTAGTATTAAACCTGAGACTCCACCTGTTCCTAGCTGGAGCTCACAATTAAAGTCAGTCAACCAGATTTACCATTTGTGGTTAAGTCACTGTCAATGCCACACACTCGTTGGGGGGGTGGGGGTTGTACTGTGACTGCTCCAGTGGCCGAAGGAACCTCACTGTTTCCAATGTCAAGCCTGTGTTTCTGTGGGAACCCAGCCATCCCTCCCCTACAGTAAGACCCAGCCCAACTCACAGGACATTCAGCTACTTTCCACTGAGAGATATTTTTTCTTTGGGGAGATTTCTTGCCTCGTTTTGGATCAAGCTTTTATTTTAAATTAGTGGTAAGCTCTAAGCATCGTGGAGATCAATGCAGGAAGCTTCCCCCTTTGTTCTTGATATTTTATGTGTACACGAAGCAATGGAAGGGGAAGCCTGCCTGGGCTCGGAATGACTGTACAGATATGGCAGTGATTTTGCTATGGCTGAGGGTGACCGTGGGGCACACCTGTTTCCCAAGTTACTGCCTCAGTTTACCTGAAGTGATTTTAATTTGGCTCTGGGTTTACTCATTTAGAAGCACTAAGGAAAGGTTTGCTGCAATTTCTGGTTAAAATTGGCCCATCGATCATGTGTGTTTTTCTGCATTCCCTCTGAATCATCACAAAATTATAGTAAATGAATAGGAAAAGATATCAATCCAAAGGGATGTGGATACCAGCAGATTAGACATGTCAACACAGTTTTGGAAAATGGAAAATACATGGCTTAGCTTAGTTAATACCTGTGTATTTAGTTAATACACAGGTATTAACTAAAACCTACGTACTAGCAAGTTTGTGTATGTGTGTGTGAGAGAGAGAGGTACTGGTATAACAAAAAAGAAAACTTATGGTTGTTCCAGTTACTGTTGGTGCACAACAAACTAACCCAAATGAGAGTACACAAAGGTCATCTTGTCATCCCCACAGATTCTGTGGGTCAGGAATTCAGACAGAGCAGAGCAGGGCTACGTTATGTCTGATCCACTGTGTCAGGAGCCCTGGCTGGGAATACTCAAAAGCTGGACTCAGCTGGAGCTGTCAAGGGAGCACCTCCACGTGGCTTCTTATGTGGCAGGGCTTCCTCACAGCATGGTGGCTAAGTGACAGTGGGAACATTCCAAGTCTCTAGGTGACAGCTGCTTGGCCTTTTCTGACTTAGTTGCAGATGTCACATTGCCCTTTTTTTAACCATAATCAGTTGTTTGAAGCAGTCACAAGCCTGCCAGATTGAAGGGTCCGTAGATCCCTACCTCTCAACAGGAGAGTAGCAGAGAACTGTGGAACCATGTTTTACAACTGCAACAATGGTCACACAGAACCCCAGGAGACTTGCAATCAGAAGCACCAAAGGCCAGGATGTGGCACAGTCACCCTGCAGAAGGCAGGAAAGTTACTCCTTGGAGACGCTGACCAGGGAGGCTCTGAACTTGGAGATTCCGGTCAGAGTTGAGGACACAGAACCCAGATGGAGAACAGATGAATTAAGTGAAAACTTGCTTTCTGAATAGTCAGACCCCTCCCACTCAGCCCTCCATTCAGTTTTGGGAACGTTGCCACCAGGATTATGCCCGTTACCCAGAATGTCAAAGGATTCTTCTTTGGTGAAACTGAGAAACCAAAGAAAAATGACCTATTAATTGACATAAGACCACCAGGCACCCACCTGATAAACCTACAGCGAAGTGATCCTATGACAAGCTCCACTCATCCACATTGAGCTTCCAGCCAGCCGACTGGGGCCTTGATTAGTGAAAGAGATGGCCCTAGACACCTGAGCAGCTGGGGAAAACCTCTGTTGGGAAGACACAAACACACAAACAAACGAAACAGCAACAACCAGAAAAAAGGAACTCAGGGAAAGAAGTACAATGCATTAGAAAAACAAAGACAACTCCAAGACAATGCAAGAAATAGCCAATGGTGAGATGTTTAAAGAGAACTTTTAGGGTATGTGAAAGAGCTCTTAGAAAATAAAAAAAAATGTGGCAGAAGTAAAAAACTCAATAGGAGTTTGGGAAACGGTGTTGAGGAAATCTTCCAGAAAATGGAACAGAAAACCAAAGAGACATACAAGAAGAAAATTCAAGGACTAATCAAGGAGATACATCTGACAAAAGAGGAGTTCCAGAAATAGAAAACAGAGAGAGAGGAAATCATTACAGACATTTACCAAAATGGAAGGAGGGGAATATTTTAGGCTGGAAGAACCATGAAGTGCTCAGCACAATGGTGGACAAAAAACCCCCCACATCAATGCATATCATCATGAAACTCAGGACACCGGGGATAATGAGAAGGTATTAAAGGCATGTTGTGGAGGAGTGGGAAAAAAGAAGGAAGAGAGAGAGAGAGAGAGACTGAGAGACTGAGAGACAGCGAGAGAGAATAGATCCTATGCAAAGGGTTTAAGATGAACTTGACCTCAGACTCCTGCTCAACAGCCATGGGAATCGAACACCAGGGAAAGGATGCCTTCCACACCCTGAGGGGAAATGACATGCATCCTAGAATTTCATACTCAGACAAACTTTCAGTAAGGTGCAAAGCTCAATGAGTGAATTTGCTGCTAGAAAATTTGACTGATTGCTTATGAAAGTGTCCACATTTTCCTTGGTTTAGATTCACACAGAATCTTTCAGAAGGTTCTGAAAGCTCTGCAGCCTCATCTGGTATGATGTTTATCCCAAATTTACAGGTACCTTCCTGACATGCTTTTCCCTTCAAGTGGCTCCCATGTCTGTTTTCCTTTATGGTCAAACTTCTCAAAAACATAGTACACATCAGTGCTTCTAACTTTTTTGGACCTCTTTTTTGTTTTTTTGGACACAGTCTAGCACTGTCGCCCGGGCTGGAGTGCAATGGCAGGATCTTGGCTCACTGCAACCTCCACCTCAATGGCAGGATCTTGGCTCACTGCAACCTCCGCCTCCTGGGTTCAAGCAATTCTTCTGCCTCAGCCTCCAGGGTAGCTGGGACTACTGGTATGTGCCACTACGCCCAGCTAATTTTTGTAATTTTAGTAGGGATGGTGTTTCACCAAGCTGGTTTGAACCCCTGACCTTGTGATCTGCCCCCCTTGGCCTCCCAAAATGCTGGGATTACAGGCGTGAGCCACTGTGCCTGGTGGATCGCTCTTAAGAATTGATAAAAGTGACAGAACATCTTTTAGAAACGAAAAATGAATGTATGCATACATATGTGAGATTTTCCAGTTAACCTGGAAGGTCCACAGGTACACGGGCCACCTGTTCTTTCTCTTCTCACACCCAATTTTTACATGCACTGTCTTATTCCATTTTATTAACTACCTTCTTCCTATTTTTTCTTTTGTATTACAAAAGTAATATAATGCAGAAAAATAAAATCAAAGAGAAACTCCCAATTTATCCCTGTCTTACTGGATTATTCTCCCTCAGGTGTTCTGATTTATCCTCCAGGTATTTTTAAATTATGTGTGTGTATCTGTGTGTGTGTTGGAGGGGTTCATGTATACATACAAAATAACTGCTTATAATCTATCTTATAGTCACATAGTGTGTTTTGAATAAAACCCATATTTTGAATCACAATATAAATATCCCGCTACAGGTTGAGTATCCCTTATATGAAATGCTTGGGACCAGAAGTATTTCAGGTTTTGAATTCTTCTGGATTTTGGAATATTGTCATTATACTCAGTGGTTGAGCATTTCTAATCTGAAAATCCAAAATCCAAAATGCTCCAATGAGCATTTCCTTTGAGCATCATGTCAGCACTCAAAAAGTTTTGGATTTTGGAGCACTTTGGATTTTCAGATTTAGTATGCTCAATCAGTATTTGGCTCCTCATGTGATAAATTATGGACGTCCTCCATGTTAACACATAGAGTTTTTTTTTCCCACTGATTTTGTCAGTTCCATTATATTCCTTAGAATGAGTCCTCTTTTATTAACTTCACGCCTTTTTGGTGGCTATTTAAGTTTTTGAACTTTTTTTGCTTATACAAAGAATGCGGCAATGAAATATACATACATATATAAAGGAATCAGTAGAAATATATACATATATATTTACATCACCAGCAATATGTTTGTAGAATAGATTCTTAGAAGTAGAATTGGTAGGTATGTATTTTAAATGTTCTGTCGTTGTTGCCAAACTCCAACAACATTGTACGAATGTATACTTCCACCAACAGAGTACTGGAAGGCCTCTTTCCTCATGCCTTCTCCAATGCTGGATGCTAGCAATATTTTAAAAATTTGAGGATGGGTCAAAAGTAGTACAGTAGTTCAAAGTTGCTTTAATCCTCATACATTTAACCCAACTTAATTCAACCCAAATGAATGCTAACTCTTACAGTAGACGGACTCCATGATCGAATGAGCTAACACGATCAGGTTGTATTTTCTAGCTTACTCTGTTTAAGCCCTGCCCTTGGACTCAGGGCGGCTGATGCAGGGAAGGGAGGGGCACAGGAGTGAGCGCGCCCAGTCTGCCTCAGCTCTGCCGGGGTTCTTGTCACCTGATGCCCTGTCTCCTTCGCCAGACTGGTGGGTCTGTCCCCTGCCAGGGAAGTTGGGAAACTCTTGCTGTCACCAAAGTTTGTCTTTGTTTTGCAAAGTTTTGCAAAGTTTGGCAATGTTTGGCAAAGTTTTGCTTTGCCAGTGTTTTTATTGGTTTGTCTTTTTCTTTTACTAATTTGTAAAGGCTTTTGATGTATGATGGACCATAACCCTTAGTTTTGTCATGGGGGGCTTAAATATTTCCTCCCACTTTATTGTTTGTTTTGAAACTCTGTGTTCTCTTTCGCCCTACACACATGTTTCGGCTTTATGTGTTTCCAGGTAGCAATATTCTGAGAGCTTCTGGATTTTCATGTTTTGCTTAGGGGGGTTGTCTTGTGCCAAGGTTATGACATCTCCTTCCACATGTTTCTATTAAGTTGATAGTTTTAAAAGCATATTGATATATTTAACCCAACTGGCATCTGTTTTCATGTACATTGTGAGGGTGTGGGAGTTTCGGGGCAGCTCTCTTCACCCTGCTGAATCCCTTGTCACTAGGACACTGCTGGCCTCTGAGGGACCGGATCCCAGGGTTGTGTTTCCTGCTCCCTTGCCTTGCCTGTGAGGCCGCTGGCTGCGATGCCCGCTCCTTTCTCGCAGTTCCTTCCTGGGCTTCAACAGAGGCCCCCAACCCTGATTTCCATCCTTCTGCTGCAACTGCTCCTTCCAAGATCCTCCTTGGTGCCCCCCCAGCCCCGCCTCATTACCCTTCCTCCAGCCTAGCTGGAGAGCCCTCCCCAGGAGCCCCAGAGCTGGCTTCATGCCTCTGTCTCCTGCCAGCCACTGTGGTCTGTACGCCACTGGCTAGCCCCCTGCAGGTGCCCGCACACCTCCCCTCTCTGGACACCTGCCTCTTTCTCGTCCCCTCACCGACAGACCCTAGGCACTTCTGTCTTCCCCTCCCATCACGACAGGTCCCCTCCACTCTGGCCGTATGGCTGACCCAGCCGATCCCTCCTCCCAGCCTAGACCTTGTTTCCAGTGACCTTCCAGCTTCCTCCTACTCAAGGACTCCTGCTCCAGACTATGGAGCTGCCTGCGCTTCCCGCAGCCTGACACCCCATAGCTCCATGGCTTTACAGGGGCCATGTCTTCTGTGCAGAACTCTTCCTCCAGCTCCCTTTCTGGCAGATGCCTGTTTCCTTGCAGCCCAGTTTAATCTACACCCTCTGCAATATCCCCTGACCTGCCAAGTGACTGGGCCTTCCTCTCTGCCACTTCACAATCCGGCAGAACCTGCGCACGCCGAGCTTGGCCTGAGGCTCTGGCGTGCCAACTCACTGTCAGTTGTCGATGAGACTTTCAGCTCCCGGAGGCCAGAGCCCCAGTCCTCCCGCCCTCGGCTCCCAGTGCCTGGTGCCTCGCAGTGGCGGGGCCCTGATGAGAATAAAGCTGTGACACAGATGGTCTTGGAAGGCGAGGAGGGCAGGGGCTGTCCCTGTATAGGTCAGGTGGGCCTTGGTAGCAAGAGTAAGTAGCCAGCCACCCCACGCACTGCTGTGGGAGCTCAGGCCTGCACTGCCCTGTCTGTCCATTCAGCTGCAGCGTCACAACAGGGAGGGTCCACGGCTGGGAGCCTGCCCAGCTTGCTCGAAACTTCTTTTTAAAAGCACGCATTTTGTTCTTCACATTCCAAAGCCTCACCCAGCCCTCGTAGAACTATGCTGCTGTGCACAAGGCCCCCAACACCCCTCAGAGGGAGTGATGACTGCGAAGACATCTTGGAACTGGGATCTCCCGCGGGGTCAGGCGGGCCCTGCCTGTGTGGGCACACACACCACTGGATGCATTTCCCTAAAGCCCCTGGAGTGAAAGCGATGCTGCCCTCCACTGCCTTCAGCAAGAGGCTTCGGTAGGAGGCTTTCCAGGCCCTGAGTGCGGAGTCATCCGGAGGGCTGGCTGCTGCGTCCAAGCACACACTCTGACCTGGCTGGAGCTCAGGTCCGGTCACAGGCTGGGTCACCTTGGTCTTTCGTCCTCTCAGCACGGAGGGACTGAGGAGGACCAGCTGCTTTTCAGCCTCAGAAGTTGGCTAGCAGTGGGGTGCAGACCCTGCCCCTGATGAGGAGAGTTTAGCTGTCCCTTCTCTGTCAGTCCATCTACGTGACATGCAGTCCTCTCCCCACCGGGCTTCCTTTAAACCTGGGTTGGCAAAGCATCAACATGTAAGTCACCACCACTTCCTTCCTCTTGGGCAGCCACCATTAACTCACCACAGGCTGTGTCTGAAGATAGCCTCGGAATCCTTCTCAACACTGGAGGAGAACCACTGTGTGAAATGAGCACTGCAGACCGTGCGTGCTGCCGGGGCAGTGATGAGACACCTCTGAAGGTGCCTGTAGTAGCTTGAGGGAAAACCCTGACCATGTCCACAGTGATCATCACAGATGGTTGGCAATGGGGTCGGGGCGCCGTGGGGCTTCTAGTTCAACTCTCTGGTTTGGAGGATGGCATGGTTTGGATCTGTCTCTCCACCCAGATCCCTCTGTAATCCCCAATATTGAAGGTGGGACCTGGTAGGAGGGACTGGATCATGGGGATGCTTCTTGTGACAGTGCTTCTTGGTGCTGCTCTTGTGACAGTGAGTGTTCACGAGATCTGGTTGTTTAAAACTGTGTAACCCCTGCCCCCACCCTTGCTTCCTCCTGCTCGCTTGCCCCTTGCCTTCTGCCATGACTGAAAGCTTCCTGAGGCCTCCCCATGCTTCTGGTGCAGCCTGTGGAACCATGAACCAATTCAACCTCCCTTTATCACTCACCTAGTCTCGGGTATTTCCTTATAGCCATGTGAGAATGAACTAATACAGAGGATGAGGACACAGAAGCACAGAGAAGGTGAGTGACGCCCCATCCGTGTCCAGCACAGCATTCCAAGGCATGCCTTGTGGGCCACTGGGCCCTGTGGAGTGGTGGGGAGCACATGCGCAGCTTGAGGACACCGCATTCTGGGGCTCCTTCTGAGGCACTGTGTATGTGGTTGATGTTATAGGTTCTAACAGGCATGGCTGTGAGGAGCTGATTTTGCTCACAGCACGTGGCACACTATGCGTGTGATCATACGCGTTCCCCGTGTGGTCCTCCAGCCCCCAGGGAGAAGCCCACACTGGGGAGGCTGTGCCTGCTTCTACCTGAAAACACTGAGGCTGGCTCAGGTGTCCACAGTTGGTGATGCAAGCAGGAGCAGGGCCAGCTGTTCTCTTTATTTCCATCAGAACCGGAGTGGTAGAGTATCAGTCACTGGCTCTATCACCCACCGGGCTGACGATGCATTTCTGCTGTCAGAATCTCACACTCTTGGGACCAAGCTGAGCGAGATCAGGTTTCCAGGCATCCACGTGTGGTTCGTATAATGAAGACAGACAATCTCCTTGAGTGGAAAGCAGTTTTCCATCACTGGCATCCCAGAAACAGTACCTGGGATCTATTAAAGCCTCAGTAGGTATTCAATGAAATTTTAAAAAATCAGTTAAATGCTTGTCTTTGCTAATAATGCCTCTTTGTCCAAGCACATTAACCCAAGCATGAGTCCTGCATGTATTGAGGTGTGTGTGAAAGTGCATTTGCACACCGATATATGTCACTACTGTCAAAACCAGGTAGCGTTGCTTTGACCAGGTTGCATGCACCAGGATGCAGCACAGAGAGCCCACGACCGTGCCGTGTCACTGCTGTGACTGGTTGGTGCTGCAGGAGACGTGGAATGAGCTCATAGAGTGGACTGAAAGTGAAACAGAGACTCAGGTCCTGGTAATGTTGCTGCATACACACCACCCCCGTGTAGACACTGAGAACAACCATCACTTTATTGTATCACCTAATTGTGTGGATCAGGAATTTGAACAGTTGTTCCCTGCCCCACAGAGCTGACGGAGGTTACTTGTGATACCACATCTGGCATATGGGTTGTTCGGGGAAGTCCAAGACAGATTCACTCCCATGCTGGGGCCTCTATGGGGGTGGCCAAGAGGCTGAGCTTGGCAGGGGCCATTGACCAGAGCACCCACACGTGTCTCCATCTCAATTGTCTTGGGGTCTGTGGACTTTCTCCCAGAGGGAGAAGGTTGCAAGAGAGGAGGTAGAAGCTGCCAGGCTTCTGTGAGTGAGCCTCCAATGTGCATCTCTCCTGGTACGTCCCCTGGAAAAGTCAGTGGAGCTAGCCCAGATTCATGGGACTGGGAACTGGCTCCAATTCTCCATGAGAGCAGGAGCAGAGGCTTTGCAGCTACCCTTCATCTGTACAGACTGACGGGCCCTGAGATGAGTGCAGTGTGCCGTGGAGAAGGGAGAACCAGCCCTTCCCGCTGAGGAGGCAGGGTTGAGCCTATGTGCTTGCTTCTCTGCCAGGCCCCTCCGCATTGCTCTGTGGCCTCTCTGCCAACTCCATGCCCCTCGAGGCTGGCCCTTAGCAACAGCATCTTCCTCTCCCCTTGCTCCTCACCCCTGCCCCTAGGCCATGCCTGCTGCACTGCCCTTGTGCACATCTCCCTTCATGAGTCCCTCTTCTGTCAACCCTGTGCCCGTGCCATCTGTTTTCAACATGGGCCTGACCCCAAAGGCACTTTCAAAAAGAATTAATCATATTTTTACAATAAAAAAATGACAAAAATTACATGATCAATTTGTAATAAAATGATACATGCTAAAAAGTAACTTGGAAGATTTTCCTTCTTTGGAGTGTCTGAGGGGTTATCAAGGCTCTTCTGGAACTGACACTATGCAGAAGTGTTTGCTCCACCTCACTTATGCAGAAGTGTTTGCTCCACCTTACAGATACCAGGCCCGGGAGAACCCCTGATCTCCAGCAGGAGATCACACGTCTGCCCTGCTGCCCAGGTAGCGTGAGGCACACTGCTTGGCTTGTCTCCTGGGTGCATTGGGCACCCTCCATCCACCTTGGGAGGCATGGCATGGGGTGTGGCCTGCAGGGGGTAGCTTCTGCATCAGACAGTCCACATGTGAGACGCGCTCCCCCCCCCCAAGATGCCTGCTATCTGCAGAAAGCGATTCCACTGGGCAGTCCCCAGAAGAGGAGACTTCAGCATACTGTTGGTGGTTAATAAATGCCAGCTCCCCTCTGTGATCCTGTTGCTTCAGGAGGGTGGGTGAGAGGGCCCAGGCTCACGGGGCTTGCCCTCATATTTTCTTGAAGAAAAACACAGAATTCTGAGTCCTATGTTGAGTGTGGGTGGTGAGGGTGGTGAGGCTGAGTGCACGCTGCGTTTGGGGAGGGTTTGAGGTGCCCGGGTTCCTTCATGCCTGTATTCAGAAGGCAGCACTGATGCTTCTGATTTGATCCTCACTGCAGCCTGCCAGCAGGGTCATGTGGCTGTGAGCACCTCAAGGGTACAGTGAGGAAATGGAGACGGCGGTGTTATGTCTTGTACCCAGAGCCCTTGGCTGGCCCAGGAGAGACAAGGCCGGTCTGGAGCTCCAGTGAGCCCCTGGCCAGGCTGTGCCCACTGAGCTCCTCACTGACACCCTGATGGATGCAGAGATGCGGGATGGGGAGGCAGGCTGGGGAGTGTCCTGGAATGTGGGGAAAACCAGGGGTTGGGAAGATGAACCAAGAAGGAAGGAATGAGCATTCTTCCTTGCAGCTCCTCCTGCTCCTCATGTCTGCAAGTGCCCCTCTGGGTTTCTGCTACTGCTGTGACCTTTACACCAGGACGTTCACATGAGCCCATCCGTGCCCCCCACCGCTCACTGAAGCTGGGCCATGCAAGGTGAAGGGCTGACTTGGACCTCCTTAGTCTGCAATACTGAAGTGGGGTGTAGGGGCAGGGGAGGCAAGCCCCGGGACCAGTGGGTCTAATTCAGAGGCATCACGGTGAAGGGAGGGAAGCTAAGGAGGAGGAAAAGTGGCTTCGTAGTGAGAACAGATGCAGAACCACTTCCTTCTAGGGGAAGCGCAGGCTTCCTTCTTGGAAATGAATAAATCGCTTGTATTGACTGGTTCTACTTGAGGGCATCTTCTCTGACAGTGCCCTGACCCAAGGCTGCATGACCCAGGAGCCGGTGGACCTGGCTGGCCTTGCTGCCTCCATCCATGTCATCCCTATAAGTGTCTCTTCTCTTCAGGCCATGACATTGAAAGGCTTTGGTTCCTCTTCTTAGCAGTTTCTACTTCTCCAAGTATCTGACAAATGAAGGGCCATTGCTCACCCTGGAGGCTGCTCTCCCCTTGACACCACATCCCCAGGCAGCTCCATGTAGAACTCCACTGTGAAAATGCAGCAGAGAAGCTTTGGCCTCATGCTATGTCATGCCCCTAACACTGGAAAAGACATCTGAGGTCACATGAGGCTGGTGGGCAAGGAGTTTGTCTGCCCCGACCAGGCAACTCTGGCCTGCAACTCCCATGGACTGACCACTTCCTGAGAACAGGAGCTCCTCATGGCCATACTCAGGGCTGTTGTCTCTCCCTGCGCCAAAAGACTGGGTCCCCGGCATGCCCCTAGGCCTCCTTGAGGTCCTTCTGGCCAAATTCAGACTCCCGTTGGCATCAGTGCTGTCACTTCACCATCTATGCCTCTTTCAAACCCTCTGTGTTCCTCAGCAGGGCGGTGTTGGAGGGGTGGGGATGGGGGTTGTGGGGTGCAGTCTCTTTTTCCTTCCTCTGCATTCTGGGCCCTCCATGTTCTTGAGGTGCTGGGCACAGGGAGGAGAAAGCTGGGTGACCTCCAGAGGGAGAGGGGAGCCCGTGAGTGCCATGTCGGGATGGGAGAAGCAAAGCCTCAAGGACAAGAAGCTGAAGGTGCAGTACTGGAATGCTTTGCAGACTCGCTCCTCTTGTACCAAGACATGTGTGGCCCCCAGACTCTTTCACATATTTGACAGACAACCCTGTCACATGTCCACCAGGGTTTTAGAAAAACCCTGTTGCTTATTCTTGAATGGAATCATCCAACAATGATGGGGTATCACTTAGGAAGCATCATGTCTCAGCAAAGTCTTGTGCTCTCTAGAAGGACAATTTTGGGAGCATTAACGCTCTCTCTGCATTGTTTTCTTAACGCTTTCTGTAGTGTTTAGTGATGATATTTGGGAATCAAAGTACATAGCTAATTTGAATTTGCAAGAAGAAAAACTTCTAAAAGGTAATACTTTTCTTCTTTAGCAAGAGGGGCCATACTCTGCCCATGCACCGGGGAAGGGGCAGAAAGAAGGAAGCTGCAGAGCCTGCAGGAGGCTGGCTGATTTCTCACCAGCTGAGCCCTCCCTGGGCAGCTTTGTCCAGGCCTTCATGGCTGTGGAGAACAGATCCTGCATGCCTTTTGTCTTCTGCGAGCATCTGTCACTCCGGTATGGCCACCAAATGTTCTTCTCCGTGGTGCATGCCAGGGAGCTTTGCACACAGCATTCCATAGTTAGCGGGGACTAGGGGACACGCCCCAGGTGGATATGTGACAGGCAGAAGAGTAGTGCAGTGTGCTGTTCAGAGTGAGCATGCAAAGATCAGGCCACCTCTTGGGGAGATGGCCCATAGTGCAGAAAGAAGTCATCTTTCTTTCCGGCCATTCTCTTTTTCTCTACACACGAGCCCTGCAATAGGGCTCAGTGGCTGCTGCCTTCATTCTGGGCTGGGCCACTCCTGCTCTCGAGGGTGGAACCCTGAGATCTAAGGGCCTCTCCCTGTCATGATCCCTGTTTATCCTTCGTTGTGCTAAACACGATGTTTGTCATTACTAAAGGGCTCTTAAAATTGCATCTGCACGTCTGAATAGCCTGCTAATGCAGAGCTGCCCTTTGCATTCAACAGAGGAACCTGCTTCTGCCTGGCTCTAGGACGACGCTTCTTGCTGGGCTCCTGCCAAGTGCAGCTGGGCTGGGCCTGGAGCGACCAATCCACTGATCCACCAATCCGGAGGGCAGCCCAGGAGGAGCGAGATCTTAGTGGAGGGACGCCCTGCCTGTCTGTGGAATGGCTTCTTCCTGGGGGCAACCCCGAGAACAAGAGGGAAAACAGCCTGTCCTGCTCGCCTCCCGCCCTCCTGCAGGCAGCCACCTCCCCAGCTAATTGAAAACAAAAAGGGACGCCTTTGTGCAATTCAGCCCCCAGCGCCATCATCATCTCCTGCGGGCTCAGGGAGCTCCTCCCTGTGTTTATTTACAAATCAGCACATGCTGTTTTGGCCACGGCAGCAGACAGTGACCCCAGAGAGGCAGGCCCGGAGCACTACACAAATTGCACAACACAACCGGGTCATCTGTCCCCTTTGCTGAAGATTCCTAAGAAAACAGAGGCAGCTGACTGTGCGAAGAGGCCATCTGGAAGCCACCGTCAGGGCCCGAGGGCTCGGGGCGTGTACGCCAGCCTTGGGGGTGCTATCCGGACACCACCAATGTCACTGCTGCTGCCAGCCTCAGTTTCTCCATCTGCCAAGGGCGCATGGTGGGGGGCGGGGGCGCGGGGGGTCAGCATGCAGTGATTAGCAGCCACCTGGGGTACTCTACCGGGCAGGCGTCTGTGCTGTGTCCTATAGTTTCGGCCGCACGTTCTCTCTCATTTTACAGATGGGAGAGCAGCTGGGTGGCTGCCGATTGTCGCCCTGCCCATGGCTGCCCTGGCCTGTAGCCGAGGCTGTGATGAAGGGCAGCAGCGGCTGCTGTTCTGTGCGAGGCAGTTAAGAAAGGTGTCCGGTGGGCTGCATGGTGACTGGGTCAGCCAGGCCCTTCCCTTTGTCTTCCTTCTGCTCGCAGAGCTCAGGGCGCAGTTTCTGGATGGAGGCTGCCGGAGTTGCTTCCTGCTCCGTGCTCCCACACCTTTCTTCAGCTGACCAAGGAGTGACAGCAGGACCCCAGGAATCTGCCCCTGTGTGGCAAAGCACACACTTTCAGTGCCGCGGTTGATGCTTGAGACGTCCAGTGGGAGGTCATTGCTTGGACTAAGACGACAAGTCCAAGCACAAACGTCCCCCTGAGGTGTTGCCGGGGGTGTTGGGAGTGGGGGATGGGAAGAGAAACAATACTCGGATGGGGTCCTTGAGAAGACTTTTGAAAGGATCTAAGAGGAACTGACCCCTCCGCTGCCCCCAGACGGTGCACAAAGAAAATGGGCCCAAGAATCCCCAGAACTGGACTCTGACATCCACACTGTCTCCTTGCTGGTCACCAGCAATTGCTGTGGCTCACCCTTCTGGTGCTTCTGTGGGCCATCTGGGCACCTTGGGGAAGTCCCAGGGATTCCCATCAGCACCCCCTTCTCCCTGAATGTTCTATCCCACTGGCTCCCCAGGGTGGGGCTGGAGGGAAGAGCAGTGGCCGGGCGTTGTCAGGTCCTGCAGGGCTGATGGGAGTGGCTTCTGTGGGTGCCACAGCTCTCCTGTGTGGGTTTCCTGCCCTGGGCTCTGCGTGTGGGCCTTGATGGGCACAGGACTGTTCTTCTACCTCGTGGCACTTGGCCCTGTAGAGATGACAATTTCTGAAGCAAGAGCATTTCCTCTGAATTCCAGGGAGCTTGGCTTAAGGGCCAACTTTGCCTTATGCAGGCTGGAGCCTGAATGTTCGCTCTGCTACCTGCTGTGTGACCTTGCAAAAAGTCCTTAAGCTCTCTGGGCCTTACTTTCTTATCAGGATAATATTACAAAAGGCTGCTTGAGAAATGGGATGCTTTCAGAGATAACATAGAATGAAAGCACCGGGCACAGTAAAATTCAACTGCTATTAGTTCCTTTCTCCCTTATTGAAGAAGGAAGGCAGATGAAAGCAGCCTTCAGGAATGGCAGCTTGGAGAAGAGGAGAGGGAGTGGAGGCCTAGAAGAGGAGAGGCAGTAGGGGCTATGAGAATCCTCTGACATTGGCTGAGAGCCAGCAGTAAGAAAGAGAAACAAGTTGTCCTTCATGTACCCACTGGCTTCTTCCTTGCACCCTCGGGTGCCGAGCTGAGCTGCAGACACCCAGACCTGAGAGCCCTTCCTCCAGAGCTGGCCGTCCAGGTTGGGAGTGACATTTGGCCAATTTCCGATTTTGAAACACAGAAACCAGGAGAGTTGAGTTAAAACAGGTTTCCCAATGTGAGTGGCTTATTGACTATAGGTGCCCCTGGCCAGGCCCAGAAGTCCAGGGCTGGAGGGTGTGTGAGCCCCCCGAATGCAGGGCCGGCCCTGGCAGGTGAGCACACAGCTAATGGTAATGGATGTCATCGGAATATGGAGCCAAAGTTTCTGGCAAGAAAACAATGAAAAATGCGCTATCTCTGAATTTTGCTCTAGGACTCAGTTGAATTTTAGTGGTCATGACCAGAGATGAAATTCAACCAGTTGACTGATATTTTTAGAAATGCCTCAGGCTTTGTCATCTCAACACTGGGGAGTGAGTATCCCAGAAATCTTGGAAGTGTGGGTCACAGCACCTGAACATTAGTCCTGTACACCTTAACATCAGAATCATGGATTCCCAGGTTCACCTTGCAGAGATTCCAGTTGGGTTGGAGCCTGGGAATGTGTATAAAAATACCTCCCCAGATTTGGAACCACTACCATAGACAATTAAGCAAAGAATGAGGTAAGGCATTCTTTTCTCCAAAATGTAATTTTCTGGGGCCCTGCTAGAGATGTGTCACCTGTCTAGGTCTCTTCTCTGGTGGGACCTCAGAGTCCTCCTGAGAAGGGCATGAAGGAGAGAGCCTCTGGCCTTTCCCTCTGTCCTTTGCTCTAAAAACACAGCCCTGTTTAACCCGACACAGGGTGACTTTCTTCTCTGGAGTGCTCCGGGTCACGCTTGGGGACACATGAAGGATACGCCTTCCTTGTCAGGCTCCCATTGCGCACGTTGAACCTGGCTTGTGAACATAGCCGTCCTGGACACTACTAGGAACAAAGTGTTCCCGGCGCTGCAGGAGCTCAGCTGCCACCGGGAAAACCTGTTTGACCACTTTAGGTCCAGATCACGGGAGCCAGCCCGGCTCAGGAGAACAGAGCTGGCCCATGAACACCCCACTGCTGCTTCCTCCCTGCTGCTGAGACCTGGGAGGGCCCTGCCCAGCATAGCACACTGGGGTGGCCCTGCAGCAGCATCTGTGCTGCTGTGTCCATCGTGCCTCCCAGCCCGAGGGGCTCCCGGCAGCTCTGGGGCCTCCTGCTGTCACGTCACCTAGCCCCTCACCATCACTGTCCTCATTGTCTCCTGGATAGGTGTGTCCACACCATTCCTAGCCTCATTTATTTATTTATTTTTGAGACAGGGTCTCGCTCCATCACCCAGGCTGGAGTGCAGTGGCACCATCTCGGCTCACTGCAACCTCCACCTCCGGGGGCTCAAGTGATCCTCCCACCTCAGCCTCCTGAGTAGCTGGGACCACAGGTACACACCACCATGACCAGCTAATTTTTTTTGTTTTTGGTAGAGATAGGGTTTCTCCATGTTGCCCATGGCTGGTCTTGAATGCCCGAGCTCAAGTGATCTGCCTCCCTCAGCCTCCCAAAGTGCTGGGGTTACAGGTGTGCACCACCATATCTGGCCTCATTTAAAGACTGAGAAAACCAGATCCCAAGAAATTTGCTCACTATTGAGGATAGCTGTCAGCAGACACCAGATTTGGGCATCGAGTTAGCAAGCTCTGGCCATGCACTTTCGTACTAGCCCAGAAAACATCCCCAGAGTCATTTTTAGAATGAGTTCTTCTTGCTTAACCTTATTAAAAGACTTAAATGTGCATCAATAGTTCCCACAAAAGCCTAGTGTTACTGTTTTAAATACTGAGTTCATGAGCCAGTCAAAGACTGGGGCTCTCGCTGGTTCATTGGCTTGCTTCATGTTTGGAAGGAGACCCACGTTTATGTCTAGAACCTGATATTCTGTCTATGTGCTGATCTTAGTTGGGAAGTGGTTTGAATAAAGCCAGAAATGCCAGCATATTTAGTTATGAATCCTGGTTTGCAAAGGTGCTGACTTTGGCTGTCCACAAGATCATTGGCCCCATAGCTTCCCTAACGTTCCCACACAGCTGTGGTCTTCTCTGTGGGACCTAGATGGAAGAACACCCGAGGAGAGGAGCAAGAGTGGGTTGGTTGATTACCAACAGGGCAGGGGCACCGTATTCCATTTGCATACTGACATTCTGGAGGCCAAGGGGCCTCTAGAACGAAGATGTTCAGGACTAAGCAAAGTGGGCAAGACATGAGAAAAAAAGTGCAATGTGTAGGGAGCAGGGCTGGAGCCACTGGGAGAGGAGGAGGCTTCCTGGTTCAGAATCCGGTCATCCAAGTGCAACTCTTTAGAATCCAAAACACGTGGACGCAGGGTTGATGGGTAATTTACAGGTTTGGGCTAACATGTGAGGGACTCTCCAGTGCTTTTGAGCTGGCCTAGGGCCCACGCTGCTGGCTGTGGGAGGCTGGCGTGTCAGAGGCAGAGCTAACCAGCTGCCTGCTTGCACCCCCTCCCGGCACTCAGAAAAGGGCTGACTTTTTTTGGTGCGTGGCCTGGGTTTTGCGCTTCTGCACGGGTTTGACCACACAGTCCAGGGGCTGACAAAGGGGACTCGGAGGGGCCACCAAAGGCTCTATGCCTGTGCTGAGGATGGAGTTTAGGAATCATGGTTGGGCACGGACGGTGGCAAAGGGCTGGCCCCTGCTTACCCTCACTGCAGGGCTGGGTTCTGCTGCCTGCGTCAGCGCTCACTGTGGGGTGGGAGTGGGTCTCAAAGGGGCATGCTGGAAATTTGTGGGGGCATTTTTTGGTGGAAACGATGACCATAGGGACTACTGGCTTTGTGGTCCAGGACTGAGGACGCTCGAGGTTCTGCCAGGCAGAGAAAGCCCCACACAGACAGACGGCACTGTGGCTACCGTCACTCCCTTGGCTTCTCATTTGGGTGGCAGATCTGTGTTTGGGGGTCTGGTCTAGTCCCATGCCTGTGTTCTGTCACCACCACCCACTTCTCTCATGGCTGTGATAGACACTGGATCTCCCAGTGCTGCAGCTATGCCACAGACTAAGGGAGGATCCAGCTTTGTTTTGCTCCAAGCCTTGCCAAGCTTTGTTCATAATTTCAGAAAACCACAGGCCTAGTGAATGCTGGAATTACCAAAGCAAGGCCCACTGTCTGGCGGAATCCTCAGAAACTTTACCAGAATGCACGCATCTGAGGGCTTGACTTGTCATCTAGGGTAGTTGTGCCTGAACATTTACTATCAGATGTTATTGTGTACTGTATCTATTTCCGTTGTTTTTGCATTACCGTTAAAGCATTACATATATGATCTATCTATTTATCTATGTATCATCTGTTATATCATCTATCACCTATCTATCTATCTATATCATCTTTATTTTTCTATCATCTATTCATCTGTAACATCATCTGTCTATCACGTTATAGGCACATTATATTATCCAAAAGTTTCATTTCAGGATAGTACAGAGAATGTTAAAATTATTCATGATTAAAGGTGCTGTTTGATTCTAGCATTCATATACAAGTTGCTGATGGAATGGCCCTAGAGCCCAGCCTCCCTGCACAGAGCCCCCGCCTTTGGAAAGATGGTCTGCCTAAGGCTCACCATGCCCTTGCTGCTCTGCTCTGCAGGCGCTGGGCCGGATCCCCCAGGCCAGTGAGCCCTGGCTCTGTCTCTCCCTCTGTCAAACTTACCTGGAAGTTTGTTGCTGAGTCTGTCCTGGCCGAGGCACCTGCTCCCTTTAGAATATCACATCCAGCCAGTTCCTGGAGGTGGCTGAGTGTTTGCTTTCAGGACATTCAGTAGTACTGGGAAATGTGTGTTGACACAGGAGATAAGATGTCAGACGGGAAGACAGGAAGGAGGCTGCCATTGCCCGGCAGGCAGCCAGGAGGCCTGTGGATCCCAAGATTGGGGTCGATTCCTTGGGTTCGTCTCAATATTGTGGGAGGAACACATAAAGGAGCCCAGAGCCACTTCTTGAGGACTCTGGAAACTGTGTGTATGAAATAGGCACCAACACTGAGCTGTGACCTCTTTGAATATGACGAGGGTAAACTCCTAATTCCCCTTTTCCAGGTTTAGAACACTTAAAAGCATTTCCCTGAAGCCCTTCTGCATCCATCCAGTAGGATGCCCTCCCACCTTCTCACAGAGGCCCTGAGGCTTTCCGTGTGGCAGCTGAGTTGGGTTTGGGGATCCCCCTTTGAGAGGCAAAGCCTTTGATGTGCACCAGGGAGCGGACCGATCTGAAGTAGTCGTTTGACTTGGGCAACTGCTTCAGTTTCCTCATGGCAGGTGTGCAATGGGTCATGTTTCTTTGTTGATTCTGAAATTAGCTTTGAGAAGAATTCTGGAAGAGGGGACCCAAAGCTATCTGGAATAAAATCCTGGAAAGAAGTGGATGGCCATCCCCAGACAACGTGACTTTGGTTGTGTAAGTTCTGGTGGTTTTGTGGGGAGACACCAGGCTTAGGGTCACTCCATGTGCACATTCTGGATTATTCTGAGTTGGAAACCATGAGTGCATGCTGCAGCTGGTTGCTGTGGAGTCCCGTGGACTGTTGTCCTGAGAAAAACTTGGATGGGGAGGGTGTGTGTGTGCATGTGTGCCTAAGTGCTGTGTGTATATGTGCCTACATGTGTACGTGTGTTGTGAGCATGTGTGTACAACTGTGTGTTTGTGTTGCATGGGTGTGCATGCCTGTTCATGTGTCTGGGGAGGGTCGTAAGAGGGGTAGGAAGAGGACAGACAGGCCCCCAGAAGCCCTTTGCAGCAGGCAGTGGGCAGGCAGGATTCACAGGACCTAGCCTGGCTCTGAGAGGCATTTGGAGGCCTCCCTCTGGGTCTTCTAGGAGCTTTGTTAAGCTGTAGACACATCTATTCCAGTTTGAGAGATGGGAGCACATGAGACTTGATGTGCTCCTGTGTGTGTTGGCAACTCCTTGCACCATCCAGTGACAAGCAGACCCTGGCAATGGTGGCTGAGCAGTGGAGCCTCATGGAGACCCCAGCCTTCCTTGAGGATGGTGTTGTGCCCACTTTCTGTGTCCACAGACCTTCACCTGCACCTTTGGAGCAAAACAGCATTTGGACCTGGGAATTTTTTGGATTATGGTGTGGACACCACATACCCTACACCACCCCTCAAGGTGTGGGGAGCACCCTGTAAGCAAATGGGTTAGTGTTTCACAGTGAAACCAAGTCAGGCAAATAAAGACTCATGGGCATTCAGGTCAAGCTTGGCCTCCAAATGAGTTATGGAATAATGGTCAGTTCTCAAAGTTCATTGGATTTTGAGGGACTGCTTAGCAATTTCAGACCTGCAAAAGTCAACAAACTCAGTTGACCGAACAAACCCAGTTGATCCAAAAGTCAGGCCCCTTCTTGACCATAGGACTTGGCTCTGCTTGCAGATAGGCCCTGTGCCCTCAAGCAGGGGCTGGGTAGGGGACCTAAAGGCCAGCACCAGAGGTGGATGCTACTGGGAAGAGACCTGGGGCAGGAGCCACCTGAGGATGAGCAGGTCCAGCCTCTGCTGAGATGAATCACCCCTTGGATAGTCTGGAGCCCCCAGGAAGGTTGGGTGGGGGCAACAGCCAGGACAGCCAAAGGATTGACCAGAGACAAGTGGCTCCAGGTTGGGCACAGTGGCACAGGCATGTAATCCCAGCACTTTGGGAGGCTGAGGTGGGAGGATCACAAGGTCAGGAGTTCGAGACCAATCTGGCCAACAAGGTGAAACTCCTGTCTCTACTAAAAAAATACAAAAAGTAGCCAAGCATGGTGGCACGCACCTGTAATCCCAGCTACTCAGGAGACTGAGGCAGGAGTTGCTTGAACCTGGGAGGAGGAGGTCTTAGTGAGCTGAGATCGCACCATTGTACTTCAACCTGGGCGACACAGCAAGTCTCTGTCTGAAAAAAAAAAAAAAAAAAAAGTGGCTCTGGTGTGGGCACCAAGTACTTAAGAGTTCATCTGCTTGGCCCAGTAAGTGCTCTGGGGTAAAAGAGGGGTGGCTCCTTTGTCCCATGTCACACTGCCTTTTGTCCCAGTGGACCCAGTAGAGGCTGGACCTGGGCCAAGCAGCCCATGCTCAGGGACAGGGGAAAAGGGGGAAGGTGAGAAGGGGAGCCTCCCTCCACAGCTCCCTGGCAGGTAAGGAGGCCACAGACGTGAGGGCTCTGTGAGTCCCGTCACTAAGAACGCTGGCGCCAGCTGTCCTGCATCCTGAGTGTGCGGGGCTGTGGGGATCCATCGTCCCACCTACAGTTCCAAGGGCAGCCTCCAGGTTTAGGGCTGCTCAAGGCTCTCCTAAATCTGAGATTGGGTTCCTATCTGCCTGGAAGAAAGAGCTCTAGATTTAGCTTTAAATCAAATTAAACAGGAATAACAAAATGTGACGTATTTGGCCTAAGATTTATAATCACTACGTCCACCACTTTAGGCCTTCTGTGGAGACAGAGGCACCTAGGGCCAGACTTGTGGAGGGCAGATGGCCACAGGCAGGAGCCCCTGGTCAGAGTAGCCTCTAGAGATGCTTCTCATCATCCCTTCTGGGATTTTTTTTTTTTTTTTGCCTAGTCGGAAATTTAAAAAAAAAAAAAAAATTGAAAAATAATTCTGAAATGAACTATACACACAAAAGAGTATCTGTAACTTACATATACATAGAAAATAGCAATAAGAAATGAAGACACACCCAGATTAGCAGTTTGAACGTTACACAGACCTCTAAATGGTCCCATAACATTCTTCTTTTTTTTTCCACTTTCATTGCAGTAACCACTGACCCGGATTATGTGTTAATCATTACCTTGTCTTGTTTAAAGTTTTACTGTAAGTGTGTGAGTCGTCAAGCAATAGATGGCTAAACTTTATCTGTTTTTGAACATTTGTCAATAAAGTTATACAGTACAAATTTGGTGACTTGCTTTTTTCTGCTCATGAGATGCATGCATGTTGAGGCTTATACCTGCTGGTCAATCATTTCACAGTGCTCCCTTGTAGGAATTATTCAAAGGGTTTACAGCTTTTGCTACTGCAAACAATGCCCACCTGAATATTCCCTTAAGGGCACAGGTCCCTAAGCGTGACTGCTGTGATTCAAATTCTGCCTCCCAGCACCTGCCTGTGTGGCCTTCTATGGTCCAGAGTTATCCTTTTTAAAATGCAGATAATGATACCACATGCACCAGGTGGCTCTAAGGAGGACTAAGAGAGAGAATTCAGATAAAGCATTTAACATGGTACCTCACACAGGATTAGTTTAAAGTTTAGATATAATGATGGTAACGGTGGTAGTCATGATAGTGGTGATGGTGGTGATGGTGGTGATGATGGTGGAGACAGTGGTGGTGGTGGAGATGGTGGTAATGATTGTGATGATGGTGGTAATGATGGTGGTGATGGTGGTGGTGGTGATGGAGATGGTGGTGATGATAGTGATGGTGGTAATGGTGGTGGTGCTGGAGATGGTGGTGATGATGGTTATGATGGTGGTAATGATTGTGATGATGGTGGTGATGGTGATGGAGATGGTGGAGATGATGGTGGTGTTGGTGGTAATGATGGTGGTGATGGTGGTGGTGGTGATGGAGATGGTGGTGATGATTGTGGTGATGGTGGTGATGGTGATGGAGATGGTGGAGATGATGGTGGTGATGGTGGTGATGGTGGTGGTGGTGATGGAGATGGTGGTGATGGTGGAGATGGTGATGATGATGGTGATGATGGTGGTGATGGTGGTGGTGGTGGTGGTGGTGGTGGTGGTGGTGGTGGTGGTGGTGGTGGTGGTGGTGGTGGTGATGGTGGTGGTGGTGGTGGTGGTGGTGATGGAGATGGTGGTGATGGTGGAGATGGTGATGATGATGGTGATGATGGTGGTGATGGTGGTGATGGTGGTGGTGGAGATGGTGGTAATGATTGTGATGATGGTGGTAATGATGGTG
>NC_045447.1:103406012-103408292 GCF_002776525.5 Piliocolobus tephrosceles
GTGGAGATGGTGGTGATGATGGTGATGATGATGGTGGTGATGGTGGTAATGAAGATGGTGGAGATGCTGGTGATGTTGATGACAACTCTTGGGTACTTATTTGGAAACAGAGTCTTTGTAGACACAGTCAAGGTAAAATGAGATCATGAGGGTATACCTTAATCCTAAATGACTGGTTCAGGTGTCCTTATAAAAAAGGCAATTTTGAGACACAGGCACACAGGAAGAATTTCATTTGAACATGCAGGCAGAGATCTACAAGCTAAGGAACACTAATGATGGCCAGCAAACCACCAGATGCTTAGAAAGAGGCCTGGGTCAGATTCTCCCTCTCACCCTCAGAAACCAACCCTGCCATTGCCTTGATCTCAGACTTCTGGCTTCTGGAATAAATTTCTGCTGTATAATCCACTCAGTCTGTGACAGTTTGTTATGGCAGCCCTAGCAAATAGACACAGAAAGCACAGAAAGAGAATTCCTCTCAATTGGAAAGGTTCCTACCATTGTCAAGAGATTGAATTTTTTAAATATCCTTTTATGTGGGCCGGGTGTGGTGGCTCACACCTGTGATCCCAACACTTAAGGAGGCCAAGGTGGGCGGATCACAAGGTCAGGAGATCAAGACCATCCTGGCCAACGTGGTGAAACCCTATCTCTACTAAAATACAAAAAAAATTAGCCGAGTGTGGTGGCGTGCACCTGTAGTCCCAGCTACTTGGGAGGCTGAGGCAGGGGAATTGCCTGAACCTGGGAGGTGGAGTTTGCAGTGGGCTGAGATCACGCCACTGCACTCCAGTCTGGTGACAGAGCAAGACTCTGTCTCAACAACAACAACAACAAAAAGATGTTATGTGCTATATAATTTTTCTTAAAAGATTTATACTACTTTGACACTCTGTGTTACAAAAGGGAAATCTAGAAGAAAACACTTTGGATAGAATTTGATGATGGCCAGTGTGGGCAGAGTCCATGTAATTCTGTCTGTGGCATGCAGTGGCTCTTGAAGACACCATAATACGGATGCTGCACAAAGGGCACTACTTCCTGTTGCTTCACTGTAGGAATTAAAACATTGAAGGAACAGAAGCAGGCAGCTGCTAGCATTGCATTTCTGTCAAGAAGCTGCCCCACAAAATGTATGGATGTATCTCTGTGTGCACCTCTACATCCAGTAGTGCAAGCTCTGCTGGATGAATGGCTTATAAAGATCTCCCCTGAATAAAATTGTGCTTTTTAACTTTAGTCTAGAAGAACAATGTCAATTCTCTGTGCATTCTTTATGGCAGCCTCAGCATGGGTTCAGCACCGGTATTTATTCTATATGACTCTTGTTAAGCAATAGGCTGAATTAAAATTGGAAAGCTCACTGAGAAGTTTTCTTGAAATACTGGTTTTCTAGCGCAGAGAACATAGAAGATGGTGAGGCAGCCGCGGCTGGAGTGCTGACTGCCCAGAAGCAGAGGGGCAAAATGCACTTCAGTGTGGATTTTGGTCATTGAGGCTTTGCTGAGAGCATGCCCCAGGCTGGGTTCACTGTTGCCTGAAAAGGCAATGAACACTCAACTATGCAAAACAAAACACTCAAATTCTAAAAAGCAAAAGATTCTGCTGGAATCATCTGGCAGCAGGGGCAGCAGGAAAGACGTAATAGATATTTCAAAGCAGGCTGAGGAGGAGGACAGGGCATTCCAGCCTCTGTGGTTCAGCAATCTCAATCTCACCACCCCACAACCGATGATGGTTTTCTAGGTACGCAGATTTGAAGGGTGCCCTTCCATGGAGGGTGATCGAGGTCTGCTAATGCCATTGCTCTATGGGTGTCACAGTGAACGCAAGTGCCTTGGCCAGTGTGCACATCTCAGGTGTGATTAACTGAGTGTTCATGTCCCCAGTACGTACATACTCATGGTTCCTCCAGTGTGCACAGCCCCACAGTGCGCACATTCCCCAGTGTGCACATCCCCACAGTGTGCACATTGCCTTAGTGTGCACATGCCCCCAGTGAAACATTCTCCCAGTGCTCACATGTCTCCAGTGTAAACATCCTCCCCAGTGCACACATGCCACCAGTGTGTACATCCCCCCAGTGTGCACATCCCCCCAGCATGCACATCCCCCCAGTGCACACATCCCCCCAGTGCTCACTTCCCCCCAGTGCGTACTTCCCCCCAGTGTGTACAACTATCCAGTGTACACATCCCCCCAGTGCGCACATTCCCCCAGTGTGTACTTCCCCCCCAGTGTGTACAACTATCCAGTGTGCACATCCCCCCAGTGCAC
>NC_045447.1:103408302-103409094 GCF_002776525.5 Piliocolobus tephrosceles
CCCCCCAGTGTGTACAACTATCCAGTGTGCACATCCCCCCAGTGCACACATTCTCCCAGTGCACACATCCCCCCAGTGTGTACAACTACCCAGTGCACTCATCCCCCCAGTGTGTACATCTACTCAGTGTGCACATCCTCCCAGTGCGCACTTCCCCCCAGTGTGTACATCTAGCCAGTGTGCACATCCCCCCAGTGTGTACAAATACCGAGTGCACACATCCCCCAGTGCGCACATCCCCCAGTGTGTACATCTACCCAGTGCTCACATTTTTGCAGTGCGCACATCCCCCCAGTGTGTACATCTACCCAGTGTGTACATCTATCCAGTGTGTACAACTACCCAGCGCACACATCCCCTCAGTGTGCACATTCCCCCAGTGTGTACATCTACCCAGTGTACACATCCCCCCAGTGTGTACAACTACCCTGTGTGCACATCCTCCCCAGTGCACACATCCCCCCAGTGTGTACAACTACCCAATGTGCACATCCCCCTAGTGTGTACAACTACCCAGTGTACACATCCCCACAGTGTGTACAACTACCCAGTGCGCACATACCCCCAGTGCGCACATCCCCCCCAGTGTGTACATCTACCCAGTGTGTATATCTACCCAGTGTGCACATCTCCCAGTGTGCACATCCCCCCAGTGCATACAACTACCTAGTGCGCACATCCCCCAAGTGTGCACATCCCCCCAGTGTGCACATCCCCCAAGTGTGCACATCCCCCCAGTGTGCACATCCCCCAGTGTGTACATCTACCCAGTGTGCACATCCCCCCAGTGTG
>NC_045447.1:103409104-103441588 GCF_002776525.5 Piliocolobus tephrosceles
TGTGCACATCCCCCCAGTGTGTACAACTACCCAGTGTGCACATCCCCTCAGTGTGTACATCCCCCACAGTGTGCACATCCCCCAAGTGTGCACATCTCCCCAGTGCGCACATCCCCCCAGTGCACACATTCCCTCTGTGTACACATCCCCCTAGTATGTACATCTACCCAGTGTGCACATCCCCTGTGTGTGCACATCTTCCCAATATACACATCCCCCCAGTGCGCACATCCCCCCAGTGTGTACAACTACCCAGTGCGCACATCCCGCCAGTGTGCACATCCCCCAAGTGTGCACATCCCCCCAGTGTGTACATCTACCAAGTGTGCACATCCCCTGTGTGTGCACATCTGCTCAGTGTACACATCCCACCAGTGCACACATCCCTCTAGTGTGTACATCTACCCAGTGTGCACATCCCCCCCAGTGTACACATCCCCCCAGTGTGTACAACTACCCAGTGTGCACATCCCCCCAGTGTGTACATCTACCCAGTGTGCACATCCCCCCAGTGTGCACATCCCCCCAGTGTGTACATCTACCCAGTGTGCACATCCCCCCAGTGTGTACAACTACCCAGCGCACACATCCCCCCAGTGTGCACATCCCTCCAGTGCACACATCCCCCCAGTGCACATATCCCCTCTGTGTGCATATCCCCCCAGTGTGTACATCTACCCAGTGTGCACATCCCCTCTGTGTGCACCTTCCCAGTGTACACATCCCCCTAGTGGACACATCCCCCGTGTGCACATCCCTCCAGTGTGCATGTCCCCCTAGAATGCACACCCCAAGTGTAGAGATGTCCCCAGTGTACACATTCCCTCAGTGTGCACACCCTGCAGTGTGCACATATTCTTAGTGTACACATTCTTCCAGTGTGCATGTCCTTCTATTATGCATGTCCCCAAGTGTACACATGCCTCCAGTGTACACATTAGCCCAGTGTTCATGCTCCCAGTGTGCACATCTCCTAGTGCACTTCCCCTAGTATGCACATCCCCCCAATGTACACACACCTAGAATGCATTCCCCCCAGTGTGCATATCCTCCTAGTGTGCCCTTTCTCAGCATTTACACCCCAGTGTGTACATCCAATACACCTGGTGTGCACGGCCCCCAGTGAGCAATCCTTCCCCCAGTGTTCACATGCTCCAGCGTCCGCAGCCCCCGGCCAGCCTTTTCCAGGACATCTGTGCAGGCTCAGCCTATGTAGGCACATGAGGACAATGCAGCAGAGTCAGAAGCTGCCTGTGCTGAGATGATGATAAGGACAGGATGCGGGGCACATGGTCCTCACTCTCAAGCACCTTCTAGTCCCCGGGGTCAGAGTGCTTAGATTGGAGAAGGCTGCTGGACAGGGCTGAGGGGGTCTTAGCTGAGTGAAAATGCTCCACCAGTGAGGGCTCCTGTGGACCGAGAAGGCAGCACTCCCCTCACTCTGAGTCAGCTGATCCGGTGAGTTCATTGCACAGGGCTTGGGGACCAGGCAGTGCTGCTCGCGCTGTTGATGGGAGGAGTCTTGGGCTCACAGCGCCTGCCTTCCCCGCCCAGCAGGCAGCTCGGAGTTCTGCCCAGCAACCAGGCCCCCTCCATCTGCCGTCTGGGATAATGAGCTGACCCTGAGGCTGCTGGCACAAGCCCATTTTGTGTCTTCTATTCACTGGGATTACCTTTCAGCTTCCCATTGTTCTTTGCTAATGGCCTTAAAACATGCCTGCCTGTTACCTTCCCTAGCCCTGCTGGCTGCTGGAGGAAAGCCTCATCACCCCCAACTTGAAAGGCCTTCTCTACTCCATCCTGGCTCAGGCGGGTGGCAGGAATGCCAGCCTGGGCACAGGGATGTGAGCTGGCCACCCAGCCTTCAGCTGCAGCCATTAGCCAGGCCTCAAATGTCACAATATTTTATGGGATGCCTCTCCCCGCCCTTGGTGAACTGGCCGGATTGCCACATGGCCCAGCTTCTGTGCTTTCCAAGCCCTGCCTCCACTGAGAGCGTGGCTGTCCTCGTGTCTGCACAGATGGCTGAGGTGGGCTGGAGGCTGCTGGCCTCTGGCCCTGGCAGGAGCTCATTCACTGATTATCCAGTCGTCGCCCTGCAAGGGCAGAGGGGACAGGGCAGCAGTGGCTGCATTGACTTTTAACCCTTTCCAGAGTGAAGGGCTGGATCCTCGGGGGAAAGAATTCATCCAAATTGGATCAGCCCTTCACACTCACCCTCATTATTATCCACCCGTGCAGCAAAAAGGGGAAGCCAAAGGTCTCCAGTTATTTACACTGCATCTGGCAAAAAGATAATTCGCTTCTTTTGGAGGCGTTTGAAAGCTCAGCCGTAGTGAGCTTTCACCGAATGCAACCATCAGCATTAGGATGAAGCAACGTATGATAGCGTTATTAAAACATGGCCACTCATTTCCCTTTTGCTTAGCTTTAGAGACGATGAAAACATAGAGTGATTCCTTGTTTGAAAAGGAAATGTCAAAGGACAGACGCCACCAGGGTCTGATTTATAAAAGCGTGGGCAGAGTCCAGCTTTCTTGGGCAGCATCTGTAGGGGACTACTGGACACAGCTCAGGGGCTGACCTCCAGCCACTGTCAAGCTACAACCTTCTCAAGGCCCCGAGTCACAGAAGACAGTCTGCGGGTGGCAGTGTCTGTCGCCCCGGTGTGCACATGTGTGCCGGCTCCTGTGCACGGCCCCGGCACGCGTCTCAGACGGACTGCTGGCTTTGTTGTTGAAGGCGCAGGCTTCTCCAGATTGGCTGGTCTTCAAAGCAATGACATGCCGTGTCAGATCTGCCATAGTCCAGGCACGTGGCAGGCGTCCAGCATGCAAATGAGTCGGAGGCTTTGCACTGGCCTGGAGCGCCCTAGACAGCCGCCCCACACCCCTGGGAGGCCCAGCAGGTGCCCGTGAGGCAGGTGTGCGGCTCGCCATATGCTCTGCTGAGCGTCGGGTTTCTGCCAGCATCTTTCAATGACCTGCCAGGTGAGATAAAGTGAGTGGAAAGGGGCCCGCGCCAACCTGTGGCTGCACGGGCCACTTCTGGGTAGGGACAGCCCTGAAACCTGGGCAGGGCAGGCAGAGGAGGGACAAATGTCAGGGTGCATAATTGCTTTTAAAATCCCCTGCATTTTAGAAACAGGGAACATTTATGGCTAAATTAGATGTGTGCCTTCCAAATACACTGTCTGTCTCTGCAGAGCCCAGATTTGGAGCTGGGAGCCTAAGACAGGGCCCCAACTTTTCTCCCCATCATGGCCACCTGGGGAGTCTTAAAAATCCCCATGCTCGGGCTACTATCGGAGCAGTTAAATCAGACGCTCTGGAAGTAGAACACAGGCATCTGAATGTTTTGTTTCTCATGTGATTCAAAGTTTGAAAACCCATCGTTTAGAGCTGTACTATCTAAGGCAATAGCCACCAGCTAGATGTGGCTACCTTAATTTAAACGTATTAGGATTTTTAAAAGTTAGTCTGTTATACGTGCAAGCTGCATTTGGAGCGCTCAGTGGTTGTACTGAACAGTGTAGACCCTGTTCAGAGAACCTTCCCATTATTGTAGAAAGTTCCACGGAGCAGTGTGCTGTGGAGAGTCCTCTCAGTCCCTTGTCCTCCTGCCCTGACAAGGTGACCTGCCTTGCTCCGAGGCACACTGGCAGTGCAGGGCAGTACTGGGCTATTCTACTCTCATTCCCTAATGCCTTAGGCTGCTGGGGGGCACAGGGGTGCCCAGAGAAAGGCTCCAGAAAATCAAGCTACCACATGCCTTTCAGCAAAGACTCAGCATGCAAACATGAGGTGCCCCCAAACACCTTCATGGAGCCCCCTCCCTGGTGCCAGGCCAACTTTGGTTGGCTTCGGTAATATGTATTTCCACGAGATCCTCTTGTCCTCTGGTCATGCATGCCCAAGTCCCCAAAAGCATGGATGCTCCTAAACAGCCCCCTTGCCCTGTCCCCATGAATGTCAGCATGGGGGGCTCTGGCAGGCCCATGTGGGCATGTGCCGGTGAGTGTGAAGCCTCTGTCTGTCTGTCTGGTTCCCTGTAATTCATCAGATGCATGTTTGTAACAAAAGGATCATGCCACACGCCAGGGATCTTTGAAACTGAAAGTTTGGTTCTTAAATGAGCCCAACTGCAAACCAAATGGTGTGCAGAGCGCTGAACGGGTGGGGACAAAAATCGTGGTGGGGGAGGTGGCTTTTCTAGCAGGGCAGCATTTCACAGCACGTGCTGCCAACTGTTGCAAAAAGAAAAAAAATCCTAAGAAGAAGAAAGAGAGACGGAGATGTACATATTCCTGCAGCCCTGCAAGTGCCCTTTCTTCTTCATTGTTCTCTGGAGCAGGCAGCAGGCCCGGCCAACAGCTGTGCATTGCGTGTATCACTAACAGCTGCTTTTTCCTGGGGTGAAATTAAAAGATTAGGGGATATGGGCACGTGCTGGCCTCAGGAGCCCAAACAATGCTTGATTTAGGGTGAAACTTGTCTGGGGAGACTGACAAAGGAGGAGGCTCCGAGTTGGCCAGGGGTCAAAGAGGGGAGCTGGCTTTGACAGAGACAAAAGGAGGGAGGGGGCGGGAGGCAGAGGGCTGGGGGAGCCAGGCCAAGTGAAAAGAGGCCTGCAGCAGCTGCTCCTGCCCCAGAAATTTGAGACGGGTCTTTTCACAAACACAAATGCCTGAGAAGAATAGGGGGCCACGCTTAGCTGAAATGGCTCGTTTGCAAATGAAAAGGAGATTGGGAGCCCTTACATTTTCCAAGTTTTCACCTAAGAGGATGGAAAATGATTAGTGTAGGCAAGAAGTGTGCAGAGGAGCAGATGGGCAAACCACCCTGGCGCTGCTCTGTGTTTATATAACAAGCATGCCCACTGCCGGGGGGCAGAGGCCAGGCCCCTAAATGTCCAGCAAGGACCCTGGCACCCCGGAATTCGATCAGTGCAGTTCCAGCTGGGACTCCACAGGACGTCTTTGCTACAGCATGTGCGGATATTAATTTATGTGCCGGGTAAATGAAATACACTCATAGCCATGAAGTGGCAAGGCGACTGCAGCAGGAGGCAGGCTGGCCGACAGCGCGCCGGTGTGATTGTTGTTCCTTGGCAGGATGTCTGACTTCCCAGATTTGCTGTTTCTTCTTGGCCACTGCTGAGAACATTGGAGGGGGACCCCTGGCCTGCACTTCACCGTGTGTGACGAAAAGGGTTTGAACCTTGAGCAAGTACAAGGTTGGAAGTCAGTCCCCCAAATCAGGCAGCACAGAAGGAGGATAGCAATAGCCATTTTAATAGGAGAAGCACCTGCCACACCTCAGGAGCTTCCCATGTGCTTAGTGGGGTCCCACGGCAGCTTCGTGGGTTTGCAAGGGTGCCCAGAGGGCAGTGAGGCCTTGATTCTAGAAATATTCCTGACAAAAATGCATGACCTGAGGTAACCTTGAGAAAACATCTGACAAACCCACATGACCTCTGCTCCAAGTTGGATGCCAGGGTCCTGGAAGACAGAGAAATTCTGGAGACAGAAAGGCAGGCCAGCTGCAAGCAGCACACACTTGGGACGCTCTTCTGTGGTAAACGGCATTGTCGAAACAACCGGCAAAATCGGAATCAGTTCTGCAGATTAGACCACACGATTGCATCCATGTTCATTTCCAGGGTTTTAGGACAGTACCGTGGTTACATAATAGAATGTCTCTGATTTTTTTAGGAAATAAGCAGTAAATATTCCAAAGTAAAGAAGCATCATGCCTACAACTGACCCCCATATGGTTCAGAAAAAAAATTACAACTCTCTCTCTCACACATGTCTACTTTAAGGGGTGGTGGAGGCAGAGAGGAGGCAAAAATGTTAAAACATCAACATTTGGGAAATCCGGGTGAAGATTATGGTCACTCTTTGTACTGTTCTTGCAACTTTTTTTCTAAGTCTGAAATTATGTCAAAATACAAATGTTAAAGGGGCCAACTGGGGCAGTGTAGGTGTCGACCATCTGTGTGGTCACCCTGGTTCCCCTCCCAGGTAGAGACACATCTGGAAGTCGTTCGTTCCAGGACACTTTGGCACCTCGCCCAGCAATCCCCTGGGCCCAGAGCAGCCCTGGCCCAGGCCTGGTGTTCTTATCAGCTCCTAGTACATCTGTGCCGGACAGTCTCTGCCACCTGGGAGTATGTTGCCCAGTGTGGAGTGTGTGAAGGAGGAGACAGGGCTGCTGTTTTGGACACGGACACTCTCCTGGACCAGCCTGAAGGACAGAGTGTCCTCCCAAAGTTGACTCAGTTGGAGAGGTCCGAGTCTCTGCTCTGGCTGTGGGAAGTGATTGGGTCCCCAAGTGGGAAGGTTTCCCCGGGGCCAAGAGGACAAGTCTACAGTTGACCTGGTTGTAGTGGCAGAGGAACAAGGGGCTCAGTCAGCAAACAGGAGACAGGAGACCCACATCCCAGAGTGGCCCCGGGCACTGTGGTAGTGGCCACCTCAAACATGCTGTTTTTTGTTTTGTTTTGTTTTGTTTTTGTTTTTACAATGAGCTACTCTCTTCATACACTGAGTGATAACTGGATCATTGCATTAAATTGACTGCTTCTCCTGCTAGGTATTAGCTGATACTTTTCTCTTTTGGGCCTCCCTCTTGTCTACACATTTGTATCACCTGGAGAGGTTATTAAGAGATGCCCAGGCCTCATCTGTCCCCAAATAGCTGTATCAGAATCCCTGGGGATTGGGAAAAGGTGGAAGCTGTGTTTTATTGTGCTGTGAAAAGTCAAGATAGGGGTTTTGAGTGTTTTTTCAGCATATCAAAGGGCTGTCTGGTAGGTTGGACTCAAGGACCTAGACATGTTCTCAAGAAGAGCGTGGGCTGGGTGCAGTGGCTCACGCCTGTAATCCCAGCACTTTGAGAGGCTGAGGCAGGAGGATCATGAGGTCAGGAGATTGAGACCATCCTGGCCAGCATGGTGCAACCCTATCTCTACTAAAATACAGAAAGCTGGCCAGGGTGGTGGTGCATGCCTGTGGTCTCAGCTACTCGGGAGGCTGAGGCAGGGGAATCACTTGAACCTGGGAGGCAGAGGTTGCAGTGAGCCAAGATTGCACCACTGCACTACTCCAGCCTGTCAACAGAGTGAGACGGTCTCAAAAAAAAATAAATAAATAAGAGTGTGGATACAGCTACCTGCACATGCACCTTGATGCCAGAGAGGTCCTGGGGGCCAGAGTCAGGCATGGGGACATGCTGACCCGTGGCTTCAGGAGACAATGCGGCCACCTCGGCTGTTGAGAGGCTGGTGTTATTTCAAAGTCTCTATTGCAACCTTGGTGGCTGGCCAGGGCCAAGGAATGCATGGAGACCTTGGAGTTTGCCCTGCAAGCAACAAAGGGTGAAAGCACATGCACTAGACATTGATGGCAAGAAGGTGAGTGTCTTCTTAGATCCTGATGGTGCAAAACCTAGAGATGTCCCACAGCTCCTGTGAACACTCAGCAGGGCCCCATGGGCAGGGCTGGCATAGATCAAGAGCCATAGGAATGCTTCATGGACCGGCGCTCTCCATTGAAAGGGCTGGCCACAGTAATTTCAGCAGTCAAATTTCAATCACTTCCTTTCAGGACTTCTGGGGTATACATGTGCCGTCTTTGCTTTCTGTTCAGAGTGTGCAGGCTGCATAAAAACCTACCACTTGCCGTATGTGTTTTTACACAATGTCAGATGCAGCAGGGCCGTTTCCAAAGCATAGAATGGAACTCAGGAGACTCGAGCTGTCCTGCCAATTACTCAGCTAATATTAGTGGCAACAACAAGTGCGTGCTCCCAGCTCTCTGGGGACCGGAGGGTTACCCAGGTGTGTCTGGAGGGGCTGTAAGGACACTGCCTTGGAGCCATTTATTTAGAAAGGAACATATCTGAAAGCATCCGCATAAGCTCTGTGCCTCCTCTGGCTCCAGAATTCATGGAAATGCACCCAGTCTGCAGGAAGATGAAGAGGCACGGCTGTTGAGAAGAGCATGGAACAACAAATGTGGTCCCTTGATTCAGCCCTGGACCCAAAAGATGAAAGAGCCTTGCTGGATGGGTTCCCAACTGTTCTTCATGCAAAGAAGCTTAATTATATAGATGATATATAGTATCATATAGACGATATGATATACGATGTGTGTATATGTATGATACATGTATTATATTATACATATGTGTATATATGATATCTATGATATGATTATATGTGTGTGTGTATAAAGAGGCAGGTGGAGAACAGAAACCCCGAGAAGACTGCCTGCCTGGCCAATGTGCTCCCAGCAGCCCGCTGGCTCTGGTGTAAGCTCCAGAAGGCAACACTGGAACTGGGCCTTCCAAGGTTGAGTTCAGTGGAACTGAATGCCAAGTACAAGAGATGTGGGAAAAAGTCGTTGGAGCCGTTTGCTACCAAACTGAAAAAAAGTTAAGAAAAGTTATCAACCAGGAGAAAATCATTTTGCTGCTCTTTGATAAGGTCATTTCAATTTCTCTGAAGGCTTTTGGTGTCAGAGAATACATGGCACTGACGTTTTTCTGGGTTCGATGGTCAGCCCTGGTCTCTCTGAAATTCCTTTCTTGCTGAAATACTCGTTGAACTGCTGGGAGGAGCTGTGTGCCTGGTATGACGATTCAGTCCTAAAAAAGAGGGAAAGCCTGTCATTTGCAACAACTTGGATGAACCTAGAGGACGTTATGTTAAGTGAAATAACCAGGCACACAAAGACAAATGTGCGTGATCTCACCTGCAGACAGAGTGGAGAAGTGGGGCTTGCAGAAGTAGGGTAGAAAGATGGGTGCCAGGTGCTGGGGGCCAGGGGAACAGGGAGATGCTGGTCAAAGGATATAACACTGTGCTTAGACAGGAGGAATTAAGTGCAAGAGATCCATTGCATATCACGGTGACTCAAGTTCATAACAATGTATTGCATACTTAAAAATTGCTGAGAGTAGTTTCAAGTGTCTCAGCACACAAAAATAACTATGTGAGGTGACGGATATGTTAAATAGCTTGATTTAGCCATTCCACAATGTAGCCATATATCAGAGTTATACATCACCTTGTAAGCTATAAATAGATACAATTTTTACTTGTCAGTTTAAATAAATAAATAATTTTTTAAAAGAGAAAAGATGGCTGGGCACAGTGGCTCCCACCTGCAATTTCAGAACTTGGGGAGGCCGAGCCGGGAGGATGACTGGACCCCAGGAGCTCAAGACCAGCCTGGGCAACACGGTGAGACCTGCTCTCTATTTTAAAAAATAATAATGATAGTAAAACAATTTTTAAGAAGAAAAAAATGGGAAGAGCCAATGCAGACGATGTCTTTCCCCAGCCAGCCCGCCACCATGCCTCCACGGAGGGGTGGCTTTGGTGAGAAGCAGGTTTCAGGGCAGCAGGCAGCAGTGACCGTCCTGGTCACTCAGCACTGGCATCCGCCTTGTGGGCTAGGGGAGGGCAGCAGGGGGTCAGGGGCTTTTGCGGATCACAGGACACCAGGGGCCTCCGACACAAAGGCCCAGCTGCTGGGGACAACGCGGCTGGAGGCTGTGGTTTCTGGTGTCTTGAGAGGCAGGTGAGAAAGGCTGACCCGAAGCTTGCCCACCCCCAACCATCGCAGGGTGCCCCAGTCACAGGGGGGCCCCCGACAGGGTAGCTGCTTTCAACCCAGATGTGGCCCGAGGATGTGTGCAGCAACCTGCCCTCTCAGCAACAGCTTCTTCGCAGTAAAAGAGTCACTTGGTAGGTGGATTGCCCCATTTAATTCTCCATCTGAATCCAGACTTTCTCTCTGTCCCACGATATTCGTGCCGCCTGAAAGCTTGACTGCGCACTGTCTGATTTTGTGCTAGTAACCCTGGAGTGAGTCTGCGTGCTCCATATAAAAATAAAAAGCAGAACCCATAAAAGACAGAATTCAGAAATGGCATGTTGTCCTGCAAAGTCAGTGAACAGGGTGGCCCAAAGCAGGGAGGGTTACCTGAAGTTACACGGCCTCTCTGAGCTTCAGTGTCCTCATCTGTGAGCGGGAAGAGCCTCGCCACCATGTGTGAGCACCTGCAAGGTGCCTGGAACCATGCATGGCTCCCTGCGGCTACACATGCTTGTCTGCTGAGTATAAGAAAAAGATCTGAAAGAAATCATTGCTGTTCAGAACAATCTTCACTCAGCACATTGCAACATGCTGGGGATATGCTCGTGTCCATGCACACGACCCGTGCTCAGGAACTGGGGAAAGAGACTGATAGTAAACTAAAAAAACCCCAGCATGTTCTCAGGGCGCACTATCACACACACCTGAACTCAGCTGACTCCTGTGTGGCTTGCTTATCTGTGGCCCAAATCACCGTTTTGTTCCTACTTCCCACCTTCCCAAGCTCGGAAGGTGTTAGTAGAGAGTCGAATTGGCAAAGTGTCATTGCCACATGGAGGGTCCTGTGGGCAGTGATGTCTTGGGGAAGACAATGCAGAAAGATCAGCTGTAGCTTACTTGCTCCCGGCTTTTACCTCTCTCTGCTTCCGCAGAGATTCGGAGCTACAAAAGTCAGACTCCTTGCCACAGGTTTCAAGTGCCACGGAAGTCCTGCATGGGACAGGCAGGTTCCCTCTAGTGCGGGGCCCCATGACATCTTGGGACACAAGCCCTTGGAGGCAGAGGGAGAGGCCACAGACACCCCCAGAGAGAGCACAGAGCCTTCAGCAGCTGGCCTCACCAGGCTCTGGAGGAGGTACCTAGGCTTGCCTTTTTCAAACTGGCATCTTTTCCAAGGCCCAAGTGACTTGCAAATCCACCTTCATCTGCCATAGCATGTTAAAGTTCTCAAAAACCATGGGGCAGGCCGGGCGCAGTGGCTTACACCTGTAATCCCAGCATTTTGGGAGGCCGAGGTGGGCAGATCATGAGGTCAGGGGTTCGAGACCAGCATGGCCAATATGGTGAAACCCTGTCTCTACTAAAAATACAAAAATTAGCCGGGTGTGGTGGTGCAGGCCTGTAATCCCAGCTACTCGGGAGGCTGAGGCAGGAGAATCACTTGAACCTTAGAGGCAGAGGTTGCAGTGAGCCTAGACTGTGCCACTGCACTCTAGCCTGGGTGACAGAGCAAGCCTCTGTGTACAAAAAGCAAAACAAAAAAAACCCCACCAAAAACATGGGGCATCTGAAGGTACGATTTCCAGATAATTCAGCAAAAGAGATAGGTTTCAGAGTAGGACTTTAGCTATGATTTTTTAAAATTAAATTCTTTAAAATGTGAAAGCACATATTGTGCTGTCTCTTAGCCCCAGAGCCAGAGGGCAATTAGACTCTAGTGTCCTCATTGTCCCCTAAAGCAAAAGCTAAGTGTGCCCCTGGCAAGCACGGGCAGTAGCAGGGCCTGCAGGCTGCCCCTTTCTTGGTGGTGCAGTGATCCTAGCCAGATCCAGGCATATGCTCGGCCCCCGGTGAGGGGCCGGCAGGGCTGTGGGAGAGGGTCTGTGTGGCACATGCTGAGTAGTGGATTGTTCTCAGAATGAAGTGTGTTTTTCTCCTCCAGCACTGCCTCTCTGTAAAGACACGCCTGGCCGGCAGCAGAAGCTCCAGCTCCCTTTGTTGTCGCCTCCCTGGACTATGTGAGAAGAAGTCCACCTGTCTCATCCCTCTTTACTTTCCAACTGGGGTTGAAGCCAGCGACTGCTGCATATGGTGGGTGGCAGTTTTGAGATGCACCCACACATTCTTCAGCAGCCCTACCCCTGAGAGGTGAGGTCTGCCTCCTCCCCTGGGACCCAAGCTCATCTTCAGGACTGGCGGATCCACAGCGTCCAGCATAAGGGGATGATGCCTGACTCCTGAGGATGAGCCCTCAAAGGCACTACAACTTCTACACTGAGTGCCGCTGGTTGCAGCTTCTACATTGAGTGCCGCTGGGAGGTTCTTGCTGGAGCCCCGAGCGTGAACAACACCCAACAAGTCCTGCCACCTGTGGCCGCCATGTTGCCAGGAAGCACAAAATATCGCATGGGAAGAGAGCACATGGGAAGAACTGAGGCCGTGTGATGAGATGCCTGGCTATCCTCTGACAGCTCCTGTCACTGTCTGACTACACTGCAGAAAGCCCTAAGTCAGAGCCACCCAGCTGAGCCTTCCTGACACCAGGAGAGAGCATAAAATAACTGTGGTTTTAAGACACTCAGTTTGGGATGATTTGTTATACAGCACTAAACAATGGGGATACCTGATGCCCCCTACTACTACCCGTCTCCATCGAGACTGGGAAACCCCATGCTTCCCCGGACAGTCCATGGATTCTTAGAGAAACAGCCCAAGGGTTCTTCTCTTGCCATTTCCAGCTCTCGGCCCTCAACAAGGCTGCTTCAGATTACGGGGCACAAATGCCAAGCCCTACGCTTGCTTGCTGACAAGTGCCTCTGCTAATTTACTTTTATTTCCTCCCCTTCTTTCAAAAGGCTTGCAGGTGCCTTGGCATGCTCCCACAAGAAGTTAAAATGAAATCAAGGACATTGGCAGACTTTAGTAGAAAAGTGGGGAAGAGAAATGAGTACACCAGGAATCTGAGATAAAGTGGATGCTGGCATGGAGTTAATATTTAACTCTCATTTCTTAACAGCGAAGGATTTTAAGTGCCAGTTCTTAAAAAAAAAAAAAAGAAATGTAGAGTAATTCCTCAAGAGAGGCAAGTTATTTTCCTGGCATTTTTGCCCAGAAAAATAAAGTATTTAAATATACAGCATAGGAAATACCATAACATTTAAGGTTTCCAACAAAATGTGTTTTTTGAGGAATAAAAGTCTCTCTCACATGGTAATTTTTCGTGTCATTGCATAATAGAGTCCTTGGGCAAAATGTTTTGTCCTTCTCTGGGCACAGCCTATCTGTTGGCAGCTGGACAGAGCTCAGAAGACCTGGGAGACAGAATCTGCCTTGGCCGGCAGGTCCCTTGTGGACATCGGCAGCCCTTGCTGTGCTTTTAGCAGGGACAGGGTGATGTCCCGCCAATGCCAGGGGCAGATTTTCTGGGCTGCTGATTGAGGCCAGATCCACATGCTCTTGAGCTTTCCAGACAAAGCAAATGCTGACATTCTGTTCCACAAGTCCTGTCTGGCTCCGGCAGAGAGCCAGGGGACCGTGAGGGCCAGTCAGCGCCTGCTTCTCCCTTAGAAGTTTTGTTGGGCTGGAGTATCTGGACGGCACCCCATGGACTTCTCTGGAGCATGAGACAATCTGAATAGGCACGGGTGGTGCCTTGGATCCGTGCTGTGTGAATCAAGCTGCAGGCTGGGGGTTCTCCCTGGAGACAGTTCGGGCTGCTGTCCTGCTGTAGGAACTGGCCAGGCCTCCCTCTACAGGCACTGAGTAATGGCTTTGCGTTCTTGCTGGTCACGGCTAGCATGTATTCATGCCACACAAAACAGGCACATGCGGTGAGCGGGTTTTTATGCCTTATTGCCTGTACCAAAAATAAATCTTCCTTGTCAGGCCTGACTGCAGAGCATGGGAGCGGACACAGCGTCAGTATCTGGGTGCCTCCCTTGTCATCCTTGGGATGCCATCACCGAATTGAACTGCTCTGTTTCTGCTTTGTCTTACTCCTCCACTCCAGCCTGTACCCACGGAGAGGGATGGCGCAGGGGACACAGATTTCCCCTGGATGTGGGACATCTGCAAGGGCTCTCTGTGTGTCCCTCCAGCAGGAGGACTGTGTCCTGTTCTTTGGGGGAGCTGGGGATCTGGTGGGCATAGATGCTCCACCTCTGGCTTCCAGCATCCTCACAGAGGTTGCGCCCATTTGGGCAGAAGATTGGACCTGGGGCAGGGACCGTGTGCACTGGGAGGCTCTCCAGTGGCTTGGCCCTGCGTAAACCTGGACAACTTGGCCAAACTCTGGGACGGGGTAGGGAGAGGCCCAGGAACTACCCAGGTGGAAATTCTCACCCACGTGGTGTGGGGCATCCTGCTCTTGATATGTAGGGAAATGAAGAAGGTGAAATTTTCTGCTCCCCTGAGATCCACGCTGGCCACAAGCGCATTATTATTTTCTGACAGGACAATAAAAATGCTCGTTTCTCTGACCACCTAGCTCTCTGCACTCCAGTTAAATCACACCTAGCTAGCTGCTGACTCAGCCTCTTGCAGGATGTCCAGGTCACTCCTGCCTGGAGCTGTAGCCTCTCTGCTGGTTCCCACCCCCAGGCAGCCGGCCTGCTCTTCCTGCCCCGCCACCTGTGTTGCTCCAGGCTCAGCCCTCATCCTCAGGGAGCATCAAGGTCAGAGTCAGCAATGCTCTCACGTGATTCTGAACAACATGCCCAGGCAGCTCCCAAGAGCAGTTCTACCAAATTCTACCATTCCCATTCTCCTCTTGGTGACTATATGCTTTCTCTTTTATAAAACTATTTCCTTCTCCTTTACAGGCAGATCACTCAGTTTCCTTATGCCCGAGTTTCCCCCTTGGTAAGTGAGAGATCAGATGTAGGATGCCTGGAAGCCCCTTTACAAAGGACGTCTATGACTATGATACTGATGATGTGCAGTTTTCTAGAAGCATTGGTGGACCCTGCTATCCATTCCAGACTCCCTTCCAGGAAGACTTTGCTGCCCAGCTGCAGGGATGTGGTCAGCAGACAGCCCCCAGCTGGCCTCCCACCAGGCTCAGGGTCACCTCAGCTTCCTGAGCCACTGCACCCATCCCAGGTGGCCACCTCCAGCGCTGGGGTACAGTCCAGGAGGCAGTCGCACAGGGCTGGCAGCTGCCTAACAGGGGCAAGTCTTCAGCGGTATCCCAGACCTACAGCCCCCTCGGAGCCAGCCCAGGCCGGCAGGAAGCCTGCATCTTGCTGTCATGTACCCTGCCCCACACTATGGATTCCAGGGTGCTCCTTCATCCAACCCTGCATGCCAGCTCTGTGAGAGTCTGCCAGGATGGGCACAGATATCAAAGCGGGGGGATCCGAGAGTTCACTTCCAGCTCCCTCTTTCCATTGGTGAGGCGCAGCGTGGCTGACCTGCAGCTTAGCCCCAGCGTCTCTCTGCATATTCATTGGGACAGCAAACAGGAGGCCAGAGAGCCAGTGCTTCCGACAGAAGCCAGGGAGGCCTGCGGAAAACTGTATTTCCTTGTGGTTTATACAATGAGAACATGGTGTAGAGATTCAGGCCCCTCCCCTCTGCGGGGCATTTTATTTCTTGGCTTCAGTGTCAGAGGACAGAATGACATTAGCCTCTGTTCAATATTTCTTTCACGCTCTCAAGGGATGCTGCAGGGCTCCACCTGCCCATCCTATATGTCTGTAATTTTTGCTTCTGGTTTATTACTTACCCACATGCACAATGTAAACACGTGCCTACTGAGTGGCCAGGCCGGCCACAGCATTCCCCTCCTGAAACCTGTCAGGAGGGGCAGGCGGGGCTCCGAGCCACTTGTGTCCTGGGAGCACAGGACTGGGAATCAAATGGGCTTAAAGTCTCCCCTGACTTTTATCAGAGCCACATGACCTAGAGGGCTGTCTTAGTCCATTTCCCATTGCTTGTAACAGAATACCTGAAACTGGGTAATGTATAAAGAAAGGGAATATCTTACAGTTCTGGAGGCTGGGAAGTCCGGGGTGGAGAGTGTGCCCCTGGGGAGGGCCTGCTTGCTGGTGGGGACTGGCGAGCATGCTCAGCAAGGCATCACATGGTAAGGGGCTGAGCATGCTTTCCTCTGCTCGTAAAGCCACTGAGATAACCCTTTAATCTGTTTATCAATGAAGAGATCAATCTATTCCTAAAGGCAGAACCCTCATGATCCAATCACCTCTGATAGGCCCCACCTCTCAATATTGCCACATTGAGGATTTAGTTTCAACACAAGCTTCGTAGGGAAAATTCAAACCATACAAGCGTATACACATTCCCGGCCCTCACATATAAACTGGGTATAATCACCTTTCATGGCGGGAGAGCCTCAGGAGCTACAGTGCTGCCCCCTCAAGTTTCCCTAAAAGCAACCGCCTTTCTTAGAGCTCAAGGCCGAGGCCACAGCACTGCCCAACTATAGCTCAGCTGCACTGTATTCTGGCGGATCCTTATTGACAAGGCCTGGAAAAGAGATATCCAGGGGAAAAGAACCCAACAGGAGAGAAATTGTGATTCAGGGCCTGGAACAATTTTGAGACTGTAATCAAGCCAAATACAGAAGGAGGAAAACCCACAAAAACAAGGTAACTAAAAACAGGATAAAATGATAAGCACTCTGAGAGAGTTGTAGTGCAAATATGAAACAAATAAAAGGATGCTATGAAATGAAGCCATGAAGAGCTATAAGACAGGAGGAATCAGTTGACCTTCATGCTGGGAATATTGTTCCTGGCCTGCAGGATGGGAGAATGGCTCTGCAGAGAAGGAAGCTCCTTCCTAGGGTAGCTCCACTTGGCTCAGAATTGAACAATAGTTCATAGTTATAACAATGTGAATGTAATCCTAGCACTTTGGAAGGCCAGGGTGGGTGGATCACTTGAGATCAGGAGTTCGAGACCAGCCTGGCCAACATGGCGAAACCCTGTCTCTACCAAAAATACAAAAAAATTAGCTGGGTGTGGTGGTGCACGCCTGTAGTTCCAGCTACTTGGGAGGCTGAGGCAGGAGAATTGCTTGAACCTGGGAGGCAGAGGTTGCAGTGAGCCAAGGTCGTGTCACTGCACTCCAACCTGGGCAACAGAGCAAGACTCCGTCTCTGGAAAAAAAAAATGTGAATCATGTTTATTTGTTTTTAACTGATAGAAATAATTTATAAACAGAGCACATGCTGCATGTTTCTCACTAAAGTGAAGATGGTCAAAAGTAAAAGGTGGGGGCAGGGAAAGGGACATTTAGAAAAAGGTAGGAAAGTCAAACAAAGGTGGAAGAATTGCTATTCTCATGGCTATTCTTTCATCTTAGAAAATAAGGTGTCAGGAATGACTCCTGAAAGCTGCTAAAACAGATATCGAAAGATATTCTTAGAGTTCCAAAGGTAACAAATAAACTAGCTAAAATCATAAATATAAATGCCAGACTTTGGGAAAAGAAGGTAGTATAAGTTAGCAAAATATTCACTTTCCTTTTTTATTTTTTTTTGAGACAGAGTCTCACTCTGTAGCCCAGGCTGAAGTGCAGTGGTGCGATCTCGGTTCACCGCAACCTCCGCTTCCCAGGTCCTGGTTCAAGCAATTCTCCTGCCTCAGCCTCCCGAGTAGCACAGGCATGCTCCACCAGTTAATTTTTGTATTTTTAGTAGAGACGGGGTTTTGTTATGTTGGCCAGACTTGTCTTGAACTCCTGACCTCGTGATCCACCCACCTCGGCCTCCCTAAGTGCTGGGATTACAGGCGTGAGCCACTGCAGCTGGCCGCAAAATATTCACTTTTCAACTGGAAAGTCAATCGGTGTTTCCCACAGCTGATAACTTGTCAGAACAGAGGCATCTATCACAGGCAATCACAGGTGACTGAATCCAGGAACAGCTATCAGATTTTCCCCAGAGAGGCGGAGAGGGGTGAGTGTAAGACCTTTGCCTTGCGTCATCAGCTCTTTTGTTGTTGGTTTTTTTCCCCCTGTGGTTAGCAGGTGATGTATTACGTGGTACAAATAAAACTTTTTTTAAAAGCAATATGTCTTTGCAGAAAACTTGGAAAATATAGAAAAGCAAATAGAGAAAAGAAAAATTACTGGCAATTCTACTAATCAGGGATAACCAGTTAGGATTCTTATTGTTGGTAGATTTCATATTCCGTTACAGTCATTTTTCTTAAATAATTATTAGGTATATATTTTTAACATTTCCTTTTCTTTTCTTTTCTTTTTTTTTTTTTTTGAGATGGAGTTTCGTTCTTGTTGCCCAGGCTGGAGTGCAATGGCACGATATCAGCTCACTGAAACCTTCACCTTCAGGGTTCAAGCGATTTTCCTGCCTTGGCCTCCCAAGTAGCTGGGATTACAGGCATGCGCCACCATGCCCGGCTAATTTTGTATTTTTAGTAGAGACGGAGTTGCTCCCTATTGGTCAAGCTGGTCTTGAACTCCTGAACTCAGGTGATCTGCTTGCCTGGCCTCCCAAAGTGCTGGGATTACAGGCGTGAGCCACTGCACCTGGGCAACATTTTCTCTTTTAAACGATAGTATGTGATAAATTTAGATTTCTTTGAAAATGAGGTTTCAAATATTATGCATTCATATTTACATATTATCCTCCATCACTTTATGCATCACAACATATAATAATTCCCCTAATATGGGATATTTGGGTTGTTTGCAGTATATGTTATTATGACAAATTCCAAGGTGAGCTTTTTTTAAACATAAATCTTAGTATTCCTAAAGGTTTCCCGGGGATATATTCTTAGAGCATTACAGGGTCAATATGTATAAAGATGTTTAAAGCTCTATGTTGCAAGAATGCTTTCAGTAAGACTCCACTTGATTTCTTTTTCTTTGAAGGTCTACTGGTCTACCCTTTGCCATGGTTTGTATCCTTTGGACCTATAGGTTATATTGAAAGTTAATATCTAATTATCAGAGATTTGCTATTTATATGAGAAAAATCCCATTATCGTGTGGTGTTGCTAGCACACTGTAAATATTGACCTCTGTAACTAGGTGTAAAACCACAGGACTTGTGAATTCAAACCACTAATGAGCCCTCAAAATAGCAACTCTAAGAACTGAGTATAGGGTTGACTATCATGCTGAGAGGACGAGGGAAGTATTGCTGACTATGCAAAGACTAATGAGTCAAAGCCAACCAAGATCAACCTCAAACTTTACCAGCTTGTATCTTCCTTCCCTCCCCTCCCTCCCCCTCTCTCCCCTCCCCTCCCCTTTGTCCTCTCTCCTTCCCTCCCCTCCCCTTCTCTCCTCTCCTCTTTCCTTTCCTTTCCCACCACCCCTCCATACTTTCATTCACCTGTCTATCCCACCAAGACTTTTTTTTTTTTTTTGAGATGCTGTCTCACTCTCTTGCTGGAGTGCAATGGCACAGTCTCAGCTCATTGCAACCTCCATTCCCCGGATTCAAGCAATTCTCCTGCCTCAACCTTCCGAGTAGCTGAGATTACAGGCGCCTGCCACCGTCCCTGGCTAATTTTTGTATTTTTAGTAGAGATGGGGTTTCACCATCTTGGCCAGGCTGGTATTGAACACCTGACCTCGTGATCCACCCGCCTCTGCCTCCCAAAGTCCCATCAAGATTTTAAAGAGCTTCTTCAAAATACTACTGCAGGCCAGGTGTGGTAGCTCATGTTCGCAATCCCAGCACTTCGGGAGGCCAAGGCGGGAAGATCTCTTGAGCCCAGGAGTTCAAGACCCACCTGGGCAACATGGAGAAACCCTGTCTTTACAAAAAAATACAAAAATTAGCCAGGCATAGTGGTAGGCACTTGTGGTCTCAGTCACTTAGAAGGCTGAGGTAGGAGGATCGCTTGAGCCTGGTAGGCGGAGGTTGCAGTGAGTTGAGATTGTTCCACTGCACTTCATCCTGGGTAACAGAGCGAGACTCTACCTCAAAAAGACAAAAAACAAAAAACAAAAAAAAACCCAAAAAACAAAAACAACACCAACAATAGCACACTACTGCAGCAATCCCTTTCAGTGCCTCAAAAGATCAGAACTTTACCACGACTGACTACTATGAAACTGAAGCTCTATGGGCATTTTGACTTCAAAAGCAGCCACACGAAATATACCTCTAGTAATCCAAGGACACAGACAATGTTTGTGGGGAGGCTCAGAAATACTCCCCCACTTCTGAGAAAATTAGATATTTTTATCTAGAGTGAAGAAAGCAGAAAATGACAAAAGATAAAAATTCGTATACCAGAAGTTTAAGAGGACGATATAGACCAAATTCATTTTGTGCAGGTCAGGGTGGGGAGGTGCTTCTATAAAGAATTCAAAGGCCTCTAGAAGCTTCCAGTCACTGTGTAGGTTAGAGTTTGAAAAAGTGCAAATAGCTGAGAGGGAATCTATCTTAAACTGTGGTCTCTTTTCAAACTTTTTGTGGGTGCTCTGGTTCTGACCTCGCTCTTGGGTTGGTGACAGCTTTGCTGAGACAGAGACTTTCTTCCTGTCTTGAGAAGGGAGCATCTGCACCACTATCAGTTCCTCCAGGTTGTTAATTACTTCTTGGTTTTGTGATTCTCTCAACCAAATAACATATCAAGAGAGGATGCTGCCAAGGCCCGGCTTTACAGTCGCATTATGAATCTTCTTGGACTGTCCTCTCAAGTTGGCCAGGCTCATCAAATATTTATAAACTCAGTACCTAATTCCACAGGGAGCGTAGAAAGATACACCATGAATAAGGCTATGGGCCTGGAGGCTAGGATCTTCAAGTTCACTGAAGCGACATGGTGTCCTTATAAAAGAGCTTCATAAAAATGCAAATTAATAATAACAGTAGATCATCACTTACTCGACCTCCACTTTGAGGACTGTGGGCCACAATTAGGATGAAGTGTCGAGAACTGAGCTTCAGGGAGTTTGCAACTTTTTTACTCTGGGGTCCAAGGGACATCATGGGGGCTTTTTGGGTTAAAGAATAAAGTGAAATTTGTGCTCACACTACACCTACAGTTCTTTCTTGTCTTGACTGCCAGAAGGAAAGACTGAGATATAATACCTATCAGAGAATACTGACTGAAAAATAATTCACATTAATTCTACCTGTTTATCCACGATGCCGTTTTAATCATTAAAACACGGAAGACTTGGCCGGGCACAATGGCTCACACCTGTAATCCCAGCACTTTGGGAGGCTGAGGAGGGTGAATCACCCGAGGTCAGGAGTTCAGGACCAGCCTGACTAACATGGTGAAACCCCGTCTCTACTAAAAATACAAAATTAGCTGGGCGTGGTGGCTTGTGCTTATAATCTCAACTACTTGGGACGCTGAGGCAGGAGAATTGATTGAACCCAGGAGGCGGAGCTTGCAGTGAGCTGAGATTGCCCCATTGCACTCCAGCCTGGGCAAGAGTGAGACTCTATCTCAACAAAACAAAACAAAACATGGAAGACTAAAATGTCAGAGGTGAAGTTTGGTGAAGTTACTGGGTCAGCTCTGTACATTAAAAAAAAAAAAAAAGTGCTTGAAAAGTAATCCAGAATGTCTGCTGGGCCATCTTCAGATGGAGGTAGTGTTCTCTGGCAAGTGCTAGTCAACACAGCGGGAAAAAAAATAGAGGAATAAAATAGATGGTGGTAAAAGATGATGGCCTACAATTAATGGAGAGGGGGTGACACTGAAAATCTTTGGGGGCTGAGTAAATATTAAAGGTGGTTGGATTTTTTAAAATGAGAGAAAATGTGGAAACAAAAAATAGCATGAGGTTGAGTAAGATGGAGATGATGAGATAGAAGACATTTGGGTGGGGACATGAAGCAGGGGCAGACAAGGGGAGTGCAAGGCCAAGAATGTGCTTTGAAGATGAATGGAGAACTTAGAACAATAAAGACTGCATGGAGAGAGAAAGGTGGAGTAAGAAAAAGAGAGGGACCGGCAGCTAGAGTGGCACATGTGCACTGAAGCAGGCTAGTGGCTCCTGCTGTACCTCCATCTCTCTGGCTCTCTCTTCTCCTCCCCAGCCTCCAAGGGGCCAGCATGAAAATGCAGAGGACAGAGATGTGTGCTAGGCACGGTGCTCATATGGTGCACCCCCAGTTGGGAGACTAAAGCTGTGCTAGTAAGGGCATAAGATAGCTGTGTGCACTCTGGTGTGAATTTGGGGTAAAAAGCGAACCATCCAATATAGCCATAGTAGCTACATCAGTCGCCTTTTCCTTCGTGTTCTTGGAGGTAGAAGGGCGAACTGTTTCTGAGAGTAGAGAATGCCCTTTCCACCCTTTCTCTACCATTGCATGACAGGGCTTGGGCAATGCTGTTTGCTTAGGCAGGAAGGCTATGTCCAGGGAAGCAGCATGAGCGGGAAGGGGACTCCTACAGGGAGGCTAGAAGGAGAGGATTCCGAGGTGGGGAAGAAGTGGACGACTCCACTGGGCTGTCTGCCAGCCCGAGGTACAAAAGGCTCATCACAGGAGCATGCTTAGAGGATGGCCAGTCCTTACAAGGGCACAGGGCTGCTGATGGAATGCACTGCTATGTGGGGGGAGTTTGTCAAATGACAACCTTGGATGAAGAACTGCTCAAGTCTTCTTTGGTGTCCCTTGTGAGCTCACACAGAGGAAACCTACCCACCAATGCAGAAACTGGATGAAGAGGGGAGAAGTCAGAAAGCCCTTTATTGTGGATCATGGGGTCGTGAGGGGTGCCCTACCCACACATGGGCATCCAGAAGAAGATCTAAATACATCTATGTATTTAGACAAATACATAGATCATTTGACGTATTCATCAATGGATGCACAGATGGGCACATTCATACCTGGAACCTAGTGGGGCACACATTTTGAAAACACGTTTTCTGTAAAGTGATCTTGATAACATCCAGGGGTCACTGAGTGCCTACTTGGACATTATGTTGAGTACTTCACATTTAATTGGCACAATACCCCTCTAGGTAGAAACCATTAGTTGCCCCACGGTCTAGCTTGGGCAGTGATGCACTAGAGTTTGAGCTCCTGCTCAGGGTCTCACCACCGGGCATGTAGCTGGAGACAGAGCTCTAGCCCTTGGTGCTGCAGGGCCCACCCTGGAACAAACCACACCCTCTCCCAGTGTAATGCAAATAAGGAGAGCGGCTGGAGTGAATGGAAAGCACCATTACACTTTTATGAAGATGAACCTTCGTGAAGATGAGCAATGGAAATGTGTCGTGGAAAGTCAGCGATGCTAAGGAGCCACGGCTGGAAGGTTCTACCGAGGCAGCAGGTGTGGAGGCTGAGGCACCGAGGTGCCACAGCTTGCACAGGCTCCCCACTTTGTCTCCACTGGACCGTGTACTCCATCAGTAAACCTTGTTTTGAACATACCCTTCATCCATGTAAGAGATGAAAAAAATATCAAGAGAAGCTCTAAAATGTTCTCCCCAATCCTGCGGCCCTCATTGTGTGTCCTGCCTCACACCGGGGCAACTGGGAGCTGCAGAGATGGGGAATAGGAAAAGCGATTTCCGGGTCTATTGGCTCAGGCTTGAACAGCGAAAGGGAAGTTGGATAGGCGGAACTTGTATAAAAAGGTTTAAGGGCTTTCTCAGTAAGAGGCTTAATGAGGGCTAATATGTGCCATCTGATATGGAGCATCTATTTTTAGGAAAGCTTGATTTTGCTAAGTGTCTCTGAGATGTTACGATTCAGACGGTAGGGCAAATGATGGCTTTGGAATAAGGTGTTCTTATGTAAATCCCCGGGCTCTACAGCCAATGAGATTACCCATTCCAGTTACAAGGGGGATATGGGAGGGGTGGAGACCCCAAAGGGTGGGATCAGGGGTCGGCTGTGGAGCCAGCTCTGCCCTGAAGGGGCTGAAGCCCACCCAGCCTGCAGCTGCTCCCTGCTGCAGGACAGCCCTGGAAGTTCTGCAGCTCCCATCAAAGGTATTGTCTCCGCCTGTCCGCTTTGCTAAACTGATGTGATCAATGTAATCAACCTGAAAATCTGCAGACATATCATGCCAGAGACACAGCCTGCAGCTTAATTTTAAGAATGCAGCACTCCATGGTTCCTTTGATGCAGCTGGGGTGGGAGCTGCTGGAAGGTGATATGCAAATGTATGCAAATGAGAAGCAATTCAGAGTGGCTCAGAGTCCAGATCCCTTTTGTTCTTGGCTATAGTGGGATTAGGCTCCTGGGCTGAGGATAGCAGGACTGTCTTATGAACATCTTGCCCCTGAGGGTAAATGCTACAGTTTCTCAAACCTCTGCTAGTTGTTAAACTGTCTGCAAGTATTTTGACCCAGTTGAAGCTAATTTGAATTTATAACTACCTGTAACAGGGCACTGAAAAATTAAATTAATTGCAACTTAATTGACTTAAAAAAGAATTCACCAGGTTTTAGTTCCATTTGGACGTTCAGTCCTATTTTGATCCCGTGTGACCTATAGCGTCTGTCACTTTTGTTTTTGTTGTTGTTTTTTGAGATCGAGTCTCGCTCTGCTGCCAGGCTGGAGTGCAGTGGTGCCATCTTGGCTCACTGCAACCTCCACCTCCCAGGTTCAAGCAATCCTCCTGCCTCAGCCTCCTGAGTAGCTGGGACTACAGGTGCGCGCCACCATGCCCAGCTAATTTTTTGTATTTTTAGTAGAGATGGGGTTTCACCATGTTGGCCAGGATGGTCTCGATCTCTTCACCTCATGATCCACCTGCCTCAGACTACCAAAGTGCTGGGATTACAGGCCTGAGCCACTGCACTCGGCTGTCTCTGTCACTTTTAAACATGACACCTGGGACCTTGACAGGCTGTAGCCCTGAGGCAAGTGCCATACCTTTAGATGGTCTCTGGTTCTAGGTTCTACTAAAAGAAGACCTGATAAAGTGGCTATGTTTTAAATTCTGGAAAGCTTGGTCACCCCATGAGGTCCCTGGTGAAATCTGCATGTCACTTAGGTTGGCAATGCCTGCGTCCTCCCTGGTGGTGCCAGCAAGGCAGTCATTTCTCTAACCTACCAGCTGCTTCTGTGAAAAGGGACGTTGAGTGCAGAAAACTGGGAGGGAAAGGAACTCCCCTCCACTTCCTGGGTGCTGATGAAAGATGCTGACATTTCCCCTTCCTCTAGGTGCAGAGGATACAGGCCCATTACACAATGGGGAAGACTGATGCTCAGAGAATAGCCAGTATGCTTGATCATACTTACGGCATGTGGCAGAGAGGACTGAAGTCCAGGTTCTACTGTGGGCAAAGCTTGGGCCCTTTCCACTCTGCTGTGCCTTCCTCACCACCACAGTGACCTGGACATGAAAGGCCCGCTTGGATGAGCTGGTGGTGTCACTAGCAGCAGCTGCTAGGCTACCAGGCCTGGCAGGCTTGCCATCCTGGCTTCCCTACTGGCTGGGTATGTGGACCTGTGTGATGGTGGATTGTATGTGTCAACTTGGCTGGGCCATGGGGTGCCAAGATATTTGGTCAAACCTTCTCCTGGGTGTTTCTGTGAAGGTAACTTTAAATCAGTGAACTGTGAGAAAAGCAGATTGTCCTCCCGTGTGGGCCTCATCAGTTCATTGAAGACCTGAATAGAGCAAAAGGCTGATCCTGCCCAGGAGGAGACAGTTGCCTTTGGACTTCTCTGCACCACTGGCAGACAGCCTTCAGATGCCCGCAGTGTCAGCTCTCCTGGAGCTCCAGCCTGTGGCCCGCCATCTCTACCAGTCTCTGTATTCATGTGAGCAAAGTCCCCTAGATTCTCTCTCTATACACACTTTGCTGGCTATTTTCCTCTGGGGAGCCCTGACTCATATAGTTGCACTGAGCTTTTTGACTTTTCAGATCTCCCACTTTTCTGTGCTCTGCAATAAATCACACTCGAATCACAGAGACGGGATGATGAAGGCTGGTGGTCTTTAAACTTTAGCAAGAACCACAGCCATTCAGAGGTTTCTTAAAAGTCAGGTTGCTGGGTCTCAGCCCAGGAGATCCTGATTCAGCAGGTCTGGGATGGGACCTGGAATCTGCATTTTTACATGTCCCTGGGTGGTGCTTTGAAAACAACTTCTGTCAATGACAGTCCGGAACAATGACTGACCTGCTCTAAGCATCTGATAAACAGTGGCGACTGTGCTTACTGACCCATATGCTCTGAGAAATGTTTCTGCCGTGGGAGGGCTAGCAGTTTTGTTGGACTTATTTGGTGTGGACGCAGCTCCCAGGTATCCCTGAACTCATTTTCAGGAGTGGGGACTTCGGGGAGACCATAAAGGAAGAACCTGGTACCCACAGACCCACCCTAATCAAGTTTGTCATGGTCTTTCCCTGCGTACTGCGCAGGTCTTCATGGACTGCAGCATTCGGGACCTGAGTCTGTGCCCATGCAGAGGCCCACTGCATTTCCAGAATGCAGGCAGGAGAAGCTGTAATAGATTCTCACCCTGCCATGTGCACTGATGCTCACATTCTAAACAGTCAGGTGAGTCAAGTTTTATTGGACTCTGAAGACGTAAAAATTTGTATATTTGGCACTTTTTAGAATAATGGAGTGTATTTAAAAACTGATCAAAGGCTGGGCGCTGTGGATCATGCCTGTAATCCCAGCACTTTGGGAGACTGAGGCGGGTGGATCACAAGGTCAGAAAATCAAGACCATCCTGGCTAACATGGTGAAACCCCGTCTCTACTAAAAAATACAAAAAATTAGCTGGGCGTGGTGGCGGGCGCCTGTAGTCCCAGCTACTTGGGAGGCTGAGGCAGGAGAATGGCGTAAACCCGGGAGGCGGAGCTTGCAGTGAGCCAAGACCACGCCGCTGCATTCCAGCCTGGGTGAGAGAGAAAGACTCCGTCTCGAAAACAAACAAACAAACAAACAAACAAACAAAAAAACTTTGTCAAAAATCATGGCTGGTTTAAGGGGTTATGCCAATCTGGATTCTATTATTTTAAAAAGGGCAGAAAATCAAAGAGACTAGTCTGAATCTTCAGAATCTTTGGAGATTGAGAGCCGGGGCCTACGGTCCCAAATTTGGAGAAAATTCCTTTGAGATGACACTTTTTATTTTAAGGCGCCTTCGTCAAATTCCACAGGGCGTCAGGAGCCGTGTTCTGCACCCTAAGGGTGGGGTGTTAGCTGTGCCTGCTGCTGTGGGATTCCTATCACAGGGGACTGGGTCACCGTAGAATGACCGATGAGCTCCTTCTCTCCTCTGTGTCCAGAACATAGGCAGCAATGGCACTGCATACACAAGGGTAACCTACACAGCTGCCTGCAACCACCTGCCCTTCACAGCCCAGATGAGCCATCATTTTACATTAGTAACTGCCCATGCTCAGACTCGGGTCAGCCTGGGCAGCTGCCAGCCTCCACAGCGAGGGGAGAGGGGCCGTGAGCGGGTGTGGGCAGGGAGAGCCCATGGCAGTCCAAGGACCTCAGCCCAGGGCAGCTCCCTTGACTTCGGGGTTTGTGTGTGTGTGTGTGTGAGAGATGGAGTTTCGCTCTTGTTGCCCAGGCTGGAGTGCAGTTGTACAGTCTCAGCTCGATGCAACCTCCGCCTCCTGGGTTCAAGCGATTCTCCTGCCTCAGCCTCCTGAATAGCTGGGATTACAGTCATGTGCCACCAAGCCTGGTTAATTTTTGTATTTTTAGTAGAGATGGAGTTTTACCATGTTGGCCAGGTTGGTCTTGAACTCCTGACCTCAAGATCCACCCACCTTGACCTCCCAAAGTACTGGGACTACAGGCGTGAGCCACCGTGCCTGGCCTGACTTCAGGGTTTTTAACTGAGCTCATTGTTGGGAAGAGCCCTGGGACAGCTGATGGTCACAGCCTTGGTCAGTGACTGCCCAGCTCAGAGGCTCTTTGGAGGCTCCCAGGGATGGGCAAGGCTGGGCTGCTCGTGCCACGTTATCTGGGACTCAGGAGGGGTATAGACCAGGATTAAAACCCCCTGTTTGATTCCTGCTCTCTTCCCAGGCAGAAAGAGCTTGGGTATCGCTCTGGGTCAATTATGTTCAGGATTAAATGGGGATGCTATGGTCTTTTGGGAAGCTGGCAGGAATGAGGGCTCTGATGCAGCAGGTCTGGGGTGGGGCCTGAGGATTTGGCTTGCTACCCAGCTCCTGGGAGAGGCTGCTCGTCTACAGGCCACACTTCGAGTAGCAGGGTTCTAGTCTCCATGGATGCTCCTCTTGATAGAGACAAAAGCCACCTTTGTAATCCTGGATGTAAACTGGAGTAGGGAAAGTCCCTCCTTGTTTTCTAATTTCCCTTGGCACTGATTTTCATCTCTTAATGGCAAACTCTGTACTGTTAGGGGCCATATGTATGGGTGGCTTCAGCAGTGCTTGGCAAAAATGTCCCTGTGTCATGAACTCATGATCAGTTGAATGAAAAAGTCAGTGATGTCTCCCACTAAAGCATATATGGGAGCAAGGCACATTTTCCATTTTGGTAAAACAGGAGGTCAACTTTTGCATGTGGGTCTCATGAGAGATTTCCAGCTCGTTCCAGCAACAGGCCCTGGATTCTTAGAACATCTGCCTAGTGACTTATCAGCTTGAATTTCTCAGGCCTGCCCGCCAGGTTCTCCTAGTCTGAAGCAGAACATGTCACCAACTTAGTGGCTACCATCTCCCTTAGAGGCGTTGTTTGCTTCAGATGCTCACTCCTGGCAGAAGCCAAGGATCATAGTCCCAAAGTCCATACTTTCTCTCTTCTCTCAGTGACAATCCAGTCCCAGTAGGACAGTGGCCCCTTGGCCGCTGGTACTCGAGCTATGTTCAGAGTCACCTCTTTTCACTTTGATGTGCTCACTTTGTCTGCTTTGAATTCACTCAGTCTTCCTCTTTCTCTAGCACATTCAATGCTTTGGGTTCAGGTCATCTTGTTACCCAATTCCCTCCAGGGCCAACCATTTCCAAACCCTCAACCCTCGCTCCTCTTCTCCCAATCCCACTCTAGCCTCACCTACTCCACAGCCCTTTCCAGGGGATGTGCAGCTGCTGCTCTTCTCTGTCCTCCCGTGGACATACATCACCTTCTTCAGTTGCAGCCAAGGTGTCTTCATGTCACACCACTCTCTCTAGTGTGTTTGTTCATGTGTCTTATTTTCAGCTTTCTTTATTAGCTGGAAGGGCCCTGGTGTACCCGCATCCTTCTCCAGAGAGTTCTGTCTGCTGATTTGCACACAAGAGGCCAGGAGAATTGCCATGTAAGGTCTGAGTGTCCACCTCTAGCTCTTTCTCGTCTCTTAAAGAAACAAAATACATGGGTCGGGAACAGTGGCTCGTGCCTGTCGTCCCAGCACTTTGGGAGGCTGAGGCGGGAGGATCACTTGAGCTCAGGCGTTCAAGACCAGCCTGGGCAAAATGGCGAAACCTCATCTCTACCAAAAACACAAAAATTAGCCAGGCCTGGTAGCGTGTGCCTGTACTCCCATCTATTCGGGAGGCTGAGACACGAGAATCACTTGAACCTGGGAGGCGGAGGTCACAGTGAGCCGAGATCATGGCACTGCACTTTAGCCTAGGCGACAGAGCAAGACTCTGTCTCAAAAATAAAGAATTAAATTTAAAAATAGTAAAATAAAATAAAATAAAATACACAAAATACAGGGATGTGAGTGTGTGTTGATCCGCGCGGCACCCCTTCATTGACAGTGAGACTGCAACAATCCCTTGATCCAGAAATAATCCCTGCTTCTTGCCCCTACCTCACAATTTACAATATGGCAAATTATTCTGTAGCATTTGCATGTTAAATGGGCAAGAGAACTTAAAAAAGAATTCACTGAATGTCTCTGGTTAGAAAACAAAGACTCACCTCCTCTGTCAGAAAACTGACCTTTAGAAACCAGGCTTGCAGATGATACGAGATAAACTAAGATAAACTCAACACCTGCAGTTTACACTGACATTCACATTTGCTAGCCTTAGGGACTCTCTCCAAGGCTGTGAGGCTTTTCAGATCATTTGAAAGCGGGGAAGAAAGACCTAGAATTCTTGAGTTTCATTAGGAACCTCCAGGGATGGAGGGGGCTGAGTATTTCCATCAGCCTGGTGGCTTGGAGCCCTGAGCTAGTGGCCTTCAACTATTTTAAGGTTGATTTGTATCTGCCCTGAACCTCATTCACATGCAAATTCTTTTTAAACAGGAATTTGTAAATGGAGTGCACACCGCTAAGAGCCCTGCAGCTACTTGTCCAGTCAGTGTCTTGCCTTCTTTCTGAGTTACTGTTGGAGCCATGGCCGAAATTAGAGAGGTATTTTCTGTAACGCTGAGAAAGGCAGGATGCGGTGAGAGGCTTGTTGCAGAACACGCAAAGCTGTTTGGAGGTGGCCCCCCCTCCACCTCCCATCCACTGCTCTGTAATTTCCCCAGGCAAAGCTGAAGGAGCCTTTCTTGGAAAAACCCTGATAAGGTTGCTACACAAAGGTTGGGAGAGTCCCTGATGGGCTGTGAGGGGCCATGTGGGGCCAGGGGCAGATAGGGGAGCTTGACTCTGCATTCCCCAGGGCAGTCTGACTGCCCAGTGCCTGGCGTGGGTGAGCTCAGGGCCGCTCTGTGTGGGGGTGTCCAGGCCTGGCTGCTGATGCCCTGTGCTGAGGCCACCTCCATCTGCATGAGCCGGTTTGGAGATTCAGCTGGCCCCCCAGGCAGTGGAGGCCAGTAAGGGCTTCTTCCGAGGGTGACCACTCAGATTGAATTGGTCCAGGTATTGAGCCAGAATTGGCTCTGTTTTCTGCTAATTTCCATTCCCTGATTCTGTGGCCTGCTACAGGAGTGATTTTGGATTTGGGCTGACCTGGTAGACTTCTGAAAGACAGTGCTTTGGGTTCAAGTTGTCCTCAGGTAATTTATTACCTAATTTCCTCCAGCACCATCCCGTTCCAAACCCTCACTGCCTCTTCCTTTCCCACTTCAGCCTTATCTTCTCCACGGTCCCTCTCCAGCTTGCATCCAGCAGCTGGACTCTTCTAAGAGCGTGGTATCAATGCAAGATGCTATTTGGTGCTTCCTAGGTAGATACTGTAGTAAGTCCGGGTTTTGGGGGCCTGATACTGGGGGGCCTGCTATGAGAAAGAACACAGAATTATAATTTATATCCCCCCGCCCCCCGCCACTCCCACCGCCAGGATGGGGGTAGAATGTGAACTGCTGGCAGTCTGAAAGCACTGCGGTTCAAATCCCTTACTTTGTCAAATTTAAGAAAAGGTATAATAATGATTATCTGTTGCTAAGGCACCTCTCAATACCATGAGTGGCATCTGTAGGTGAAAGGTCTTTAGGCCTAGTCATCATCAAGGCATGGGGGGTCCATGCCATAGCTAGTAACGTGGCTCTAGAACATTTCAGAAGCACCAATACCATGCTTTGGCCATGGCATTTATTTTAAAATAGTATCCCCATATGTGATAGCAATACTAGAGGAAATACATAACAGAAGGAATCTTCACACATTCCATCATTCTGGCAAAACAGCTGCTCTCTTCTCAGTACGAGCGCATGTTTTTAAACAGTTGTAATGATAACCTTGGAGTAAGGAAGGCCTTTCTAAGAAAGACACAAAAAACCTGGAAAAGATTGACACACATAAAAATAAAATAATGTGGGCACTGCATTTCCAAGTCTAAAGACAAATGGAAACATGGGAAAATATTTGCAACTCATATCATAGACAAGGAGCTAATTTTCTTAATTTATAAAGAACTCCTACAAATCAATAACAAAAATACCAATAGTCCAAAAGGATTAAAATATATTAATAAAAGTTTTCAGCCAAGGGAACACAAACAGCTTTGAAGCGCATGAAATATGTAAGAGCTATATTGAAAATGTTAAAGAGCAGGGTTTTTTGGTTTGTTTGTTTTTTGTTTTTGAGACAGAGTTTCACTCTGTGGCCCAGGCTGGAGAGCAGTGCTGCGATCTCAGCTCACTGCAACCTCCACCTTCCAGATTCAAGCAATTCTCCTGCCTCAGCCTCCCGAGTAGCTGGGATCACAGGCACCTGCCACCACTCCCAGCTAAGAGCAGGCTTTTTTGTTGGTGGTGAAAATTGACAAACTGATTTTAAAATGTAAGAAATCCAAAGGCCCAAACTCTTTGTGGAAGAAGAATAAAACTGGATGACTCACTCTATCCAAAGGAAAGATCTATTAGAAATCTAGAGGAATTAAGGCGGTGTGATGTTTGCACACGAATGAACAGATCAATGTAAAAAAAGACATTTCTAACTTAAAAATCACACAATCTTTAAGTTTGGAAAAGGAGACCTGATGGTTACAGCCGTCAATGTGGCCATCCCATAGGCCACGAAGCTTGCCTTTGGCCAAGGCCAGAGACAGGCACTCTGAAGGAGAGATTAGGGCGGAGCTTTGTGCTAAATGGGTTGGATGCACATACATATTCACCAAGTTATAGGAGGAGCTAGGAGTATTCATGAGGTGGTCCTGATGCATGTGTGCAGAACTGACATGTATGTAACATACGACTCAAGTCTACCTTGGGGTTGAGACTGAACACTTAAATATATTACAATCAGGCCCTATACCTCAAAAGGTCTTTTCAGGACATGAAGGGATTCAAGTGCGCAGCCTCTGTAAACCAGCCAGAGCCGGTGCTGTAGTTGTGGCTGGTGGAACAGGAGTTCAGTTATTCAGCCTCCGTGAGCTGGATGAGTTGTAATTACTTTAATATTGCTTATCTCAAGGCCGGAGCTTGTTTAGCTGCTAGAGAAAGAGAAAAACCTTGTGGCAGTTACAACATAGTTCATTCTTTTTTTCTTTTCTTTTCTTTTCTTTCTTTCTTCCTTCCTTCCTTCCTTCCTTCCTTCCTTCCTTCCTTCCTTCCTTCCTTCCTTCCTTCCTTCCTTTCTTTCTTTCTTTCTTTCTTTCTTTCTTTCTTTCTTTCTTTTTTCCCC
>NC_045447.1:103441988-103468400 GCF_002776525.5 Piliocolobus tephrosceles
TTTCTTTTCTTTTCTTTTCTTTTCTTTTCTTTTCTTTTCTTTTCTTTTCTTTCTTCAGAGTCTCACTTTGTCACCCAGGCTGGAGTGTGCAGTGGCACATCTTGGCTCACTGCAACCTCCGCCTTCCCCAAGCAATTCTCCTGCCTCAGCCTCCCCAGTAGCTGAGACTACAGGTGCGTGCCACCATGCCTGGCTAATTTTTTGTATTTTTAGTAGAGACGGGATTTCACCATGTTAGCCAGCATGGTCTCAATCTGCTGACCTTGTGATCCGCCTGCCTTGGCCTGCCAAAGTGCTGGGATTACAGGCGTGAGCCACTGCGCCCGACCAGTTCTTTCTTTAAGTGGAGGAAGTATGTGACTTAACCCTTGTCTGGCATGGCCTTAGGTCCTGTCTATAATTTGGTGTTTTATTGCCACAAACAGTCTGTTCTGTGAGTCTTACGATCTCTATTTCAACATTAGTGCTGGTCAGTTGTTTTGTCTAAACCCCAAAAGGAAGAGAGTTTAATGAGGCGTGTCTGACCGCCTGTCCCATCATGGAACTTAGTTTTTAAGGTTTTTCTGGGGTCTCCTTGGCCAAGATGGGGTTTGTTCAGTCATTAAGGGGTTTAGAATGTTATTTTTAGTTCACAATATAGGGTCTAGGAACAGTTAGGTATAGTTATTTGTATGGATGCTTGATTTATGCAGAAAAGATACTATAGTCCAGAGGGAGCATTTTCTTCCCTCAATAAATGAGGAATAAAATTTCTATCCATATAGAAAATATTTCTTCTGACTCCCACCTCCTTTCAAACTCAGAATAAATTGCATTTCTAAATGCAAAAAGCACAAACAATACGGCTTTGAAAAATATAATATTTTTATGACCTTGGAGCAGGCAAATATTTCTTAATCAGGACACAAAAGGTGCAAAAAGGGGAAATGTTGATAAGTAGGACTCCACCAAGATTGAGCATTTCTGTTCCTCCGAGGATCACTTTACAAGATTTAAAAGGCAACCTCAGAATGGAAGGAGATATTTGCAATACATAAATCTGACAAAGAACTCATAATCAAAATATACAAAGAGCTCTTACAAATCAATAAGACAAGACAAAAAAAAAAATCAGTGTGACACATTGGCACTGCCCAGAAAAGGAAATCCAAATGTTCACGAGCAAAAAGAGGTGTTCAGCTTCATCAGTCACCAGGGAAAACCACAAGGTGATATCCTCATGTACAGTCACAAAATTGGCCAAAGTGAAAAAAATCCTACAACTGACAAGGCCAGTGTTGGTGTGGGTGTGGAGCAGCCAGCCTCCATCCACTGCTGGTGTGGGGTACGCACTGGTACAGCCAGTCTCAAGGCTGTTCGGCAGTTTCCACTGAAGCTGAGCATACACCTGCCCTGTGACTAGGAGAAACAGTGTCTGAAAGGAATCAAGAATGTTACGTGAATGGGTTCACTTTGTGCATGTCTCAGTATGTAGACATACTTCAATAAAAATTTTAAAAAAAGAGTAATAAAAAAAAAAAAAAAACAAACTTTGCAGAAGTTCCAGAAATGTTTTAAAAATGTGATAACACTAGTTTAGGGAAATAGGCATTCCCACATATTGCTTAGTATAAATAGTTTAAACAAAAACACTGGTCACTACCCACTAATATTTAAAATGGGAGTTTAAAATGATGCACCATCTGAGAAAGGCCATTTGGCATTCTCCATCAAAGTAACAAATGCAGTTTGACCCCTAGTTACCTCTAGAGAGACTTGCGCAAAATGATGTTGAGGAAAAGAGTCCAACTCTGTAAAATATTTGAAGAGATTTATTCTGAGCCAAATATGAGTGACTGTGGCCTGTGACATGGCCTGAGAACTTGTGCCCAAGGTGGCCTGTGACTGTGGCCTGAGAACTTGTGCCCAAGGTGGTTGGAGCACAGCTTGGTTTTATGTTTTTTGTTTATTTGTTTTTTTTGAGACTGAGCTTTGCTCTTACTGCCCAGACTGGAGTGCAATGGCTCACTGCAACCTCCGCCTCCCGGGTTCAAGTGATTCTCCTGCCTCAGCCTCCCAAGTAGCTGGGATTGCAGACATGTGCCACCACACCTGACTAATTTTCCATTTTTAGTAGAGACGGGATTTCTCCATGTGGGTCAGGCTGGTCTCCAACTCCCAACCTCAGGTGATCTGCCCACCTCAGCCTCCCAAAGTGCTGGGATTACAGGTGTGAACCACTGCACTGGCTGGTTTTACACATTTTTGAGAGACATGAGACATCAATCAAATTCATTTGAGATGTACATTGGTTTGGTCTAGAAAGGCTAGACAACTTGAAGGGGTTGGGGAAGTGAGAAGTCCTTCCAGTTATAGGTAGATTTAAAAGTTTTCTTTTTTTCTTTTCTTTTTTTTTGAGACTGAATCTTGCTCTGTCGCCCAGGCTGGAATGCAGTGGCCGGATCTCAGCTTACTGCAAGCTCCACCTCCCGGGTTTACGCCATTCTCCTGCCTCAGCCTCCAGAGTGGCTGGGACTACAGGCGCCCGCCACCTCGCCCGGCTAGTTTTTTGTATTTTTTAGTAGAGACGGGGTTTCACCGGGTTAGCCAGGATGGTCTTGATCTCCTGACCTCGTGATCCGCCCGTCTCGGGCCTCCCAAAGTGCTGGGATTACAGGCTTGAGCCACCGCGCCCGGCAGATTTAGAAGTTTTCTAATTGTCATTTGCTTGAAAGAGTTTATCTAAAGACCTGGAATCAATAGAAAGGAATTGTCTGGGTTAAGATAAGGGATTGTGGAGACCAAGGCTCTCATTATGCAGATGAAACCTCCAGGGTAGCAGGCTTCAGAGAGAATAGATTGTGAATGTTTCTTATCAGACTGAAAAAGGTGCCAGACTCTTAGTTGACTCTCTCTTAGATCAGGAAAAAGGTCTGGAAAAGGGAAAGGGCATTCTCTATAGAAGTAGATTTTTCTCCACAAGAGATGACTTTGCAGGGCAATTTCAGGATATGGCAAGAAAATATATTTGGAGTTCAAATATTTTGATTTCCTTCCTTGTTACGTGATGTTATGCCAGAGTTGGGTTGGAAAGTAAGCCACCACATTATATAGGGTTAAATAAAATCCCTCTGATGAGACTTTATGGTTTGTAGAGTGTGACCCTCCAGGCCCCTTAAGTAGGAATTTGGGCAAAAGAAGAAAAACAGTCAGCGTTTAGTCCTCAGTGATGTCACTTTTTGTGTAAAGCAGAACTTTGAAAATAACTTCAAATGTCCCCTGTTGAGTTGGGAAGATTCATTGAACAGTTCTTCATTTTGCCCATATGTGGGAAGAGGGACTGAGCTTGGTGTGTATAGTATGGTTTTTGGGATAGATTTCCTGTAATCATAAATGTCTTGATTCTGTGAGTTTCCTCCCTCCCTCCCTTCCTTCCTTCCTTCCTTCCTTCCTTCCTTCCTTCCTTCCTTCCTTCCTTCCTTCCTTCCTTTCTTCCTTCCTTTCTTCCCTTTCTTTCTTGGAGTCTCGCTCTGTCACCAGGCTGGAGTGTGGTCACGTGACCTTACCTTACTGCAATCTCCGCCGTCCAGGTTCAAGCAATTCTCCTGCCTCAGCCTCCCGAGTAGCTGGAATTACAGGCATGTGCCACCACACCCAGCTAATTTTTGTATTATTAGTAGACATGGGGTTTCACCATGTTGGCCAGGAAAGTCTTGATCTCCTGATCTCGTGAACCGCCTGTCTTGACCTCCCAGTGTTGTGATTACTGGTGTGAGCCACCGCGCCCGGCCAGGTTCATCTTTCTTTAAAGTCTACTGCAAACTTAGTGAAATGAAGGTCTATAGCCTTTAGTGAGTGGAAAACACTTAGTGAGTGTTACTAATTGTGAAAATAGGTTAGTTGAAAGGAATGTTTGAAAAATTTAACATATATGTATGTGTTATGTTGCTGAAAAGATGTTTCCTTCCTTGTAAAATGAAATAGAATTTTCAGAGATATAACTTGATTAGTTTTGAAATTAAAAAATCATTCTTATATAAGGTTTGGTCGCAAGAAATTGCATTGTTTTAAAATTTTTAAAAAAGTCATCTGAGGAGCAACAGAACATTACACCTTGGAGAAGATTTGAAAAGCATTTGGCAGACATGCATTTGCTGAATTGTCCCCAGGGAAGATCTCGGGGAAAGCACGGACTATAAATCTAGGCTGCAGTCAGTTTCTGTTGACAAATTTAGCCCCAGTTGCTACATTGAAAATTTGTCTTCGGTGCCCCCTTGTACCTGCATCTGGATTGTGTGGGGTGAGATGTCCATTTTCACATGTTAAATTTCCCCAGGGAAGGGTTGAAACATGAAAGGCAGAGCTGGGAGGGGTGTGGATTGTTTGGGGGGTTCTACCGGGTACCAGTTCTGTGATGGAGGGCTGGGGGCTGGGGCTGGTCTCTGGAAGTCCCACCCTCCTGTTCTGCTCTTTGGGTTAGACGACACTAGCTTGATCACTGGAGGAAGAACATCTCCATCTCCTTGTTCTTCCTGGGGCCTAAACCAGGGGGTGCTTACCTGGCCCGATGCTGAGGTACAGGCACAGAGGGAGGTGAGAGCCGCATTGTGGGCCAGGTGCCTCCCTGAAGGCCGGGTCTTCCATCCTTCTCATCACTGTGGGCTTCAGGAACAGGATTTTAAACTTTTGGTTCAGAGCCATTAGTGGGAAGTGACCAGTGTTTTTGTTTTTGTTTTTTTAACGTGTGGGAGAGCAGAGCAGAGGAATCCCAGTGCATTCTGCCCGTGGGAAGCCTGCGTTGTGAGCCTTCCATCCTTGGTGGGCAGCTGTGCCTGGAGGCGCTGGCTGACGGGCAACATGCCTTTCTTCCTTTCTCTCTCTCTCCCCCCCCCCCCCCCCCAGAGTCTCTCTCTGTCTCGGCTCTCGGCAACCTCTGCATCCCGGGTCCTGGTTCAAGCAATTATCTCATCTCAGCCTCCCGAATAGCTAGGATTACAGACTCGTGCCACCATATCCAGCTAATTTTTGTATTTTTAGTAGAGATGGGGTTTCACTATGTTGGCCAGGCTGGTCTTGAACTCCTGACCTCGTGATCTGCCTGCCTCGGCCTCCCAGAGTAACATGGATTTCTATATGGAGTCAGAAAGAAGTTTGAAAGCCACTGTTCTAGAAAGAGTTCTCCCTGGCATTTTATTGAAGTGATTGTGAGTTTGAAGTCAGTGCTAGCAGCGTTCGGTAGTCAGGCCACCAGTGAGAGCTCAGCTTTGTCATTCTGGAACCCTCTGTGCTTTGTTCCCCTCCATGGAAGAGCCTCACCACTGAGCCATTTGGGTTCTCTTAAAATGAGCCAGAACATCGTTGCTTGGTGCTGATCAAAGAACATAACTCTGTCCTTCCTGCCAGGGAAGCAGTTGCCATAGGCTGGCACAGACTGGTGGGGTCAGCCTTGCATGAGGAACAGTATGGGGTCCTGCCCAGCGCCCCCATCCAGAGGCCTGTCGTCAAGAGAGAGGAGCCCCTGAGCAGCCAGTTCAGGGGACATTGGTCATTGACATGAGGTGCCACCACCACTTCCCCACTCTGCACCGGGGTGGCCTCCCAGCTCCTTCCTTACCCTCCAGGCCTAATCCATTCCCCACTGGGCACATCAGGCCACAAGGTCTCCTGCTTAAAGCCTTTCACGGGCTTGCCACTGCTTCTAATGCCTCCTGGTCAACTCCTTGCTGCTGTCCACATGGGCAGCTCCCCTGGCCCCTTCTGACCTGCTCACTGTCTCCCCAGCTGCCCACCTGACCCCAGGCCAGCTCATGCTGCCTGAGCAGCTCTGCCATACTGCTCCTGCATGTTTCTCCTCACCTTTGCAGGCCCGGCTCCTGGTCACCTGCATTTTGGCTACACGGTGCCTCTTTAGAGACCTTCCCTCCTCCCATCATCACTCCTGAAGTCCTGTCCTCTCACTGAATCGTTGTCCTATTGACACCCTCTTCACTGTTCTGGCTGACTATGGCTGCATTTAAAGCACCTCAAAGCTCAGTGGCTTAGAACAACAATATGTTATTCTCGCCTATGGTGCTGTAGGTAGATTGGGCTTGGCCACACCATCCTCACAATGGTGAGACTTCAGATCCAATCAGACAGTGCCCAGACCTGGAGTCTCGGAAGCCTCTGCTAAGCGAATGTCCAGGATGGTGCCTTCGTCTTTGTGTCTGGCCAAAGATGTTGGCTTTCAGCTGTCCTCTCGGTCTGGAATCTCAGGAGTGTCCATATGAGCCCTCTCCACTCAGCCTCTCCCAGCATGGTGGCCAGGTCCCAAGAGGGAGCAGCCCAAGGGCCAGGTACCAAAAGTTGATAAGGAGTTGCAAGGCCTCTAATAGCCTGGGCTTGGAATAATCAGAGCTTAAATTGGTTGACAAAGTCACAGAAGTCGGCCCAGATTCAACTGGGAGAGATGAGGCCCTTGACAGGGACTGGCAAGGCCACATTGCGGAAGAGACAGTGGGATGCTAGATGTTGTTCAACCGTCTTCAGCAAATGCAACCTGCCTCTTCAGACTCACCTGAGGTCAATGCTTCCATTTCTTTCCTTTCTTTCCCTTCCTTTCCTTCCTTTCTTTCCATCCTTCCTTCCTTCCTTTCCTTCTGTCTTTCCTTCCCTCCCTTCCTTCCTTTCCTCCTTCCCTCCTTCCTTCCTTCCTTCCTTTCTCTCTCTCTTTTTTTTTTTTTGAGACGGAGTCTCGCTCTGTCGTCCAGGCTGGAGTGCAGTGGCCGGATCTCAGCTCACTGCAAGCTCCGCCTCCCGGGTTCATGTCATTCTCCTGCCTCAGCCTCCCGAGCAGCTGGGACTACAGGCGCCCGCCACCTCGCCCGGCTAGTTTTTTGTATTTTTTAGTAGAGACGGGGTTTCACCGGGTTAGCCAGGATGGTCTCGATCTCCTGACCTCGTGATCCGCCCGTCTCGGCCTTCCAAAGTGCTGGGATTACAGGCTTGAGCCACCGCGCCCGGCCCTCTCTCTCTCTCTCTTTCCTTCCTTCCTTCCTTCCTTCCTTCCTTCCTTCCTTCCTTCCTTCCTTCCTTCCTTCCTTCTTTCTTTCTTTCTTTCTTTCTCTCTCTCTCTCTCTCTCTCTCTCTCTTTCTTTCTTTCTTTCTCCCACTCCAGTGGATTGGAAGCAAGGGCTTTGTCTAAATAACCCACAGTTGGGTTCCATCACTTGAAATATCCATGCTAAAGTGGGAAAAAAACACATGAAACTTTTCTGTTGAGTATGACAGGGAAATAAACTCTATTTGATTAATCTCAAAGCAATATGTCTCTCAACCTTAGTGCCATCTTCTTGGAAACCTCTGCGCCGTGACAGTGGAGTGGAGAAAGAAGCGAATACGCATACTGAAGCACAAAGGAAGAAAGATGAGGCAGAGTTCCAAGCAAACCACTAGCTTGTTACACCTGTGGAGGCCCCAGGAGCAGAAACATGAGTGCCAGAGGCTGGGGATGCTGGTACAAGTTGCTGGACTGCATGCTACTGTCTAGAGCTTGTCTCAATGCATCTAGAACTTCATTGCCATCTGATCGCCGAGACCACCTCTGAGACCCACCTTTCTCATGACCATAACTGTCCATGATAGTCCTTTGCCCTGGACCTGTGACACTCTGGACTATTTCTGTGTTCACTTGTGGCTGAGTGTAACAATCATAGACTAAATCACCTCTTCTGCTGTCTTAGCTGAAGAACCAATACGTTTTGAAGGAGAAGCCTAAGTAGCCAGGATTGCTGTCAAGTATTTAGGGGCAGACTGCATCTGTATCCCCATTCATTCTTTTCATTCAACGCATAGTAAATGACATTCCTACCACATGCCAGTAACAGCACTGGGTTTTAGGGATTAAAACAAATGTGAAAGAGCCCCCTTCCCGCCCCCATTCTCTCTGTTGGTGAATCTCCTGTGACCTCCAGTAGTGACATTACTTACCCTTTATCATGCATGTGTTCCATGCCAGGCATTGCACTGAGATGGGTGTGCACATTGGGACTGGTTTTTTGAATTCTTACAACAAGCTTGTCAGTTGGTTGTCAACATTTCTTTATAGACATGGGTCGTGACCTTTAGAGAGGTTGAGAGATGTGCTCAGAAATCTACAGCTCATTTTCTTTACGATTACAGCATGCTGCCACCAAGTACTGGTACCCTCGTCAATGGCAGCTGTTAGTGTTATTGGGCCTGCTGAAGTCACGTGGTCTCTGCTGCCCTGGGCCATGCACGCCAGGTTCTCATGGCGGCTTGGTGGGGGTCCCGTGGGCAGTAGGTCCAGTGAAAACTCATCTTATTTCAACAGTCAAGAGTCAACAGAAAAGAGTCCAAAAAGGAAATCCGATCTATGACTAAGAAGTTCACAAAGTCCGTCAGGGGCTTTGTGTGAAAAACTAACCTGCTTAGTGCCAAGCTTGTTTATTCTTGGCTAAAAATGACTTCCTGTTTCTAAGAAAAGAGGCCTCTGGTGGATAGAAAACATTTCTTACAAAACAGCTTTTGCTGAGCTCAGGCCCGGTGACTCAATGCCATGTGGGTTATGTTTCCTATAAAATGCTCCGGGCTGAAAAATCAAGGGTAAAAGTATTGGACAGGGGTTTCTGGAAGTGGGTTGCCTCCAGTGTAGACAGGGCTGTTTCCCCACACTCCTTCCTGGGGAGATGGAGTGCCCGGTCGGGGGAGTCCCGGCGGGGAGGGTGAGAGGCCTTGCTTTCCCTTTGCTCTAGGAGCCTGGGCTTGTCTTCATCTGCTAGGGCCTCTGCAATGAGCACCATGGACCGTTCAAGGCAGCTTAAACAACCGCGTCACAGCTTAGACATTCACTGTTGATGGATGCTGCAGGTGAGATCAGGTAGGGGCTGGGGCTCTTACTGAACTTGCACCCTGGCCTCTTCCCCTTTCCTGCCCCGCATCTCTCCCTCCATTTGTGCTATCCAGGAGCAAACCCTTTAGAAATCACATGAATCTGCTTCCAGGAGCCGGTTTTGTGGCACCAGCGTGGTGCCGGGCACAGAGTAGGTGTGGAGGAAGTGCCCGTGAGTGAACAAGGAGGGGCACTTGCTCTCCCAGACACCAGGCAAGCTTCCCCTGACACGAGAACTCTCGGATTCCCCACAGGTCCCACATGGTGAGCAGTTTGTCTTCACGTCACCAAGGAGGGGCAGAGGAAAGGCAAGCCATTTGGCTGGGCTGTGGCAGGCCGGGGATCTCAACACAGGTGTGTCACCACACAAGCTGTATAGCCGTCCCCATGGCCTGGGTGAGGGACTTCACCTCCGTGGGCCTTGGATTTCTCATCTGTAAATTGGGAGCATTGTTTGTGTGTGAGAATTCAGCGCAGGACACATAGCCCAGCAGTGACTGCTAGCCCTGAGCGACGGCTCAGCATGCTGGGGGGGACTAGACCAACACCTCTGTTCACGCACGCACATATGTGCACACATGCCACTCACTGCACACCCATGTACATACACCCCCATGCACACATGTATGCACACACACATGCACATCCACAATACACCCCAAATGTGCATATGTATGCACATCCACATATACTACACACCCACACACATGCATAACCCCCACATACAGGCATGCATCTACACACCCATTCACACACCCTCATACATACACACATTCAGCCACATCCACACACACCTATGTGCATACTCACATATATACATGCATGCACACAGACTACACGCACACATACACATACATGCACACAATGCATATACAGTCATACACATATGCACATACAAGCACACCACAGAACACACATGTACACATGATATGCAAGTACACAGTAACATGTATATGCACACATATGCACACCTACATATCTCTATACACACATACACATATAGGCAGCCACTGAGAACACTGGCATGCGGGTTCAATTAATGCTGGCTCGTGGCAGAATGTTGTTTGTTTAAGGAAGCTTACGGTGAAAAACGGTGTCACAAAGTCCCTGGGCTCCCTCCTCCCTCCCCAGCCAGAGCTACTGTTGGAGCACAGGTGGGGCCGATGCACAGCTCCATGCCCATGCCTCACAGAAGGTGAGCTGGCAGCTCTTGGGAGAACTCGAGGGTTCCCTGGGAGGCCCTGGGCATTGAGTCCCCTCTGTCAGTCCTTGCCACATGGCCATCCCCTCTTTGTTGGTTGCTGGGGACTCACATTGAGCACTGAGAAAAGCCCCTTTGCTCCACCCCTGTCTAGGGAATGCAGGGCCTTTACTCCTGCTGGGGCGTTTCAAGAGCCTCATGCGGGGGGGGCGGGGGAGACTCTAGTGGCTGCTCCCGCTGCCGCTGCCGCTGCTGCTGCCGGATCACAGTCGGTGCTGTAGTCCTCCAACCTGGCCTGGCCTAGAGCCTCATCTGGCTTTTTTGAAGTGCCATCTTCAGCTTGAAGACAGATCCTGAGGCAAAGGCTCCTGTGATTACTGTGGGGAGCGGAAGCCCAGGGAAGCAGGGTGAGGGGTGGGGGCGGGGTGGGGTGTCCTAGGACGACAAGCAGCCACATGACCACAGGCACCTGTGCCTCTTATGGGGCATTTCAGATGGGTCGAGAAAACAACTGGGCTTCAGAACAGCCTGGCAGTGGGGTAGGGGAGGGAGGGAATTCCCTGCCAGGCATCTCTCACCTCATAAAGACCCCCCACAGCATTAATTCTCCTACACTCATCCTGGGGAAGCCGGAGCCTGCCAGGTTCAATCGGGCTGAGGGGTCAGTGTGCAGGTGTGGTGGCCCCTCTCTGCTAGTGGACACATGCATGGGCTCTGAGGTCCCTAGTGACAGTGGCATTACTCTCAGGGACCAGGGAGGCATGACACAGGTGTAGATCCAAAGTGTCGTGGTAACAGAAGCCCTTACAGGAGCGATGGGGAGTTATGGGGAATCAGAGGCCATCGCCCTTGCCTCCATTCACAAGCAGCAGTATGCGTAAGAACCATCCTAGTCCTAGTCCGGGAAGGTCAGGACCACCCCTTGAACCTCATTTCAAATAAGCATTTCCAGTGATGTGGATTCCTGGGGGTCACAGGTGAGACTGGTCCAAGGTCATTTACTTGTACCCAGAAAATCCCCTATTCCCCTGGAAAGTGGGATGTTTTAGTCACCTATTGCTGCTTAACTAATTATACCCCAAAACACAAATGGTTTGAAACAGCAGCACTTATTACCACCCAGTTTCTGCAAGTCAGGGATCTGGCCATGTACAATGGTGCACAGGCTTACCTGGCCTCTGCTTCAGGGTCCCTTATAGTGTTGACCGGTGATCCGGTGATGTGGTAGTCTTTTTTTTTTTTTTTTGAGATGGAGCTTTCCTCTTGTTGCCCAGGCTGGAGTGCAGTGGCACAATCTCGGCTCACCACAACTTCTGCTTCCTGGGTTCAGGCGATTATCCTGCCTCAGCCTCCCGAGTAGCTGGGATTACAGGCATGTACCACCATGCCCAGTTAATTTTGCATTTTCAATAGAGACAGGATTTCTCCATGTTGGTCAGCCTGGTCTTGAACTCCCGACCTCAGGTGATCCGCCTGCTTTGGCCTCCCAAAGTGCTGGGATTACAGGTGCGAGCCACTATGCCTGGCCTGTTGTAGTCATTTTAAAGTGTGAACAGAGGAAGCTCTGTATCTCAGTCAGTTCAGGCTGCCATAACAAAAAATAGCACAGACATGGTGGCTTAAACAACAGACATTTATTTCTTACAGTTCTGGAGGCTGGAAGTCTAAGATCACGGTGCTGGAAGATTCAGTGTATGTTGAGGCCCCACTTCCTGGTTCATAGATGGCCACGTTGTCTCTGTGTCCTCTCATGATAGAAGAAATGAGAGAGCTTTCTGAGGCTTCTTTCATGAAGACACTTAATCCCATTCATAAAGGCTCCCCTCTTATGACCTAATCACTTCCCAAAGACTCTACCTCCTAAAATGATCACTTTGGCCTTAATATTTCAATGTGTGAATTTTGGGGAATGCAAACATTCAGTCCATTGCATACTGCATCCTTACAAGCAGGTTCAGCAACTCCCAGCCTGTTGGACCGAGGGCCTTGGCTCCTCATTGGCTGTTGGTTGGAGGCTGTCCTTGGCATCTTGCCCTGTGGATTTCCTCCGCATGACAGCTTGCTTCAACAAAGTGAGCATGTGAAGGAGAGCAAGCTCAAGCATGAGGAAAGTCATAGTGTTTCATGGCCCTATCTTGAAAGCGGCCTCCCATCACCTTTGCTGTATTTTGTTCATTAGAAGCTACTCACCAGGTTCAGCCTGCTACCTCCCCAAAGAGAAAGGATCATTAGACTGTAAACTCTAAGAGGTGGAGACCACTGGGAACCATTTCAGGAGCTGCCTAACTTAGGCTGTTCCCTGGCTCTTAATAATTTATGTCCTACGAGGCGCCCCACCCCCCGGCAAGTCTCATTACATTACAGCACCAGCTCAAAGTCAAAAATCTCATCATTTAAATCAAGTCCAGGGGAAGAATGAGGCTCCTTAGATGAGGTGGTCTAAGTACAGATCTTCAAGTACAGCACTTTTCAGTCTTATACTCATGAACTCAAGACACAAGTTATCTTCCCTTCACTCATTCTACATGCAATGGAGGCACAGGCATGGGATAAACAGTATAATCTTTTCTGTTATAAAAGGGGAAATGGGAGGCACACAGGATGTACTGATCCATAGCAATTCTGAAGTACAGCTGGGCAAACACTGGAATTTTTTTGATTAGTTCTCAAGGCCCGAGAATCATTCTCTGTGGCTCTTGGCTCCACCCTCTGGGCTCTTACTTTTGTCCTTTTAGTATACTTACTTTTTTATGAAAGCCAAAAGGTGTTTGCCTCTGAGCAGTTAGTTCTCTCAGCCTCCTTCCTGCCAGTCAAATGTTGAGGTCCAATTTGCCTCTTTTCATTTTGCTTGCCCTGGCTCTGTCCCTTTTAGTTCAAGGTGGAAGTGTTTTTGCTGATGCAGTTTTTTCAAACAATTTGTGGGTATTCTATGAATCTCACTGGAACCCACTTCATTAGATAAATTAAGCTGTGGTTTCAAAGCCACAGTTACCTGTCTCTTTGAGATATGTTCTTCTCTACTTTGGACTCTTGCTGAGAAAGATTAGGGACAACATCCTGATGCTTTTCATAGACCCCATGACTCATTTAAGAGGAATTGTGGGTACACGATTTTTTAAAAGGGCCTTTCATGTGTCTCAGTGGTACTCTGATATTACAACTGTTCTGAGATTTTAACAAAAGATTGCACAATCACATCTTGCCTTTATTTCTAGGCAATTTTGAATGTTGCTTAGATATTCTTAATTTTAGCATCTTTTGCTATTTGCAAAGGATGAGAATTTTCTGTATCATCAAGTCTTTCTAGCAGCTCTTTCTTCAGTTTTGCGTTCCCATCTCACGTTTTGTTGTAAGCAGCAAGAAGAACCAGGTAATGCCTTCAACATTTTCCTTGAAGTTCTTATCTAGACTACACAGTTTGCTACGTCCAAGTTCTGCACTCCGCATAACTGCAAGCAGCAGTGTAGCTAAACCTTTTGCCACTATATGATGAGAATCCCTTTCCTTCAATTTCCTGTAACATATCCCTCACTTCCTCTTGAACCTTCACTGGCAGTGTTCCGAAAGCTGAGGTTTCTGCTAACAATTTGTCCAAAGCAATTTAGGTTTTCTGTATCACACACCTGAAAATCCATTCACATTCCTCCACTGTCCAGTTTTGCAGCCACTTCTGCATTTTCAGTCTTTTATTTATTTATGTTTTTTAGACAGAGTCTCTCTCTGTTGCCCAGGCTGGAGTGCAACGGTACAAACTTGGCTCACTACAACCTTTGCCTCCTGAGTTCAAGTGATTTTCCTGCTCAGCCTCCTGAGTAGCTGGGATTACAGGTGTGCACCGCCACACCCAGCTAATTTTTGTGTTTTTAGTAGAGACCGGGTTTTGCCATGCTGGTCATGCTGGTCTCGAACTCCTGACCTTGTGATCTGCATGTCTCGGCCTTCTGAAGTGCTGGAATTACCAGCATTAGCCACTGGGCCTGGCCTCAGGCATTTTTTATTGCCACATTACATTGATACTAAAATCTGTCTTAATTATCTATTGCTATATAACATATTAATCCAAAACACTGTATCTTAAAACAGTCATATCTATGATCCTGTAGCTCAGGAATCTGAGCAAAATTTAACTGGATCCTCTGCTTCAGTGTCTGGTACAGGCTACAGCCAAGGTGTCAGTCACAGCTCTGTCATCTCAAGGCTCGACTGGGGAGGGATCTGCTTCCGAACTCACTCATGTGGCTGCTGGCTCATAGGCTGTTGAACAGAGCGTTTCAGTTCCTTGCCACATGGGACCCTCCAGCGTGACAGCTTGCTTCATCAAAATGAGTGGAGAAGGCAAAAGATAGTGAAAACAAGATTAAACTCAGTCTTTTACAAGGTGACCTTGGAAATGACATCCAGCTAGCTTTGTCATATTTTATTAACGTTTATTCATTTTATTTATTTGTCATTCACTAGGTCCAGCTTGTGTGCACACACATACATGCCCACACACAAACACACGTACATACACTCATACACTCACATGTACACACATATACATACCTGCGCACACATACACTCATATGCATTCATACACACACTCTCACAAACACATATACTCATACACACATATACATTTGCATACATACTCATTCGTATACACACATATACTCATCTACACACATACACACATGCACACATACCCACATACATATACTCACACACACACAGACATATAGTCTCACAGATACACTCATACACATACATGTATATGCACATTCCCACGTACATCCATACACATATACACACACCACACACATTCATACACAGACACCCACACACCCACACATGCATAATTATACACTTACATACCTACCCACATACACATAGACACACACACATATATATATATATATACACATACATACATACACACATATATACCTCCCCCACACACATGGTCACACAAAATATCCCTAGATGCATGCACACATAGTGAAGGTATGAATTCTTGGAGCTAGGAATCATTGTGAGCCATTTCAGAAACTGCCACAGGGTCTAAGACATAAGAGGCCCCCATGGAGACCCCTCCTCTGCAGTTTTTGGGGCAAGAAGTGTATGCCTTTTTGTTCCATTTCTTTGGGGGAATGGAGCCTTCCCCACACCTGTGGCAGTAGCTGTGGAGGCTTCACAAGGCTTCACGTCCAAGAGGGCTCCCTCTCCTGGCTGTAAGTTGGTGCTGGCCATGGCTGGCAGCTCAGCCAGGGCTGTGCCACAGAAAGCCCCTCCCTGTGCCTCTGTGAGCCCTGGGCTTCCTCACAACATGGCAGCTGTTCTCTCAGAGCAAGTGTTTTGAGGGAGTGAGCCAGGCTAATGCCTTGGCAGGCACGGCAGGCCATGTCTGCTGAACCCTGTTGAGGGAGGCAGGCACAGAGGTTCCCCCAGGTTGGTGGCAGGACCTGGGTTCCCCCACTTAAGGGCGAGTGGTAAGTTCACAGTCAGAAGAACATCTGAGGTAGGGTAGGCTGCTAAGACTTGGTGGGGAATACACTCTTCCCTACTAGCTAATGGAATGATGTAATCCCCCCAAAAGAATGAGCCAGTAACTCATTACTTTCCCTCCCAAAGAGCACATGTACAACCTACTAGGTGGGTTGGGGACTTGGACTCAGGAAGGCCTCTAAGGTCAGGGGTTTGGCCCTGGGGAAGTGTTGTGGGCAATTATTTTAGGGACACAGAACAATCAGAAAGAGTTTGGTCAGCACGAGGCCACACTCATCCCACTTCAGTGAAGGTAACTGACTCACCTCTGAGACTTGCCTTCAGCCAGGGAGTTCAGGGCAGTGATTGACAAGTGGAGAGGTGTCCTCAGGGGACACCAGGACACCAGAGTGAGTCACTGGGCAGAGCCACAAGAGAGATCCTGGTCTCCTCCACTTCCAGAGGGGCCAAGGCTGCAACTCCACGGAAGACAGGAGCCCTGAGACCTCTCTGAGGCCAAGGCCCTGGGGCACATGGCTGAGGCCACTGTACTGGGATTTGTGGACATTCCATGAGCTAGTAGGGAAGAGAATCCTGTGTCTAGGTTGTTTCTGAGCGTGGCAGGGGCCACGTTCCTCAAAGGTGGTTTGCAGATTCCAGGAGGGAGAAAGCTGTACTAGGTGGTCCCTGAAGGCCTCGGAGGCAACGGTGGACATCGTGAGACCAGCTTGAGCCAGGGTGTGGGGCCTGAGTTGAGAGCAGCAGGAGGGCTGCTTTTCTCTTACATTCCTCGTCTGCAACTTCAGGGCCGGCTATCACTATCTGGCCCTCTGCAAATCCTCAGGGCATTAGGGTCATTGCCTGGTGTGTAAATCATTAACAAAATGTAAAAGGTTGCAAAAAATGGCCTCTTCAGCATTTCATATTGGCTCCTTCGCGTTTCATATTTCCCAATATCTTCCAGCTGAAGTCCTGCCCCCTGGCTTCCTGGCTCACAGACCCTCTGCTCCAGCGCAGGCCTCCTGCTGTGACTCTTCTCCGGAACCCTCTTAGCAATGGTTTTCTCCACAAAAAGAGCAAAAGCCTTTATCTGCTTTCAGGAACTTTGGGAAACTCCTTCAACTGGCTGGGGAGATGATTTTCTGGTTTTGATCTTTTCCCTAGCAAGCTTGGTGTACTCACACAACTCTCAACATCTCACTGTGCTCTATCTTCCTCTTTTACAAAATGGCAATCATGCTAACCAGCCTCTCCATCTGCGGGGTTGCATGATCCATAGCAAATATCCCCTGATGGATAAGCATGGTGCCGAGAGGCTTGTCTACGTCAGCTGTGTAAGCCTCAGGGTGACCTACACGCAGGGAAACTAAGGCACACAGAGACCAGCTCGTAGTCAGTGACAAGTAACTTGCCAAGAGCGGTGGTTTAAAAGCGTATCTTGCAAATTCTTGGACACTCTTGTCATCCCGAAATAGAGTCTAATCCTCCTCCCTTGAATACGGGCTGGCTTCAGTGGTGGAAATGACAATGTGTGAGTTTGAGGTTTGATTAGAAAAGATGACACAGCTTCTGCCTGACTCTCAAGACCCTTGTTCTTGGACCTTAGCTGCCATGCTGGGAGGAAGCCTAGCAGCCACACGGAGAGGCCACGACAGCCGAGGTCCCAGCCAAGCCAGCACCAACTGCCCAACACATCAGTGAGTGATCCTGCAGAGCTTCCCATCTCCTAGCCACCGCAGCTGATGCTCTGAGGGCGGAGGCAAGCTGTCCTTGCTGGGCACTGCTTAAATTGCAGATGTATGAACAAAATAAAAATGGTGGTTATTTTAAGACACTACATTTTGGGTCTCTAGGTGTTGGGGTGGTTTTCCTCCAGCAATAGGTCCCCAGTCTTGTGCTTTTAGAGTCCTTGTCAAGAAGTAGAGTACAATGAGGAGGCGAGCCGTGTGCCCCTTGCCCTATCCAGGTCTGCTGCCTAACGTTCATGCCAGCCACCCACATGAGGAGCCTGAAGCAGGTTCTGAGGGCTGCTTGGTGCTAAGCGCTGGTATTTCTGGTGCTTGGTTCGCTGCTGCTCCCTGCCAGTCACTGGAGCTGCTTAGCTCAGTGTACTTAACCCACATCATTAGAGGAAAGGAAGTGGCTAAGGGCATCTCACCACACCACAGGGCCACTAAAGCAAATGCCTGGGCTTAGAAGGCAGTATTATCTTCCTGCCCTGACCCCCAGCGTCTTACAAGCATTTTCGTCTTCACAAGGGAGCAGGAAGAAAGCCCTTCCTGGCTACAGGGCTTTGGGCTGATGCATCTCAGCCCCCTGTGGGAGACAGAGCTCAGGTCTTGAATCACTGTTACCTGCAAGTTCAGGGACAGACACTTTGCAATATCAGCTGAAAGGTGTTCTGTGTTGCTGAATTCCACACCAGCAGTATCCGGACTTATCAAGGTGGGATTCTTGGTGTGTACAGTCCGAGAGCTGAAGAACTTCAAGTACTGTTGATGGCAAGTATAATATGGATCATATCATACATTCGCAATGTGTTTTTTCTTTTTTAAATTGCAGTGAAAAGCACACAACACAAAATTTACTATCTTAACCATTTTTAAGTGTACAGTTCAGTACTGTGAAGGACGTTCACATTGTTGTGAGGCCAATCTCCAGAACTTATTTGTCTTACAAAACTCTATACCCACTAAGCAGCTACCCCCGTTCCATTTTTGGAAACCACCATTCCATTTCCCATCTCTGTGAATCTGACTCCCCTGGGTGCCTCAGGTAAGTAGGGTCATAGAGTATTTGACTTTCTGTGATCTGCTCATTTCACTGAGCATCACGTTCTCAGGGTTCATCCCTGTGGTAGCGTGTGTCAGAATTTCTTTCCTTTTGGGGCGGAGGAATACTCCATGGTGTGGCTAGACCACGTTTTGTTCGTCCATTCATCAGCTGATGGACACTTGTGTTGCTTCCACCTGTCATCCACCGTCAGTTACACTGCTGTGAGCATGGGTGCACACATACAATTGTTTGTGGTCTGTAGGTCTCTAGGGATGGCCCCTTCCCCCGGGCAGACTAAGGGCACTGTGGATCCCTAAACCTCGGCCCTCCTCAGGAGTTTCCTGGCAGGACGGATGTGCACGAGGCCTCTGGCCTCCCTGGTAGGGCATGCTGGAGCAACCTGGGCAGACGCTGGCTCCAGCAGCTATCAGATTTCCTCACATTTAGAGGCCCAAGGGCCAACAGATACAGTCCATGAATTACTCCTAACTAGTTTCCTGACAGCCATGGTTGTGGTCCACCTGTTGCAAAAAGAGAGTTTCGGGTTTCCCTGGCCAGGTGGAGTCTGGGGGTGTCCAGGGCCAGTGTGTGTAAGGGCCGTGCGGGGCTCACTGCTCTGGTATCCGCTTGGATGTCCACTAAATCTGCAGTGTCAGACGCAGCTGATTTAAGAAATCCTAAGTGGAGCAATCCAAGAAACCACTTCATCAAGCCAACTTTATTGCAGACAGATATGAAACTGCCGACTTCTGGTCTGGCTGCACAGCTGTGTAAAATTGTTTAGCAACCTGGGTCAACAGATACTAAGCAGAGTGAAGAACGAGTCGTAAAATGTGATAGGCTGATGGGGCTTGCAAGATAGATGGGGTGAGGTGGGGTGGGCTGGGGAAGGTGGTGGAATAGGGCCCAAAGGTTATGATCTGCGTGACTTTCAGACCTGCAGAGCTGTCTGAGCATTAAACGCACGATAGCCCCCAGGAGTTCCTTCCAGAGGAGAAATAAAGAAAGGCCTGATTGCAGAATGACCGTCATGATAAGCCAGTGAGATGATGGAGGGAGGGTCGTAAATTTGGGGGTTTAGGAGGTGTTAGGATGCAAAGACCAGTGGGGAAGGGAGAAGAGTGTGATTGTATTTTCCATACCATATTTTTTAGCTTCTAAATCAATCTAAAATTATAAGTGTTTGGAAGTGCCCTGGAAACCATCTGTAGCCCCAAAACAACATTAAACAATTCAGAGATGTTGTCAGAGTTATCTGGACTAGAGGCCCTCTCATGAGGTCGAGGGAGACGGTTGTGGTTCTCAGCCAGTCCACTCCAGGGGCCCTTGTGCTGCGGGGCCCTGCAAAAGGCAGGCAGCTGCCCTGGCTGCCGGCTCCCACTACTTCCCTGCTCTGCTGGGTGACTCTCACTCCACTGTCACTCAGCGTGCTCTGCCCCCAGCCTGCCAGAGGGTGCTCATCTGATTCTGCTGCCCAGCGAGGGCTTTTCTCTACTGAGTGGCCGAGAGCCGCTGTCAAGGGCTGTCCAGCTTTGTCTCCATTTGGCCTGGTTTGGTCCTCTGCCTGGTGCTGTTGAGTTAGGCCCCCTGAGGCTGTCTTTTGTGTTCCTGATGTCCTCTTCTATGAGTATTGCTTGGATTTAAACTGGTTTAAGCAAGACAAGACAGCCCAGAGGCGCCGCAATCCTGGCTTAGTTTTCCTCCAGTTGGATTTGCAAAAGATTCGAGGTTACTTTTGTAGAGGAGGGGAAATCAAAGCTAAAGGCGCCGTGTTTTGATGTGAACAGGAAGGGCAGAACAATCAGAGCTGATTGTATACAGCCAGGTGACTCTGGGAGAAAAAATTACAACGCAAAATCATTTCATAGAAACCATTATGGTTCAAAAGATTTGAATGAAGTACTTAACCCATGAAGCTAGATAAAAAGCAAAGTAAGCCTAAAGAAAAAGAAAGAAGCAAGAAAAACAAAAATGTAGTAGTCTTTGAAATGTCATGTAAGTATAAAAGAAACCCAGCAGATAAGGTCCATGAATCCTCAGTCTGGTAACCCCTCCCTCCCCCAGCACTCACACAAGCACACACAACCTGTCTCATAAGCCTGATCAAGTAGGAAAGGGAGAATACAGCCTTGGAAGTGGCAAGAGTCCCATTATAGGCCGGGTGCAGTGGCTCACGCCTGTAATCCTAGCACTTTGGGAGGCCGAGGTGAGTGGATCACCTGAGGTCAGGAGTTCAAGACTAGCCTGGCCAACATGACGAAACCCTGTCTCCACTAAAAGTACAAAAATTAGCCAGGTGTGGTGGTGGGTGCCTGTAATCCCAGCTACTCAGGAGCCTGAGGTAGAAAAATTGATTGCACTTGGGAGGCGGAGGTTGCAGTAGGCTGAGATAGCGCCACTGCACTCCAGCCTGGGTGACAAGAACCAGACTCTGTCTCAAAAAAAAAAAAAAAAAGTCCAATTATGAGAGATTAAGATGTCCTTTTTAAATCAGTAAATTTGGAGATCCACATAGAATTGATGATTTTCTCAGAAAGCACAATCACACTGCCTCAAAAATGAGAAGAATTCTGAGTGTACCAAACATTACCGAAGAAATAAAAATGTCAAAGTTCTACTTCCATAAAAGGCATCACACACAGTTTTATAGACTAATGTAACCTTGAAGTGGTGGCCAATTCCCACAATATTTGAAGTATTTTTCAAAGGATTAAAAGGAAAAAAACAAAACCCCAAAAATCTTTGCATGTAATTCCACAAAGGGAGAAACATACTTAAGGTTGAATAGAACAAAAAAGAAAATTATTTCCTAATCTTACCCATGAATATGGCCATGCAACCATCCCAGCCACACCAGCAGGAGTTGGAGATGTATTCTCAGCAGAAATGGAATGACAAGACTCTGCACTAGGAAACCCCAGACACAGGTGGACAGAGTGAGAAGGAAGTCTGCCCAGTACAGGGACAGATCTTCTCCATTCTGCTTGGCTCCCATACACAGGGCTAGGCATGTACCTGCCTCCTTGAAGGAGACTGGAGAATTCTTATCTGAAGAATCTCATCCAAGAGGAAACGCACCCCAGAGACTCTGACATGGCAGGCCTCCAGTGGAATGGCCAGGTCCTTGCTGGATTACCTAGAATTCCATCTGTTTAGAAGCTAAACACTACACACACACACACACACACACACACACACACACACACACACACACGGTTTCTAATCTCTGTGTGGATAAACTTTGAAATGTAAATATTTTAAAAAGTGCATAAAATAGACATATAGTAAGTACCATATTTAATACTGACATTTTGGAAACATTTCTCTTTTTTTTTTTTTTTTGAGACGGAGAGACAGAGTCTCGCTCTGTCACCCAGGCTGGAGTGCAGTGGCCGGATCTCAACTCACTGCAAGCTCTGCCTCCCGGGTTCAAGCCATTCTCCTGCCTCAGCCTCCTGAGTAGCTGGGACTACAGGCGCCCGCCACCGTGCCCGGCTAATTTTTTTTTTTTGTATTTTTAGTAGAGATGGGGTTTCACTGTGGTCTCGATCTCCTGACCTTGTGATCCGCCCGCCTCGGCCTCCCAAAGTGCTGGGATTACAAGCGTGAGCCACCGCGCCCGGCCACATTTCTCTTATTGTCAGAAAAAATACAGATACTGACAACACATTTAGGTATTTCACATTGTCTTAAGATCACTGCAAGGACAGGGAAAAAGACGTAAATATTTAAAAGTAAGAGATACAAGTTTATTTATTTATTTATTTATTTATTTATTTATTTATTTATTTATTTTTTTTTTTTGAGACGGAGTCTCGCTCTGTCACCCCGGCTGAAGTGCTGTGGCCGGATCTCAGCTCACTGCAAGCTCCGCCTCCCGGGTTCATGCCATTCTCCTGCCTCAGCCTCCCGGGTAGCTGGGACTACAGGCGCCGCCACCTCGCCCGGCTAGTTTTTTGTAGTTTTTAGTAGAGACGGGGTTTCACCGTGTTAGCCAGGATGGTCTCGATCTCCTGACCTCGTGATCCGCCCGTCTCGGCCTCCCAAAGTGCTGGGATTACAGGCTTGAGCCACCGCGCCCGGCCTGAGATACAAGTTTAATTATTTATTTGCATGTAGAAAATACAAGATAATAAAATTTATTTGAATTAATATAACATAATTTTGTGGTCAGATCCAAAGTAAATTTACAAAATGTAAGCATTTTTCTAAATTTCAGCAACAGGAAGATGTAATTTTAACAATACTATTCATATTATTATTGAAAACTTACAATATTTTGTAATACACATAAAAAGACACATGTGAGGCTGGGCACGGTAGCTGACACCTGTAATCCCAGCACTTTGGGAGGCTGAGGCATGCAGATCACGAGGTCAGGAGTTCGAGACCAGCCTGACCAACACGGTGAAATCCTGTCTCTACTAAAAATACAAAAATTAGCCAGGCATGGTGGCAGGTGCCTGTAATCTCAGCTACTCTGGAGGCTGAGGCAGGAGAATCACTTGAACCCGGGAGGCGGAGGTTGCAGTGAGCCAAGATTGCACCACTGCACTCCAGCCTGGGTGACAGAGACTCTGTCTCAAAAAAAAAGACACATGTGATATCTATTGTTATGGATTGAATTGTGCCTCCATCACATACAGATGTTGAAATCCTAGTCCCCAATACCTCAGACTGTGGAAGTGGAGTCCTGTCAGTTATATTTAATTAGCTAAGTTAAGATGAGGCCATACTGGAGTAGGGAGGGCCCCCTAGCCCAACATGGCTGGTAACCTTATAAAGGGGGAAAACTTGGACACACACCAGCACAGAGGGAGAACCCATGTAGAGATAAAGGCAGACATTGGGTGATTCTTCTACAAGCCAAGGAACACCAGACACTCCCGCACACCTCCAGAAGTTGAGAGAGAGGCCTGGGGTTGCTTCTCCCTCACAGCCTGGGGAGGAGCCAGCCCTCCTGACACCTGGATCTCAGACTTCTGGCTTCCAGAACCATGAGACCATACATTTCTTCTGTTTAAGCCACCCAGTCTGTGGGACTTTGCTATGGTACCCATAGTGAAATGAATACACCTATATATGGGACACTAAAAACCTTTACTGAAAGATCCAAAAGAAGACTTGAACAAAGGGAAATGCAGGAGACTCTTCGGTGAAAGACTATACCACATTCCCCCCAGGTTAATCTACAACATCACTGCAATAACAGAATGCTTGCTGAAGTGGTCACTTTCACATACTGTTTGCAGAGGACAATTTGTCAAGAGTCAACACATTTGGAACTCTGCCCACCTTGTTTGCCTTGTCATTCCACTCAGGATTCCAGCTTTTAGAAAGAATTGAATCTGATTGTAAAAACCCACGTTCAAGCAATTTTACTGTAGCCTGGTCTATAATGGCAAATAACTGGGGAAAACCCATAACTGAGTGTCAATGAAGGATTGATAAATAAATTACGGTATATACAAAGTCTAGAATTCTATTCATTGGTTAGAGTATTGAGGTGTCTGTATATGTGATGGTGTGGGAAGATAGCTAGGATAAACTTTTTTTTTTTTTTTGAGACAGAGTCTTGCTCTGTTGCCCAGGTTGGAGTGCAATGGCATGATCTCAGCTCACTGTGATCTCCACCTCCCGGGTTCAAGCAATTCTCCTGCCTCAGTCTCCTGAGTAGCTGGGACTACAGGCATGCGTCACCATGCCCAGCTAATTCTTTTATTTTTAGTAGATAGAGACAGTGTTTCACTATGTTGGCCGGGCTGGTCTCGAACTCCTTACATCAAGTGATCTGTCAGCCTCGGCCTCCCAAAGTGCTGGGATTATAGGGCTAACCCCTACCACGCCTAGCCTAAGCTAAATTTTTAAGTGATAAAATTAGGTATGTTGGAATACAAACGCTGCCATGATTTTTTCAGAGCATCAGCTTGAGTCCCGAGATACAGACTAATGGGAGGTCCTGTATCCTTCTCAGGATGTTTCCTTACTCCCCCAATCACCCAAACACCCCCAGGGATTATGCAATTCAAACAGGAGATTCTCTGCCTTTCCACTGCCAGGCAGGGGTGGAGCCCAGTGTCTGTTCCCTTGCAGCCATCTCCTGTAGCCCGGCAAGCTTGGTGTCAAGGGCTATGTTTGCCTTGCCCGGATTCCTGCCCCAGATGTTCTGGGAAGGTCTTGTGACTCTTCCTCTGGGAAGGTCTTGTGACAGAGTCTCGCTCTGTCGCCCAGGCTGGAGTGCAGTGGGGTGATCTCGGCTCACACGTGTCTTTTTATGTGAAGACAAGGCTAAATTCTAGTTAGAAGTTGGTTGGAAATAAAGATGGAATTCTTTCCCCGTTCAAGTTCTCAGACTCTTTGACTTCCATCCACAGACCCCTTGGATACATTTCTTTCAAGTGAATTTGTGACTTTGGTGAATTACTCCAGGGTGGAATTTGGTGAGCTAATTTTTATTAAATTAAACAGGAAGGTATATATACATTGAGATGGGTTTTGAAAAATCAGTGCTGCCAAAGTCAAGGTGAATGGAAGAGACACTGCCTTAAAAAGTCATCGTCTTCATGTGCTTCCCAGAGGACATGGTGAAGGACTCTTCAAACTCCTCCAGAAGGCCAAGGAGGGAAGAAGGGAGAAGAAGTTGCCTTGGACCTGCCAGAGAAGGCTGTAGGAGGGTGCTGAGTGTCTCCTGGGGCCCTGCAGCCCCTTCCGGCAGTAATTTGGGGACACAGGACATGTTGGCTCCCCACAATTCCTGGACCACAGCAAAGCTTCATCCCTGGAAGACACCCTCCTCATCCCACTCTTACTAAGCCTCCTCCTTTCAAAGGAAGAACAGCCTCTTGTCTCCAAAGAAAACTGAAGAGGAGGGGGACAGAGCAGAGGCCCTTTCCACTGGGCGAGGGAGCTCTCTGCTCACCCCTGGGCCTGTCCCCATAGTTTCCGCAGACTGGGAGGGAGGAATGTGGCCCATCCTTCTAAGATATTGATGGGATGAATGGACCTTTAGAAAAGTCAGGGTGGAGAGTCTGGTCCTGGGGAGTTTTAATTACATCATCCTCATTATCAGTCTGCCTTGACATTGAATTTTTTGTTGCAAGAAGGGAAGGAGGCAGTGCGGGGCCAGGTGGGGCTGCCCAAGGGTGTTGTAAGGCTCAGCTGGTGCCTGGAGAGCCCTCCTGGCGCTTGGGACTGACGAGCTCACCACAAGAAGGGCCATGACCTCATGACTGCAGGACATTGTTTTTTTTTTGGCCTCCAGAATTAACAAGATTAGCTACATGTATATATTTTTTTCTTCAGGAACCATAGACATTCCTGAGATAGGAGGATTCTGTACGTTTGCAAACCTGCAGGGTTTGAGATTCACAGTGACAATCTGCAGCTTCTAGGGCTGTCATGAAAATGGCATGGGATGCTGGCCCACATGGGGTGCTGTGCACGGCACACTTTGCTGTTACCCACTAAAGCTGCCCTCTGCCTGCCCACCAATCAAAGGGGTTTAAAGGTTTGAAGTCTGGCTCATATAAAAGCTGTGCCTCTCAAACTTCAGGATTGGTTGTTAAAATGCAGGTTACTATGCCCCACTTCCTAACAATTCTAATACAGGACTCGTGTGTGTGTGTGTATGTGTGTTTGCTGTATAACGTGTGGTGTGTGTGGGGTGCATAGCTTGTATAGTGCATATAATGTGTGTTTCTGTGGTGTGTTGTGTAGTTTGTGTTGTGTGTATGTGTGTGAGGGGTGTATATACTGTGTGGGGTGTATAGTTTTTGTGGTGTGTGTAATGTGTGTAGTTGTGAGTGTGTGTTCGTAATTTGTGCTGTGTGTATGTGTGTGTGGGTGCATACTGTGTGTGGTATATAGTGTGTATGTGCATGTGGTGTGTGTGTAATTTGTGCTGTATGTGTGTGTGGGATGTGTGTGTATGTATATGGTTTGTGTGTGGGTGTGTGGTGTGTGCTTCTGTGGATTTGTGTGGTGTATATGGTATGTGTAATATGTGGTGTGGGGGGCATGTGTGGGTGGCATATAGTGTGTGTAAGATGTGTAATGAGTGGTGCCTGCGTGGTGTGTGTAGGTGGGGTGTGTGCTGTGTGTGGTG
>NC_045447.1:103468410-103501673 GCF_002776525.5 Piliocolobus tephrosceles
GTGGTGTGTGTGGGTTTACAGTGTGCGTGGTTTGTATGTGTATGATACGTGAATGATGTGTGTATGGTGTATGTCTGGTGTGTGAACGGGGTGTGTGTGTCTGTGAGTGTGTATGCAGGGCAGGGAGGAGTCAGGAATCCTCATGATTCCCCAGAGGTTCTGCTGCTGATGTTGCAGAGATCATACTGCCTCTAAACCCTGGATCAGGGCTAGCCCACGTATATTTTTATTTACAGGTTGTATACTAAAAACAGTTAAACAGTGGGGAGAACAAAACTAGCCTGGATAGTGTTTAAAAAAAAATAAATCCCACGTACTGTAGGATGTTAGATTTTAGTAAACTTCATTCGTCTTGCTTCCTGCAGTCTCGTGAGAAGGCCAGGACCCCAGGCTTCCAGCTTGAGTGTGTTTACCCAGTGAGCTGGGGGTGGTGGAGCAGCAAAGCTGGTGGCTCTGCCCCGCCTCTGTGGCTGGGGCCCTGTGTTGGTGGGCAGCACACTCTCTGGCCTCCACCTGCCTTTTGGTCAACATTGGAACACGTGTCTCCTGCCGCTCTGCGGTGCGGCCTGTGAGCAGCGTGGGAGGTCCTAGGTGAGCTGAGCAGCGGCCAGGCTCAGTGCCCTTGGTGAGCTCTGCCTTCCAGTTGTGTCAATAACTCCATGTCTAGTTTGACTCAAGAAATGTTTTTAGTTAATTTTAATTGCAAGAAGCTGAATTCTGTTGTCTAGCTGAATTATTTTAGTCTAAGACAGTTCCAGTTGTTGGTGCTTTCAATATTTTGGTTTGTGGAAATTCATGGTATAATATCTGAGTGTGGTGCATGTGGGTCCTGGTTCAAGACCTTCATAGGAGAGACGATCTTTTTCGTTATGACACACACACACACGCGCACACACACACAGATCCATCCATCTATCTGTATATGTGTCATATATGCCATGTTACTCAGTTGGAAATACATAGAATAACCTGATCTCTCTCCCCACCCACGTTTTCTTTCATTTTCTTCTGAAGATGTCTTCCTCAAGTGTGAAGTACTTCTCAACAATCTCTCCAATCTTATGATTAACACTCAGTAATGGAGCCCCCCTTTCAGCAGCCTGTGGTGTATCTCACCAACCTGATCTCTTCCCTAATACGGCCCTTGCCTTTTGGTGCCTGCTCAGCAGCATTACCTGCGTTACCTGCATTGCCTGGAGCACGTCCAGTTGCCCTGGTCCTGGAGGAGCTGTTCTGGCTTTTCCTCTTCTGTGTTGCTGAGGCTCTCCGCCCTCCGTGTCACCTTCCGCGTGGCTGCTTTCTTGCCAGCTCAGCACATTCACAGCTGCATGCCACTCTGCCAGCCCCCTCTCCGGGTCATCTCTCTCTCTAAGGAGATTACAACTCTCCGGAATGAACTGACAGCTTTCCCCCGTCCCTCCTGCTGCCTCTAGTGCCTCTAGTCTCACCCTAATATGGATACGGCATCTCCAGCAGGCTGGGCAGGAGGCTGCTCATCCCTGGGCTCTCTGTATGGATGGCAACCATACAGGACAAAGTGACAGAATGGTGCATTCATCTGAGAGCCCCAAAGGCCTGCTTGATCATCCATTTCTGTCACTTTCAAACTCCGATTTACCAACAGAAGCAGTCTAAACGCCCATTGTGCACAACAGATGAAGGCAGGGCTGGTCTGGATGAAACAGAGGCTGGTCTCAAGGTCCCCAGCTTGGGTGGTGGCTCCTTTACATTCTCACAGTCCCCCATAGCATCTCCCAGGCAGTTTGAGAAACCCCCCTGGGCCTTGGGGACAATCAGGTGTGGAGTCTCAGGACTTTGTCTCTAATGATTCTACAAAAGGGCTCAGGATTCTTTTTCCTTCTGGGGATTAGGGAAGAAACATTTGGATAAGATTTTAGTTGGAGAGGAAAGAACCCTTTAGTAAATATATTTTGTGTTCCCCCTTCCTCTTCTCGGTGCTTTCAGGGAAAGTTGAAAAGGAAGCAATAATTTTCTATTTTTGATGAGCAACTTTTACTGTACAGGTGGAGGGAGGACTCTGCCCAGGAACTAGGCAAGTATGTAAACAAACTGTCCTGGGCTATAAATAATTCCTTTCCTGTCATGACTCAGGGGGTTGCGGACAAGCCTGCTTGAACAATTCAGAGATTTACAAATCCCACTTTGGTTATAGAAACATTGCAAAAGTAGCTTGTAGTTATTTATCCTCCTTTTAAAAAATTTAGTCTTTGGGAGAGAATGGGCCGTATTTTCTCCAACGGGGCATCCTCATCCACATCTGTCTGCTCTGGAACATTGTATGTCAGTCTGTTCTTGGAATCCAGATGTGGAGTGCATGGAAATCCGTCCAGCTAGGCAAGCCCAAGGTCATGGACATGCAGGGTCTGACTTTTAGAGTCTGAATGCTCTTCCCTGACCCCCACACAGTACACACAGCTTGTTTACTGGCAGGTGTGACCAACAATAACGGGAAAAATGACCCTCTCTTCTGAAAATCACGATTATTAATGGGGAGAGGGTGTGTTATGTGGCTGCAATGTGTACTTGCCTAGACATTTTAAATGGAAGGAAGATTCAAAGGAAAGATTCATTTTCCCCTCCATGAATCATTTTTTGGGATTAATTTTCCAGATAAATCTGCTGTCCTTGGGGCTTTTGGAACAAGGAGAGTGATTTAGTGCTTTCCAAGGGCTTTTCTCTCCTTCCCTGGCTGTGGTCCACATTCTGTTCAGCTTCCCTTTCGCTGGCTCTACACAGAGTGGAGGAGGCTTGGAGGTGGGCTCAGATGGGGTTGCGGGCCTCGTACCAAGGACACTCCATGTCAGCAGTTGGCCCTGGGGCAGAGACTGTCGGGTGGGCTTGGAAAAGAATGTCTGGCTGCAGAGGAGCTTTGTGAAGTTTCCTTCCCACACTTTGGTGAAGGTGGGGCCCTAGTGGCCTGTCGGGGGATGACCCTGTACCTGGGGTCTGTCTGGGTCTGAAGGTCACAGACAAGTTGAACCCACCGTCCTTGCCTCCTGGCCCCTTGTTGATGAAGCGGAGACGGGAGGGATCCACGGTCTCTTCTCTCTTCTCTCACTCTCTCTCTTTCTTCCCTTCTTTCCTTCTTCCCTCTTCATTTCCTTCCTTCTCCTCCTCTTCCCCTTCTTTCTCATATCCAGACAAAGGTGCATACACACTAATGGGATGACCAGCCTTGGGTGTCTCCAGGGAACCAGGCCCAGAAGCAAATGCTGCAGACTATGTCATCCTGCTTGGGGACATGGGAAAAGACACCACACGGTCTTGCAAGACCACGGATAAAATCCAGGGGGTTTGTGAACATATATGAGGAAAGATTCTACCTTGGTTTTCACTAACATCTAACTGCACTTCAGCCTTTCTGTCTCCTGTATTGACAGCACCTCTGACCTCTGGTAGAAGCACAGCTAATGTTTTTTCAGTGTGGTTGTGGCAAACGTCTTGATAGTTCATGTATGCTCAGCACTACTTCAATAGGGTAGTGTATAGATTACTGCCATTTAGTGTCTTAATGAAGAAGAACATACCAAAGTGTTAAGAAACATTTTTATAGTGCAAGTTCACTGAGCAGGCACACCTTGGACACACTGCGAGTTTGGTTCCAGATTACTGTGATAAAATGAATATTGCAATAGAGTGGGTCACGTGGATTTTTTGGTTTTCTAGTGCATATAAAAGTATGTTTGCTGGGTGCAGTGGCTCACGTCTGTAATCCCAGCACTCCGAGAGACTCAGGCGGGGGGATCACTTGAGCTCAGGAGTTCAAGACCAACCTGGCCAACATGGTGAAACCCTGTCTCTACTAAAAATACAAAAATTAGCCAGGCATGGTGGCAGGCACCTGTAATTCCAGCTGCTTGGGATGCTGAGGCAGGAGAATCGCTTGAACCTGGGAGGTAGAAGTTGCAGTGAGCTGAGATCGCGCCATTGCATTCTAGCCTGGGCATTGCAGCGAGACTCTGTCTCAAAAAAAAAAAAAAAAAGTTATGTTTACACTACACTATAGTCTACTAAATGTGGAATAGTATTAAGTCCAAAAAAATACATAGCTGAATAAAAAGTACTTTATTGTTAAAAAATGCTAATGATTATCTGAGCCTTTAGCGAGTTGTAAGCTCTTTGCTGGCAGAGGATCTTGCCTGGATATTGATGGCTGCTGAATGATCAGAGTGGTGCAGCGTTCCTGTGACGAGGTCACTGTAGCTGGTGGACCTGGAGGACAAAAGCACACGAGGTCACTGCTGCGTGGCTGCCAGGAGCAGTGGAGAGGGCTGCAGGCACCCCTGCAAGGGCCCTGGGGAGGTCGACATTCCCAGGCATACCCGTTCCCTTGACAGTTGTGATTTCAGTTTCTGTAAAGAGGAACACTTCTAGTCATAGTCACTTTAGACATTGTTATGGTTTTAAAATTTCACAATCAGAATGTGCAATACAGAAACACCAGAAACTTTCATGGAAACAGCAAGAGCAGAAGCAGCTCCACCTACCTCCTTGGCTGCTGCAAAGCCGGTGTTGGGAAGCCATTGGCAAACGCAGTCACTTTTTGTTAGTTTTCTATTTTTCCTTTGGTTCCCTTTTGTGATTTTCTAAGCCTGATAGCTTCTTCAAAGGCATAGCATACAAGTAAGGGTTTCTTAAACGGCATATGCCCAATAACAGGCCAGCGTGGGCACTGAAGCCCTCTGTCACCTTGTCTGTGGCACTAGCCTGGGCTTTAGCACTGCTGCTCAGAGTCAACTTTCTTACTTTTCCTTTTGGAGATGGTCTTGTCTTTGGTAATCTGTTTAGACATCTCTGGATAATTATCTGGCCCAGATTTTGTGATCAAGACTCTACCTGTGAACCCAGCAGGGGCCCAGAAGTATTCACAGGTGTCCATTTTTAACATACCAAGATCCACTTTGCTTATGCTCAAAAGACAAAACTCATATTCTGTTTAGTGGATATTCAGCCTTACTTTGTGCTTCAGAGACATTTCTGACTATAGTGAAATGGACCTAAAGATCCTGTGGGATGAGGCGGCTTCTTACAGACCAAAAACAGGGAAGAAAGGAGAGGGCAGGTATTGGGTCTGACTCTGGGGTCCTGGCAACCCTTTTAAGTGGGACATGCAGGGGTGGAGAAGGATGTGGTAGGAACACCCAGCTAGGCTTGAGGTTGCAGGAATATCCATTCTGGTCCAGCACAGTCTAGCAAGCCTGCAAACCACAAGGAAAAGCCTGAATGCAACTTGGGCCATATCTGTCATGACACTGGGCAGTACAATGGCAGTGGCTGGCAAGGTGTGGGTTGGCCAGGTTGGTATCTAGATGTCTTCAGAGGCCCTGCACATTCCAGAGAGATCCCTGAAAATTCCCAGTCTTTACTGGGACCTGGAGGTTTTAGGGGTTACATGAACTAGAAAGAGGCTGGGTGTGGTGCAGGGTGATACCAATCTAGCTAGGCTGCAATGAAATCTTTTCCAGAAGGCCCTGGGATGTTAGTTTTCTACTGCTACAAGACACACTTAATAGGGTAAAACAGTACCCACAGTTTCTACAGGTCAAGAGCCCAGGCACGGCTTGACTCGGTCCTCTGGTCAGGGTCTCCCAAGGCTGCAAAACAGGTGCCACCGTGCTGAGGTCTCGTCTGGAGGCTGGAGGTTCCACTGGGAAAGAACTGGCTTCCAAGGTCACTCAGGTTGTTGACGGAGTTCACCTCCTCCTGCTGCCAGACTGAGGTCCCCACACTCTTGCTGGCTGTCAGCAGGGGCTGTCCTCGGTTCCTTAGGTCTCCTCAGGTCCTTGTCCCATGGCCCTCTCACATCATGGCAGCTCCTTCTGCAAAGCCAGTGATGGGGAGAGAGTCTCTCATGTGAGAAAGGGCCCTGATCCTACTCTTGAGCACTTTCATCTGATTAAGTCAGGTCCTCACAGAATCATCTCCTTTTTGATGACTCAAAACCAGCTGATTTGGGACTTTCATGACAACGGAGGACTGCCCTAATGGTTGCCATACACTATTGGTTAGATGCAGATCTCAGGTTCTGCCTGCCCTCAGGGAAAGGGGCCCACAAAGACATGGCCCCCAGGAGGCACAAATTACTGAGGGGTCCCAGGCCTGTGTGCCACACACAAGATTTGGGTGGCAGCAGTGAAGCCGGAGCCCTTTGCACTTGAGGCTGGGGGAGGGGTGCTGGGTGTACACTGTGTGCCAGTCCCCTCTCAGCTCCCACAGAGCTATTGGCCTATAGCCACACTAGTCCCCACACTAGAGGCAGGGTCAGCATCCTCACAGAAACTCTTCCATTGGCTTCCATCATTGTGAGAGCTCTGAGTGCCGTGATCTCTGGTCCCCACCACTCTCAGTAGGTCTGTGTCTGAGTGAATCATGCTGGATTCAGAGGATCAGCGTCCAGGATGCTCAGACCTGGGGCTGTGTCTTCTCCCCATCATCCCATGGCAGGAAGTCACTGCTGGTCCCTGCCTGTTTCAGAACATGGTTCTCCACCTTCTTTAGGGTTTTGCTGTTTGCAGCGAAGCACTTGCTAGGGATACTGCATTTCCCATGTGAAGAAGATGAAGTGTAGAGAGGGTCATACTGGGGAGAAGTGGCCACCCAGACTGGCTTCAAAGTCCTACTCATGATCACTAACTGGGACACCCCCTAAAGCACAAAAGGCTCAAGGAGAAGTCCCCCCCGCCCAAGTCCTCCATTTATGGCGCTTCAGCATCCAGAATTCCTGTGCCGTCAGCTGGAAGGGAGCTTCCAGGCCTTGGACTTTGCTAGAGAGTTCAAGGGATCCCTCTTCCATAAAGCCTTTCTTTCCCACTCCTGGACGCTCTGCAGCCTTATGTCTTCTTTCCTGTGTTCTTTTGCACCTTGTGTAGAATTTGCGCAAACCTCCGTTATAATTGCTGATTTGCAGGCCTGTCTCCTAGCTAGCTAGTGAGTTTTCTGAAGACATGCAGCCAGGGATTTTTATCTTTGCATCTCTGGCACCCAATGCATTACTTGGTGCATCATGGGCATTTGGTAAGTGTTTGTTGAATGACTGAATGAAGGAAAAGGAGTACCTGAAAAATGAAGTAGTTTACTTGCTCAGAGACACAAAGATGTGAGTGACAGGGATGGAATAAAACTCAGGTCTCACTGATTATCCATTGAATAAAAACTTTGGCCCTAACGTTGTTACTCTTGGCCACTTCTAAAAGGAAAGAGCCTTCATCAGCACCAAACAATGAGAGCAACTGGCTCTCTGGGCTGTCTCTGGATCTTTCTGAATCTTCTAAGACTTAGTCAAGGTCTTTCTCAGAGTAACAGCAGGCAAAGGCATAGACTGAGCCAAAGGCAAAGACTCTGGATTTGGTCACACTGAGGTTTAAATCCTACTTTTGTTACTATCCAGATGTTTGGTCCAGGGGAAGTGATCCGACCTCCCTGGGTCACCGTTTACTCGTCTGTAAATGTGGAAACAACAATGATACCCACCGTCAGGGTGACTGTGAGCACTGACCCAGAGAGCACTGGTGAGGGCTGCCCCTTACTCACTTCTTCAGCAAGTATTTATCGAGCTATTATGTGCTTCTTGTTCCAAGCTAGCTCCAGGCTGTGATGAAGACCCAGGGGAGCTGAGCTGTGTGGGGAAGCCAGACATGGAAACAGAAGATTGGAATGCCAAGCTGCCCCAGAGGGTACGCCAAGAGACTCAACGGACCATGGGTGGCAGAAGACCCAGGTGTGTAGTGGGAGTGACAGAAAATCAAGGAAGACTCAAATAAAACCAAAAGGTGGGTTTCAGCGAAGTCTTAAGCATAGGGGTGCTGGTAGCTGCTCAGGATATACTAAGCTTGCCTCACTCGTTGTCATTCATTTATTTATCAAGTACAGCTAATCCCACGCTTATGCAACTGTTCCATCCCCAAAGGTCTTTGTCAACTTGAACTTTGCGTGAGAAAAAGATAATCTACTACATTTTTTTAAACGTTGCTTTGCATTTAAAGTTACAGATCTCCTTATGAACACACAGTCCTTTCTATCTGCATGTTATTTCAAAAGCCTTCTCCTTGAGGTAAAACCAAGTAGAGTTTGCATGGCTGGGAGGGAGGGTTTGGCCTTGTTCACACTTTAATCTGTCCCATTTTGTCTTCTAACTTGATGGCTCATTTGTGGGTGGGTCCTGGCTTTCCCAGCTTTGTCCCTTCCAGTCGTGTCCAGCAGGCAGCAGAATGTGCGTGTGCATGAGTCGCCGAGAGCAGCAAGGATGGGGCTGGTGACAGACGAAGCCCTTGAAAGGGACACACCAGCTTCCGGGAAGCAGCTGCCCCAGCACTGTCTCTGCAGCCTCAGCCTGGCCCAGCCCTGAGGATACCTCCGTCACTCAGAGACCTTGTCACATGCCCTGCTGGGGATCTTGCCGATGTCCTTCCAGGACACTCTTCCCTGCTCTCACCTTGTTCTGTGCCCCAGAGGCTACCCTAGATGAACTCTGTCAGACAGCTCCCCTACTTTGGCCTCCTTTTGAGGTTCCCTCAGTGGGGAGCGTCCTGTGCCTGACCTGCAGAGCCTCACAGAGGTCCTGCCTCCACCTCACATACCCTGCTCCTGCTTTATCATTCTTTGACGTTCACAATCCTCCCTGGAACTCATCATTTGGTGCACTCCTCTTTCCCTGTAGATAGGCGCAGGAAGAGCAGGAACCTTTCTGTCTTGCTCACTGATGAATCCTTACCACCCGGAGTAGTGTGGCTCCTTGTAGATGCTCAATACATACTTGCCCAGTGAATGGATGAGGAATGTTTCTGTTTGGCTCCATGATGTCAAGTATCACAGTGATTGAAACCAATGAGTTAGAAATATAAATGAGAACACTGTCAAGACCCATGTTCTTCAAATTAACTCAATTTCTCTGAATTTAAGACTTTCCTTTCTCTTTTTGCTGTTCTTGGTGACAAGCCCTGGGAAGGGGCAAAACAAACAAACAAACAAACAAACTAAATAAACAAAACAAAACAAAACAGTCCAAGTTTATTGAGGGATGCAGAAAAGTCAGAGAGGAAGTAGAAGCCAAATGGCCACATGGACTTCCAGCCACAGTGACCACGTGCAGGAGAGCTTCCCTTAGGCTTGAGGGCACTGCCCAAGCACTTAACTCGTCTTTCAGTTTTCCTCGATCATCTCCAAAGTGGCACCCACATCCTTTCTTTCTCTCATTTTCTCCAAGCTGCTTGAGAAATTCACAAGAGTCATGGTTAGCGTCTGAGCGAGGAGAAGCTGGGGCTTAGAGGAGGAAGAGCTTCCAGCTGACCTCAGCAACTGCAGGGTTTAGTGATCTTTGGGCTGATTTTGAGTCAGAGGTGCCTTTCCTCCTTAATTCTAGAAGATGGTTATCACATGCATTGTTGTGCATAGGTGGCTGTTTTTGAAAATAACCCAAGAAAGAGTGCAGTGAAAAAAATCTGAAAAGCTGGTCATCAAGAGTTCTAGTAATGACCAGTATTTTCTTCCCTTGAAAGACCTAGTCATTATCTATGTCATTGTTTCTCTGACTTCTGATGATACTGCATCGTTAATATCTCCATCAAGCACAGAAGGGCTACAGAGGTGCTGCCGTCACCCTGGAGACAGGGATCCACGTGCTGGCCCTGGTGGTGCAGCCAGGCAGGGGCTCAGTGGTGGAGCAGCAAAGGGCACCCGGCCTCAGAGGTCACCGTGCCTCAGTATTTTGGGCTTGTGAGTAGCTTTTTGTGTTGGCAAAGGGCTCTCAGTGCACCTGATATGGCTCACTTCCTGTCCGTAATCAGAGCCATGCTGCTGGACCTGGGTCATTTTCTGCTTCAGGAAAGAGGTGATGGCTGGGTGGTGGCTATTAGTCTACAAACAGGGTTTCTGATTCTTTCCGCCAAGAATGATGGAAAAAATGGAGCTGGGGGTGAGAACTTAGCCCTAAACATCTTCATTGAGTTAACACTACTTTGTATTTCAACGCTTGATTTTGGTGCTACTTCCTTCCTCATTTTCTGGGGGTAAAAAAGGTTCTATCTGCCCTTGAAATATATCTAGGGTGCTTGGGACTTGGACAGACACTGCTATGTCAATGTTGCTAGCAGCATTATTTGCAATAGCCAAAAGTTAGAAACAGCCCAAGAGGCAATCGACGGATGAGTAGATAAATAACATGTGGTCTATACAGATGTATTAATTAGGTTTTTAATTTTTGCCATTTCCTGATGCTGTGACATCTGGGGCCCTGCTGACCCTGGAGGGACTGCCCGTTCCAGGGACTAGCTGATTGCTAGGGAAGTTTCCCTGCAGACTCTCGCCTTTCATGAGCAAACCAGCCAGTCCCAAGCCACCCCAACTACCTCCTCTATGGGGCTCTCACACTCCAGGGCACTATCTCCCTGCACTCATCACCCCAGGGCAGGTACAGGACATTTAGGGACAGCCCCTGCAGCCTAGAGCCTGCTGAAATTATGCAAACTAGCCAACCCTAAGCCTGCTTACCCTGCCTTGCTTGTTCCTTCCTGCGGAAACCCCAGTAAAGGCTCCTGCCCACGTTTGCATCTCCCGCCCCCGCCCCCACCCCCGCCCCCGCCCCCACTCCCGCCCCCACCCCCGCACCCGACCCACCCTGGTGCTTCCTTGTGTGGCCTGGTGTGGCGTGTCCTGCCTCCTGTGTCCAGGGTCTGTGAATATTAACTTTCTCCTTCCTGACAGTCTTTTCTGTGTCTGAATTTCTTATTACACCTGATTAAAACAAATCCCCAGCACATTTAAAACAACATACATGAGTGTAATTCAGCTGTAAGAAGTAATAAAGTTCTGTCCCATGCTACACACAGGGATGAATCTTTTTTTTTTTTTTTTTTTGTGAGATGGAGTCTTGCACTGTCACCCAGGCTGGAGTGCAGTGGCGCGATCTCAGCTCACTGCAACCTCCGCCTCCAGGGTTCAAGCGATTCTCCTGCCTCAGCTTCCTGAGCAGCTGGGATTATGGGTGCGTGTCACTGTGCCCGGCTAACTTTTGTATTTTTAGTAGAGATGGCGTTTCACTGTGTTAGCCAGGATGGTCTCGATCTCCTGACCTCGTGATCCACCAGCCTCGGCTTCCCAAAGTGCTAGGATTACAGGCGTGAGCCACCGCGCCCGGCCACAACATGGATGACTCTGAAGGATGTTATGTTAAATGAAGCAAGCCAGGCCCACAAATGCTCCGACATACCATGGCACACAACTGAGTGGTAAGAAAGAATAAACTATTGATCCCTGTGACAACTTGATTGAACCTCCAAGGCATTAGCGTGAAAGAAGGCAATCTCAAAAGACCATCCATGTGTATGACATTCTTGAAAAGGTGACCTAGGGACAATGAGTAGATTGGTAGTTGAAAGTGGTTGGGGTGGGGGGAGGTTGTGAATATAAAGGGGAGGTACGGGGAGTTTTCTTGGGGGATAGAACATCTCTGTATCCCAATTGCGGTCGTGGTTACACAATCTATACATGTCCTAAAGCTCATAGAACTGTACACTGAAATAGTTATTTGTATTAGTTATTAATTGAAAAATAAAGGATAAAAGGGGTAAAATGGATGGTATCAATTCAATTGTAATGTCATTATTTTTATATTTATTTATTTATTTATTTTTTGAGATGGAGTCTTGCTCTACAAGACTGGAGTGCAGTGGTGAGATCTCGGCTCACCGCAACTTCTGTCTTCCAGATTCAAGCGATTCTCTAACCTCAGCCTCTGGGGCAGCTGGGACTGCAGGTGTGTGCCGCAACACCCAGCTAATTTTTCTACTTTTAGCAGAGATAAGGTATCATCCTGTTGGCCAGGCTGGTCTCTAACTCCTGACCTCAGGTGATCTGCCTGCCTCGGCCTCCCAAAGTGCTGGGATTACAGGCATGAGCCACCGCACCCAGCCTTGAAATGTTTTTAAAAATACCTTTATCTTTAGTCAGATGCCTAAAGGATAAAAACTATATGATTTTACTTATTTGAGGTAGCTAGAGTAATCAAATTCGTAGAAGCAGAAAAGTAGGATGGTGGTTGCCAGGGGCTGGGACTGGGGACTGGGGAGTTGTCTAATGGGGACAGTTTCAGTTTTGCAAGATGCAAACGTTTTGAAGATGGAGGGTGGTGATGGTTGCACAACAGTGTGAATGTTCTTAGTGCCACTGAACTGTATGCTCAGAAATGAATTAAGACAGTACATTTTATGTTGCGCATATTTTACCACAATAAAACCCAGCTAGGCTGCTGGCCAGCGTGTCCATCAGCGCCGTGGGTGGTGGCTCCTGAGGGCGGAGTGCGGTGCCCCTCATCTGCCCCACACCTGCAGGCAGCTGGCCTGGGATACCTCATTCTTGGCCAGGGAGCACATCATCCTCACATGTCCCTGGCCTTGGGAGCCTGGCTTGCCTGGTGACCCAGGGGCTTTGCTGTGACCTTGGAGGCTGCTGAGAAGGTCTCTCTCTTACCAAACCAGCAGCCAGACAGCCTTTATGGCAAATAGCACCGTGAAAACAGCTGGACCCACAAGGGTTGTGGCAGCAGCTTCTGCCTGAGAAACCCGTCCGGGTCGTTGTGGCCTCAGGGAGTCCAGGCCTCTGCTTGCTTGGTGGGACTCAGTCCCAGCTGCGGGTTGGTATCACTGCGGCTGTCTGCTCTCTTTTTGCATTTTTGTTCATTTGGAGGCCTCCCCACCTCACCTGCAGAGCCCAGGAGGCGGCACTCTCTGGGAGGTCCCAGGCAGAAGAGCTGGCTTAGGGTGATGGGCGTCCCATTGCCCGGGATTTGAGAACCTGCCCCTTTGGTTTTTATAATTAGATTTCTAACAGGATCCAAGTGAAACCACAACCCAAACCCCAAGCTGTAAACCCAGCAGCTTTTCTGAGCACACCCCTCCCCTCACACACATCACAGGCCTGGGACCGTGGCCTCGAGGCTCAGGGAGACTATAGACATTTGTTTGCTTCCTTTCAGGGCTTCAGGCGGTTTTTCTTCCCCTCCCCAGTCTTGCAGATTCTTTTGAAAACCCCAGAGTCCCACTTTCAACTCCTTCCTCTGGTCTCTGATAAAAGGCACACTAAGAATCACTTCTAACAGTTTCAGTGAGAGCTAAGAAGGCTGTCTGCAAAGACAGGACATCAAAGCACAGAGCTCAGGTGTGCCCTGGCTGGCCTGAGACAGCCCTGTGGCAGGAGGGAGCGTCTGCAGCCTCCAAACCGGCCCTGCTGCCCCCAGGGGTCCCAGACTTCCCCGGCTGCAGCCCCTGCCCTGGGCCTCCTGGCTACTGCCCGGCTGTACTTAGCCTTCTGGCAGGCGCCAGAACTGACTGCCAGGAAAAGCCACAGCGAACCCTGCAAATTGCCCAGATACCTGGAGACAACATCTTAATTGCCCTGAGAAGAGCTGCCTGGCTGGAGAGTCCCTTTCTGTGGGCAGGCAAGGTTTGAACTTCAAAGAGACTCTCCCGTGGTTCACAATGTTTACAGCAGCTCTAGGAGTGACAGGATAATTTTGGTGTCCTTGGAGAGAGTGGCCTGGCAGGGCTTCTACTTCTGCTGTGGTCTAAGAGCCTCAGGGGGACCACGATTTGTGGGACTCACCACAAATAGCCCTACTCCTGTCCCGGGAATGCCGCCAGCGCTGCTTTTCTGGTGTCTTTGACTCCAGCTCTAGGCTCCTGGCATCCATCATGGGGTGCCGGGGTATGGGCTGACCGGGGGCTAAGCTCACTGACCATGGCCAGCCTGGTCCTGGGCATGAGGATCACCACTCATGTGTCTCATTCCAAAGTTTCATGGTTGGGGGCTCTGGTGGGGTGAGAGGTGATGTATCAATTTGCTTCCATCTTCTCAACTCTAGCCTCCTTACAGGAAGTGGCGTAGGTTTGGAATCATCCCCTCACTCCTCAGTCGTCACCCAGGGCCGTCCCTTACACACCTCAGCTTAGGCCTGGCTGCTGAGAGTGTGTGATGGTGGATCACACCTGCTGGAGAAATGCAGGCCTGGATCTCCCTGCTGCGGATGGATCCACTGTTCTAGTGTCACTATCCAGCCCATGCTTCACGGCATTCAGGCAGGGCTGCTGGAAAGCTCACTCAGAAGGGTGACTCCATAGCTGGGGCTTGCAAACACCTGGGTGTGTTCTATCTGCAGGCTCAGGGCTGGGCTAGAAGCTCTGCAAGGCTGGGCTCAGCTGAGCAGCTGCCTGGAGCACTTCTGTGTGGCTTGAGCTTCCTTACAGCATGGGGGCCTCAAGGCAGGCTTCTTCTATGGAGGCTCAGAACTTCAGAATGGGTGTTGGTGGAAAAGGTAGAAGCCGTGTGGCCCCTGGGACGCTGCACAAAAGCCCAACTTCTACCTTTCTACCTTGGCCAATCTCCAAGGATTGTTTTTATCATATGCCCTTGGTGGAAGCAGCAGGCCATCCCAGATTCCAGGGAAAGCACACAGACCCCACTCTCAGTGGGGAAGGGCCAGACACCACGTTGACATGTGTGCTTATCCCAAGAGGAAAACATTTATATTTACTTCATTTTTACTCCTAGAAATAGACCCTTGAGTTGTGGATAGACAACTTAAACGAAAATCAGGAAACTTGAATCCTGGTGTCAGAACCCCGGGAAGTTCATGGAGTGTGTTAGGCCACAAAGACGCTCAGCCTCAGTTTCCTTATCTCAGTAGTGAGGGTACCATCATGGTAGTTTAATGTACTGCCTGCAGAGAAAGTGCTTAGGGAGGAGGTGAGGCCTGTCTCACACCAGTCACTGCCCTGGGGGACACGGGGGCTCTGGGCACCCTCTGTCTCATGTCCACACTGATCTAGGTGTGAGGATTGTGGGGGGCCTGGGTGGAGTCGGCTGCACCGATGGAAAGTTGCTGCTGGGGAGAGTCACTCTAGGCTTCATTCAACTGTGACATGAATGTCAGCCTGGGTTCTTCCAGCTGGGATGGAGAAACAGCTCTTCTCAACACGGGTGAGGCCCCAGCCCTGGCCCTGCCAAACCAATGGGCTATGTGGCCCTGGGCCAAGGACACAGCTCCAGGATTTGTCTGGTCCTCATGGTGCTTCACCATGAGAGCAGGGGAGGGTGGCAGTGAGACTTCTCTGGATCACAGAGAGGAGAGAATGGGAGGGCGGCATGTACCCAAAGAGCTGGTTCCATCACGGAGCGAGGGACTTGCCGCCTAGAGGCCACAGCCAGAGGAGCATCCTGACTCCCAAGGATGGAGAACCAATGCCTGTCCTGCAGGCTTCTCAGTCACCTCAAAGAAGTCCCAGGGTCTGATCAGAGAGACTCAGTGCTGCAGGGATGCAGGGCCCCGTCTCGGTGCCACATGAGGAAGGCTAGCTGCCCGCCACAGTCAGATCGGCTGCCAGCCCTTCCCAGTTCCAGCCTGACAGATACAGAATCTGCAGCTACAAGTGGGAGAGGGAGCCACCCTTGCAGTCAGATGTCTGGCTCACTTCCAATGCCAATGTGATTTTATTGTTTTCTCGGTGGTTTGCTTGGGAAGGGGCTGTGGATGCCACAGGCACTGGGAGATGTGGCTTTGGGAGAAGACAAGGCAGGGTTTTGCCAGCCAGCCTCAGGCCCCTCATCCGAGAAATGAGGGAGGCTGGGACCCTTCAGAGGGCAGGATTGTAGGTTTGGTACCACCTGCTTTCCCAGTCTTCAGCAGAGAGCTGACAGGCTGGGCTGACTGCACGGGCCTCTCTTGCTGTTGGAGGGAGCAGAGAACAGACTGGCCACTCACTCCAAGCCCATGGGGCTGCTGTGCTGCCCACTGGACCTCCGGAATCCTTCTCTGCACCACACATAAGATGCACCAGTGTTGGGGCCCTGACCTTTCCTAACACGATTTGACCTTTTGCACTTCCAGGTCTCTGCATGTGCTGACTCCTGGAATTCCCCCCAACAAACCGTTTCTCCACCACAACACCTGAGCAATCCCTCCCCGAAGCCTGTCCCAGGAGGGCTCATTGCTGGCTCAGATGCTGGGCAGGGCCCTGCTCCCCCACTGTGGGCCTTGGCCATCTGATGTCCGTGTGTGCATACATACAGAGATTTCTCATGGGAATTGGCTTATGTGATTATAGAGGCTGAGAAGTCTCGCAATCTGCCATCTGCAAGCCAGACATCCAGGCCAGCTGATGATGTAATTCCAGTCTAAGTTTGCAGGCCTGAGAACCAGCAGTGACGGCGTCCAAAGGCAGGAGAAGCTGCATATCCCAGCTTAAGCAGAGAGAGCACATTAAGTGTACGCTGCCTTTTGTTCTGTCTGGGCCCCCCATGGACTGGATGGTGCCCACCTGCATTGGTTCACTTCTTTAGTCAGTCTACTGATTCAAATGCTAATCTCTTCTGGAAATTTTCAAACAGATACACCCAGAAATATTTATTTTACCAGCTGTATAGCTGTATGGGCATTCCTTAGCACAGGCAAGTTGACAGAATTCACCATCACACTTACTTGGTTTGAGCCCACAACAGGCAGAAGTGCCAGGAGTTAACTCAGGAATTCTTCAACTGATGCTTCTCAGAGTAGAGTATGAATACCCCAACTCCACCAGTCCCAGGGTCTGGGGAGGCACATGAGTTTCACACGAGGACTCCACAAAGCCTGGCATGTGGGCAGGTGCAGGGCTGCCCACTGTTATTGGGCCACATTAAGGTAAGCACAGAAATCGAGAGTGAGCAGAAACTTTTACAGCACTAGGTTGTAGAAGCAACATCTAAGCTCATGGTCATTTTTCTAGCAATTCATTTCACCAAATGTATTTTGCAAAAGTGACCACTGGCAATGAATTGGCTAGAACGATAAAAAGTTCCCAGTCCTTCACTACAGATAGTTTGAGAACACAGTTTGCTACCATGGCCAGAAACACTGGCTGTGTCTTTGCTGTCCCGGCCATTTGCTGCTGGCCTCTGTGGAGCCTCTCTCCACATGGTCTGTGGAGGGTGTTCTGTGCAGAGCTGAACCCCCAGGGGCCAGGGCTGGAGATGTGCCAGCATGGCTCCTCAGCAGCCAGCAGCCATGGCAGCCTGGGACAGAAGGATGGCTGCCTCCAGAGCATTGTGTGGAATCGTCCCGAGGACAGCAGGGATGCGGGGCCCCGAGCTGATTTCTGGGGCAACCTCCAGGGCACTGCTTGTTGCTTTCTGGATAGGCGTTGGTGGCGGAAGCAGCTGACCTGCTTCTGTTGGCCACCTTGGAATTCAGGACTCTGCTAAACCAGGACAAAGGCCAGAAGCGTCCTGGAGGGGTCTGGAGGGGGAGGAAGGAGTTGAACGGCATCATTTTTGTTGAAGGCACAGGGCTGCCTGTTTCCCATGAAAAAGTAAAAAGATGAACAGAGAGATAACCAACTGAGGTAAACAACTCTTCAAGAGTGGGCAGAACCTTCTCTAAGGTCACGGCTCCTTTGAGAAAGTGACGAAAGCTGTGGGCTCTGTTCCCAGGAGATGCACGTGGGTGTGCAAACATAAACACATGGCCAACTGTAAACACATACACACGCATACATGCATGAATGAACAATTACACATGTTCATACATGTGCAACCACTGGGCACATTTGCACACATGCACAAATGTACAAATGCATGCCCGTGAACACAGGACATATACACATGCTTATGTGTACATACACACACAAGAAAACCACACAGGCACACACATATGCACACACATGCACACACGTAGACACACGCACACACAAACAACTGCACACATGCACATTTACACATGTGCAAATGCTGTTGTGCCACGTCCCAGGTGTTCTTGACTCTCGGAACCATCTCTACAGTTTCCAGGGCTCAGAGATCCGGTTTTAAAAGAAAAGTGGGCATTTAAAAAGCTGCAAAAAGGAAAAGGAAACCACAGGAAGGAAATAAAAAGTCTCAAAGACTGCCTAATTAAAGTGACAGAGAGCCATTCCCCGCTGCTCACTCCGTAAACCTGTGCTACGGCTGAGCGGCGCCCTCTGGAAAGGAAATGACCTACAGTCCTGGGAGGTACGGTGCCATCTCCCCAGGCCTTCCCCATTGGCTGGAGCAGAGAACAGACGGGAATTTCAGCTGCAGGAAACTCAGAGAAGCTTGCCTCAAACTTCAGATGCCAGGGTTGTTCCTCTGCCCCAGCCTCCAAGAAAACCTTCGCAGTCACGTGTGGTGTTGACACTATCTCCTGGAGAGCCCCTTGGTCCCTAGAGAGTCAGAGGCTTGTGGCCACATAGGCTAGGACTATGCCTTGTCACTGGGAGCTCTGGTGTCTTGGTCCCTAGCCACGAGGTCAGGAGGGACGCTGGAAAATTCCTTCAAACAGGGAGTCATTAAAAGTCCCTGCCCAACCAAGTAGCTGATGGTCTTCCTAGGGCTGGGTAGAAAGGAGCAATGGGTGTCCTGGGGCCCAGCATGGGGCAGCAGGACCTGGGGACCCCTGTCTTGCAGAGGCCCATACTCATGATTGGCACCGAGTCATAGCGGCATGTCTCTCCCAGTGTGTGCATGCACACTGCACAAACACATGCACACAACCACAGGCATGCAGACACACACACACACAACCAGTCATGGACACACACAAACACACACACAAACACATACACAAAACCACAGGCATGCACACAGGTGCTCATCCCAAGACTGGAAAGGGTGCTGGGCAATCCACATAAATGTCCACTTGAATCTTCTGGTGGCCCCATGGGCAGGCTCCAGAAGATCCATCTTGCAGGTGAACAGACTGGCTACATTTTATAGGAAAATGAAGCTCGGTGAGGTTGCATTACTTGAGGTCACACAGTGAGGATGGCATCCAGGACTCCAAACCAGGTGATCAGGTTTCAAAGCCTGCATCCTCCCCGTGATCCTGCCCTTGGCCCAGGGGACTGCTAAACCCAGTGTGCTGAGGACAAGGAGGACATGGGCTTAGATGGGTGTGGACTGGACAAAGCTGTGTGGTTCAGAGTGACCTGCGCAGCTCATGGCCCCATCTGGGCTCCAGAGTCCCATGGGATGCTGAGCCACAAGGCGGAGCCTGCCCAGACCAGCTCTGGGAAAGAGCCTTCCCGTCACCCATCTTGTGGCCATCTGCTCAGGCAGGGTGGCTGGACCCCATTTCCCAGGCAGCTGTGTCAAGGGGGGTCCCTGAAAGAAGGGTGGGCCCCAGATGTGCTTTATGGAGTGGGGAGATGTAGGTTGTACAACACTTCATTACTGCCCACAGCTGGGAAACAGCTGCTGCTCTCAGCTGGCCGGGCTGCCTGGCCCCTGGGCCATAATAGTATTGTGTGTGGGAGCTGGCAGCAGAGAGTCATTAAAGAAGCTGGCTAGGCTCTGGGAGGAGGGATTATGCCAATGCCGCAGTCCCAGAAGCTGGCCTCTGCCAGGGGAGCTGGTAACTGCGGACCAGCCACCTGGACTCTCTAGGACTCTGTTCTCTTCAGAGAGAGTTGTATTCAGCTCTTGGGGTGGTTGTGAGGACTGAGGATGCAACAAATTTCCATCACACTTCAGCACAGTTCTCAGGAACTAGTGGGGTAAACCAGAGATGATCATAGCTACTGGCTGAAATTTGCCTGAATTTCACAATGTTGCTCACCAGTAGGGATTGCCGGGGTGCAGCGAGGAAGTTCCAGGCCTGCCAATGTCAAAAACAGGTCTTTCCAAGGATGCCGTCTCTCTGCTACCTCCCTTCTGTGACAAGAGCTGTTGGTAACTGGGTTGGTGGTGAGCTACCTGGAAACTTAGTGTGAGAAACTACTAGTGGATCCTGTGGGTCAGGAATTTGGAGACTGCATGGTGGGGATGGCTCCTCTTTGCTCTGCCATGTCTGAGGCCCAAGCTGGGACATCTGACTGCTGGTAATTCATTCTTACATCTTGACAGGTATGTGGGTTGTCAACTGGGTCCTCCGTTCCTCTCCGGATGGCTAGTTGGACTTCCTCACAGCATGGTGGCTGGGTTCCCAGGATGAGTCCTCAAAGAGCCCGAAGGAAGCTACATGCTATTTATGACCTCACCTTGGCCTCCCCACTCATCTCCGCTGCCAGGCTCTCCTCGTGCATATATACTACCCAGATTTAAGGGTAGGGACAAAGACCCCCTGGGGGAGGAGTGTTGGTCACATTGTGAGGGGAGCATGTGGTATAAGATACGCACATATACCCAGACATACACACACAGGCGTGGCCATCTCTGAAAAGCAGCAGCCTCCCCAGTGTTCCTGTGACACTTTTCATAGAGAGACAGAGCTTTGTCTAGGGTCTCTATCCTACAACACTCTTGCTAAAGGTCCTTCTGAAATGCAGTCACAAGTTGGGAGAATCCAAGAGAGCAGAGACCCCTTGGGAAAGACCATCTCCTGGGATCTGGCCTCAGGAACTGACAAACAAGTTGGAGGAAGACCATGTAAACATAAACAAATATGCTGAAACACCCGCATCACATTTTGAGACAATGAGAATTGCACCAATGTAAGATGAGCTCAATTATGAAATTGTGCAGTGCCTGGAGCTCTGCCCTGAGTGGCCCCTCCAGGATCCATGGGAGAAGTTTTGTCCTTGACTGAAAAGCCAGGACAACCAGCTATTTCTCCAGAGTTGCTCTGATTAGTCTGTTACCATTGAGTTTTTAAATGTATCCACACTGTATATACGATTTAAAGTAATGAGTGACTTTTTCTGTAATTAAAAAAATGGCAAAAACAAAGTTAAAAAAAAATCTCTCTCTCTTTTTTTTTTGACAGGGGGTTTTGCTCTTGTTGCCCAGGCTGGAGTGCAGTGGCATGGTCTTGGCTCACCACAACTTCCGCCTCCCAGGTTCAAGGGATTCTCCTACCTCAGCCTCTGGAGTAGCTGGGATTACAGGCATGTAGCACCATGCCCGGCTAATTTTGTATTTTTAGTAGAGATGGGGTTTCTCTATGTTGGTCAGGCTGGTTGCGAACTCCCAACCTCAGGTGATCCACCTGCCTCGGCTCTCTTTTTTGTTTTAATTGAAGAAGTCAACATTCCTTCTTATCTCCACCAGGCTGACCCTGGTGGCAACCACAGTTAATAGCTTCATGTGGATTGTTTGTTTTCAAAACCTAGATTTTAATCTTTTAAATTCTTTTAAAAATATTGCCACCATCAAGGCGGGGTACCGGTCACATGAGCATGGAGGCAGTCTAGGCACTGAGGGGCTGGGCCATGTGTCCCCTTTTTTGGGTAGAGGGGTGAGGGTGGGAAAGGAGTATGTGGGCTGGTGACCCAGAGAAGGGGCATTGGGAGCCAGCTCGGAAGTGTGTAGGCTGCCTAATAAAAGTGACAGGGAGCCGTTTCCACTGCTCTTTGATGTTTGAAATGATATTTGAAATGATACGCATAGCTGTTCCAGCACTAGCCCACAGAATTTTTGCACTAATTATGTTTTTCTTGTTGTTTGTGATACACTGTTTCTATTCTCTGATCATTCCTGGATATTTCTCCAGTTGATGACGTGGGGATTATTGCATTTTAGGGGAACTCTTTTTATTGAAATATCTCTTCCACATGGAAAAGGGCACACACCAGGATAGAACAACATGGTGAATTTTCCCAAGGTGAACCCACATGTTGTCAGCCCAAGAAATGACAGTATCAGCCCCCAGAGGCTCCCTCTGGGTGCTAACCCTCCAAGCCTGGTCACCATCCTTATCTCTGAAACCGTAGCTGACTTTCATCTATCTTAGAAGGTATATCATTGCAACATGCAGGGTGCATCTGTTTGAGTCTGGCTCCTTGAGCACAGCATCACGTCTGTGAAAATCAAAGGTTCCTTTCTTTTGGACACCTGTATTGCAACCCCTGGATTACTGAGCCCCTCGTTTATTTAGAGAAGTCATTAGGATTACAATTAGTGATGTTTTTTTTTTTTCTGCCAATATTCATAGCTGCCCTGGGACCTCCTTCACCTGCAGTAGAGAACGTGGATGGGAACAGTTCTGGCAATTACGAAGCTGGAACAATTGTAGGCTTGGATATCCCCAGAGACTTGGATTGGATTCCTGTTGGCTTTGTGACTCTGGCTTCTCATCTGTGGGAACATCAACAGTGGTACCAGCATGCATTGGGGGCTGTCTCAGAGTAGGCTGCGTGCAGCACACCTTATGTGTAGGGTCCACTGGGTCCCTACCACCACACAGGGAGTGCAGTTACTGTCCCCATGGCACAGATGAGTTAACTGAGGCATGCTCACAGAGCTGGTAAGGGTGGGGAACTGAAACCTGGACCCAGAGTGTCTGGCTTCAGAAGCCAGGCATCCATGCACTGGGCCATGTTGTCTCCTCGAGCAGAATGGGGACATCCAGGGTCCTTTCAGGCATATCTGTCTTCAGACACAGCCTGTGATCCTTCTGCAGGGCCCTCGAGTAGGTCACTGTCTTCAGTTTCTTTTGTTGAAGCTGGGGATTTCCCTAACCCCTGCTACATGTAGTCTCTAGGTTCAAGCTGTTCTGTGGGTCAGTCTGATGGCTCCTTCCAGCACATTCTTTCAACTGGCCAGGGCTGAGGCCCCGGTGTGGGTCAGCCGGGACAGAGTCCAGCAGGCATTTCACCAGAGTATACTTGGGAAGTCATTGTGGTGGTGGGCAGCCGGTGCCCTCCACACTGAGAGCTGGAAAAACGTTTATTTTAAAAGAATTGAATATTACCACTTTGGAAAATCATGCCAGTATGAGAATCTATTGTTTTTTAAAAGGGTCTTATTCTCCCAGTGACTCTTTTTTGCATTGTATAATTGATTGACACATTCTCACCTTTGCCAGTGAAAGGGAAAAATCACACAGATGACAAAATGCCCAGAGCATCTGAAACCACACCCTTGTCCCGGGTTTCAGTATCCTGGGGAAGTTCTCATTTGCAAGTAATAAATTGCCGTGTATTTCCTCTTCCTCCCACTGCTTGCCATCACAAGGAAGTAGCAGAAAAAGTCCAAGTTCTACAGTCCACCTACACTGGCCTTGGATTCCAGCCTGCTCACCTGCTAGTGGGTGCAGCTTTGGGTAGCCGGCCAGGTTCTCCCATTGGAATGAGCCGTGGCTGGTGGCCTGCCTGACTTCCCTGAAGGAATGGAGGCCCAGCGGAGGATGGGCAGCATCCCATCCTCAGGGAATCCCCACCCACAGGAAAGGGGAGCACAGAGGGTGGACACGAGACTCGTAAGGTCCTCAGTTGAAGCTGGTCTTTAGGAAAAGTGGGTGCTGCTGGTGGGAGGCCAAGGGCATTGCAGAGGAGCTCTGGGCAAGGCAAACTCAGTACAACAGGTAGGCAACCAGTTCTCCCTCCCCCACCTCCTTCTCGCCAGGCCGTTCCTGGGACTGTCAGGGGGAAGACCTGCGCTTGGCTCTGAGTGTTGGGTATTTAAGTTCTGAAGTTCTGGGTATTTAAGCACTTCCAGTGAACAGTCACTAACAGAGGCTGAAGGCTCAGGGGCAGGCCACCCTGTCCTGTAGACGCCCAGAGCTGCGCCATCTAAAGCTCAGGATCTAGGCCACATCCACGGGCAACTCAAGCCAGGAACCAGGTGTCACCCTGACTTCTCACCCCTGGGTCCTGACACCCCTGCATTTTGGGAGTCTCCAGAAGCCACACCTATCTCACTGACGCCCCTCCTCAGTGAAGTGCAAGACAGCTTGCTACCTGTTGTGTTCGTAACCATTTTGCATGACACCAATCTGGTTCCTCCCTAGCCCTTCTCAACATCAGTGTAATGATGTCACCCACCCTTAGGAGCCCCCGTGCCTCTGCTGCAACGTGTGTCAGTCTTGATATCGGCATGGCACCTTCTTTCCTCTATTCTCTCAACATTTTATTGTAAACACTTTACAACGTGCAGAAAAGCTGATGTAATTGTACAGTGAACACCCATCCTCCTGACGCCTGGATCCCGTGATTAACCTTTTACTATCTTTGCTCTACCACGCGTCTCCATCTCTCCACCCTATCACCTGTGTCCATCTCATTTTTTTACTGCATTGCATGGAAGTTTCAGACATCAATACGTACCACCCCAACACTTTAGCATGAATGTTATTGACTAGATTTCAGTATCTGTCAACAGTTCTTTTTTTGGGAGAAGGGGTCAGATTTTCATTCAATGACATGAACATACATTAACAGAACAATCTGATGTACTTAGGCAAATGCATCTGCTTCCATAATCCAAATTCTGTAGAGATATAGAGCATCACCATTGCCCTAGAAAGTTCCCTTGTGCCCCTTCCCAGCTAATCCCCACCTTCAACTCCCCAAAGGTAACACTGGCAGCATTTTATCAACATAGCTTAGCTTTGCCTTTTCTGGGAATTCGTATAAACGGAATCGTGGAGTATACACGCTTCCGGTTTCTAGATTCATCTGTGTGGCTGATTGCATGCATTTGCAGTTGGTTCCTTTTAATTGCTGAGGAGTGTTCCAGCATACAGAGGGGGTGCCGCGCTGTTGATGATACCTGGATGCTTTCCAGCTGGCAGTAGTGAGTAACAAAGCTGCTATGTGCCTCCTTGCACACATCTTTGGATGGATGCTTTCGTAATACACATGGGTGAAATGGCAGCGTGCACACCAGCCTCTTTGTGACGTGCCCTTTGCCTACTTCTCAGCCACACAGCCCCGGCTGTGGAGAAGCCCTGAGCTGTTTCTCATATACCAGATGCTGTTCCATATGCGAGGACTGTGTGCGCTGGGGCCCCACCCACATCTGACACTCTCATTCTCTTCTGGGGGTTCCCTCCTCCGTAACCTGTGTTCCTGCAACAAGTTCTATTCAGGGTTTCCTTTGATTCCAAGGGTTTCCTCTTGAAGTTACTCCAGGAAGTACTGGCAAGTGTAGGAAGTACATGCTGTATGTGATGAGCTGTCACCACTGGACACTGGGGCACAGTCCCTGGAGACCTCGGGGGCAAGTGCAGAACCAGCTTTGGTGTTGTCCCCTCTGGAGGCTAAGAAGCTGGGGAGATTACCCTCTGACCTCCGCAATGCCCCCCATCACTAGCTCTGTTGCCCAGGGTGGCTGTCAATCAATTCCCAAACCCACCTGGCGATTAGGCTGAGTGGAGTGTGCAGGGAGCGTTCTCAGGCAGAGCCCAGCATTGTGGTAGAACCTGCAGCTGTGTGGGAAAACAGAGGCCCAAGGTCAGGCTAGCAGGGCACCCACAATGCAAACCGCACCTTCTCCAGAAGCCTCCCCTGACCACCTTATGCGTGTTCTTTCCTCTGTGCTCTGATGTCACAGGGCATATGCATGCCTGGTGGTGCCCACTTGTGCCAGTTGCAATGGTCTGTTGGTGAGGTTTTCCCTCTCGGCTGCAAGCTTCTCAGGGGGTCTCTCCATCTCTGCACCCCCAGGACTCAAAATAGCCCTTCAATGCATCAATTCACTTGTACCCTTACCATACTATCTATTCTGTCCCAGGAGTCACTTTCTCCAGTGTCCTGTCATGAAGGTTTGGCTGGGACTGCTGGCAAAAGCCACTGGCTTGCTGCCTGTCCCTTCCTGGCAAGCCAGGCCTGTGTGCTGTGTGTGTAACCTCTGACAAAGTTTGTGGTTTAAAGGTTATGCTGACTGGGCTGGAGGTGAGGTGAGATCAGTGTGTGTTGGAGGTTGGTGGAGTTTTGCCAACTAGAGCAAACTTAGTGCCACGCCCTTGCTGGGCCCCGTTCCCTGAGGAAAGAGTCTATGGTTGGCTCTTGCAAGACCGCAGGTGAGTCTGTGCCTTCCTGTCTGCGTCTCCCCCTGGTCAGGCAGGGTGGAGTGAGCACAGAGCTAGGCACGTGGTTCCAGGCCACTTCATTGTTTGCTTACAGTTGAGAATGTCCCCCAGGTCTCTTGTGTCTGGGATTAGTGGAAGCAGGTCCTGCTGGGACTGTAGCTGGGTCCCCTGGTCACCAATCCAGCTTCAGGAACTGAGCTGTATACCTGACACCTTAAGTGAGGTCATTTGCCCTGTGGACCCACATCTGGGCACAGAGCCATTTAGTTCTCAACTCTTTTGTCAGGAAATCTTTCCGTGTTCTCCTCACTTGGTGATTTTGTTCATTCAACACAGGTTTTTGGAGTCCCTGGCAGGGGCTTGGCAGATGCTATGATGTGTTGGTCCAGGGAATCAGCTTCCAAAGCTCTTTCTTGCTGGCATCCCCATCCATGAGGGCTGGCTGCAGGGCAAGGTGGTGTGCTGCACCCTACACCATCACTCAGAGATCTGCGGCCCTTCCATCAGGTGGCCCTGCCATCCTCCTGGGCCCTGGGTTTCTCAGTTGGATTCTGTGAATCCAGGAGGTGGATGAGGAGAAAAACAGCGTGGAGGATTCCATGGGAGGCTTTGGGGCCAGGCCTGAGTGAGATGCACGTCACTTCTGCTCACGTTCAATTTCCTAGAGCTTTCCCAGGACATCTCCGACTCCCGGCCGCCTGGGAAGCTGGGAAATATGATCTTCAGGGCTGGGGGGACACGTGACATCGTCTTGGCCACACGTGGGGAAGGTTAGACCCACCTCTTGGCCATAGGTGGCTGATGGTCTAGCGAGGAAGATGTGTCCATACCCTTGCTGGTGACACGGCCTGCGGAGGGGCATGCGCCTGACAATGACAGCCTCATTTTCCAGTTCCCAGGTCAAGATACAACTGTTCCAATGTAAACGTTCTTAAATGATTCTAAAATTAACTCTCACTTGGTTATACGTGTAAGGTATTTTCTCCCAAGTGGTGCTGTACAGCCAACAGTTGTACCTGGAGAGCTTCCTGGGGAGTGGCAGCAGAGCTGCTGTGTGGTGGGGTTGGGCTGGGACACTTGAGCTGAGCAGCCAGCCAGGGCTCCATGCCGTGTCCCCTGCGTTTCCATAGGAAGGACTGTAGGAGTGTGTGCTTGCCAAGGTTACGAGGTGATAGGACATTTTCACAATGGAGCTCTTTCTTATATGCAATGTCCCTAGTACAGCTTTCAAAAAATAGGATTAAAACTCTTTTTTTTTGAGACCGAGTTTCACTCTTGTTGCCCAGGCTAGAGTGCAATGATGCCATCTTGGCTCACTGCAACCTCTGCTTCCCAGGTTCAAGTGATTCTTCTGCCTCAGCCTCCCAAGTAGCTGGGATTACAGGCATGCACCACCATGCCTGGCTAATTTTATATTTTTAGTAGAGACAGGGTTTCTCCATGTTGGTCAGGCTGGTCTTGAACTCCCGACCTCAGGTGATCTGCCTGCCTCAGCCTCCCAAAGTGCTGAGATTACAGGCATTAGCCACCACTGTTCCCTGCCAAAATTCATTTTTAATGAAAAAATAATATTGTGTCAAGTCAGGACTACTTTCATTGGAAGTCCAGGACTTCAGGTTTCCATACGACCAGGGAAGCGGAAGAGGAGATGGGACCCTTTCCTGGGAGAGGGTCTAGCTCAGGAAGTCTGTGTCAGATCTGAGGAAAGGCTTGGGGGGATGAGGAAGAGCAGCAGGCATGGGTTGTGCATGCCCAACGGGCTGCTAAGAATGGAAGCAAATTCTCATCGGGTCATGAGGGCAAGGGCAGAAACCAAAGCGTCCTCTGTCATCGCCACGTCTCCCAGGGAGGATGAGTTCTGGCTGCTTTGATACCCAAAGCATTTAGGAATCAGAGATTATTTTATGCTTTACAGAAGGTCTAGGGCAGTTTTTATTAACTGAAAATCAGTAATTTATCCAACATGGTAAATAATGAAAAATATGGGCAGAATAAAGTGCAATAGTAACACAAAAACTTTTTTTGAATGAGTAAAATGTTAATAATTGCAAATAAGCTATTTTGCTTCATAATCAATGGAAATACTGAGAAATGTTGGAAATATTCATTTATTAGCTATCACAAATCTAGAGGATTTTATTTCATTTGGAAGATATTCATACCTGTTACCCAGAAGTACACAGGACCCTTTGGGATGCTTTGTGACTTCAAGATCCTTTCTGTAACTCATTGGCCTTGAAATCTGTCCTAAGATCAAGCACACCCTTTGCAAGATCCTGGTCAGTTTTCATTTGGGGCCGATGTCTGCCATTAGTTAACAATCCAACTCTTGATTCTCTACCCTCAAAGCCTTCCCTTAGGTTCCCAGCTCTTAGAGCAGTACAGAGGGCTTTGCTTGAGTGACAGTTCCTGTTGTTTTCCTGTTCATCAGTTGCTCCATTCCCTTGTGCACCCAAGTAACCAATGATGGTTCAGCAGCGAATGAGCAAAACACAAACCAAGCAAGACAAAATACCGTCCTGTTGACATAGTGGCGCTGTAATTATTATTTATCCTTCCTGTGTCCCCAAGCTATGATGACGCTGGAAGAGGGACCAAGAGCTGTGTCTCAGATTACCATTGCTCCAGGAGCCAGTCACTGGAATGACAGACAAGACAGACATAGCAGAACAGTGGCGGACAACCACTGACAGAGAACCACAATTAGTTCCATTGCTATAGAGTCCCTCAGGAAATAAATGAAATAAATCCTATTTATGCCTGAATGCATGAGGCCTTACAGATATCCAGTTGTTTCATGTTGAATTCAAAGAGCCAACATATTTCTGGAGAAATTGCTTCCCAGCTGGAGATGGCCGGGCAAGTCTCCAGGAGCAGTGGCGTCTGAGGTTGGGGAAGCTCACCATGGGGGTCTGTCATGGGTTTGAGAGTGGGGAGCACATGCCTGAATGACTTGGGGCAGTGGAGTAGGAGGGGGTACTATGGACAAAGTAAAGATGACCACATTTTCCTGGTCACTTTTATCACTGAGGCAATAACAACAAGGCTCTGAGGCTGCTGGGTCATCTAGAGTTGGGTAATAGTGCAACATATATTGATTTTGGATTAGCCAGGATTCACGTTAAGGAGTGTTTTGTTTCTTCCCCAAAGCAGCTTTCTCTATGCTTACAAAACAAAAATAACATGAAACTCCCAGTTCTGCAGCTCGTCGGATGCTGTCTCACTGAGCTTTAGGGGCACACCTGGCCTGTCTCCTGCCAGCCTCACCTCCAACAGCATTCCCACCCGTGGGTGTCCATAGGCCCCATTCCTGCTCCTGCCCTGGGGTCCCTAAGCAGCAGACATTTCATGTCCTAGGATCCCCTGCACGCCTCTGACCTAATGTAGAAATTCTGGCTGAAATGGAGGGTGTGGGGAGTGCCTTTTCCGTGATACTTGTCTGTTTTGTTACGTGGTCTCCAGGGCTGCTAGACGTTTTCATAGAGAATGTTGCTGTTGCTCTGGACCCCTGCTCATCTGCCCTGCAGAAGTCGGGAGCTATACCCTCATTTTGACATCTCTCTCCTCCAGGTACTTGCTACAAAATCCCTTCTCCTTTCCACCAGACAATAAACAAAACCAAACCCTACGCAGGGACGCCTGCTCACTCCCTCCTTCATTGGCCAGAGTGGAAATCCCAGTTTGGTTTCAGCTGAGATCGGTTACAAATATACACGTAACTCTTCATAAATGACCACGTATTGCACATTTATCTCAGTCTGTCATCACGATAACTGGATAAGAATGTTTTTATTTTTGTTTTAAACCCTCCTACTTTCTAACATAGCTGAGAATTCCAAGGTGCAGGCAAGACAAGCTCAGGATCACACATCCATGGTCTTACCAAGCAGGGGTGGTCTGCATACATTTCATGGACTTTTTCCTTTCTAATTTTTAGAAATTGACCATGAACGGCTCTTTAAGTAAGTCTTATATGAGGAAAATATCGATTTCATGGACAAGACAGTCTTTTTTTTTTTTTTTTTTTTTGAGATAGAGCTTCACTCTTGTCACCCAGGCTGGAGTGCAATGGCTCGATCTCGGCTCACCACAACCTCTGTCACCTGGGTTCGAGTGATTCTCTTGCCTCAGCTTCCCAAGTAGTTGGAATTATAGGCATGCGCCACCATGCCCGGCTAATTTTGTATTTTTAGTAGAGACAATGTTTCCCCATGTTGGTCACGCTGGTCTCAAACTCCTGACCTTGGGTGATCCACCCACCTCAGCCTCCCAAAGTGCTGGGATTATAGGCGTGAGCCACAGTGCCCGGCCAGGACAAGGCAGTCTTATATAAAGAGTATGCTTACTTTGTGGAGGCATTTTTGTTCCTGTCCCTTTTGCCCTTCATCATTGTCCCATAAAGGATAGAGAGCACTGAGCCTTCAAGTTGGGCAAGTTGTCAGCACCTTTGACCAAAATCAGTACATGTTTGTATTCAGGAAGGGTCTTTTGAGGCTTCTCAGAGGAATGACGTTTGAATTTTTGCAATGGCAGAAAGCAGTTTCCATACTGGCTGACCCCATCCCTGCCTCTTACCTCTCCATTCTAGATGTGGATCAGAGGCTGTTGAGATATTTGGACATGAGACTGTATTTTTTCTCTCTACCGCTCCCAGAAGCTCAGGTGACAATCCTCTATGTCTTATGACAGCTTGCCCGTATGACAAGGGCCAATGCCCAGGACTTTACTTGGTGCTAAAAATCCATTTCTAACCAGGGAGACCAATTTGTCTTTGTTTTTATCTACTCTCAACATGCACCAGTAAGGTCTTAGGCCCATTCATTCACTCAACCAACACTGAGTGCCTACTGAATGCCAGGGACGTCGCAGACACTGGGGTTGCAACTGTGTCCCTATGCAGACACATCAGTCTACTTGTGGGTCTTAAAGTCTGTAGAAAGGATATATTAGAAGAAGCAGGCTGGGCACGGTGGCTCACCCTTGTAATCCCAGCACTTTGGGAGGCCAAGGCAGGCAGATCATGAGGTCAGGAGATCGAGACCATCTTGGCCAATATGGTGAAACCCCGTCTCTACTAAAAAAAAAAAAAAAAAAAAAAAATTAGCCAGATGTGGTGGCAGGCGCCTGTAGTCCCAGCTAATCAGGAGGCTGAAGCAGGGGAATCGCTTGAACCCGGGAGGCAGAGGTTTCAGTGAGCTGAGATCGCACCACTGCACTCTAGCCTAGGTGACAGAGCGAGATTCCGTCTCAAAAAAAAAAAAAAAAAGGAAGCAATAGCATCACCAACAACTGTTTTAGTTTAATATGTATTAAGATGGACATGACCCATGAGCTGAGCCACATCCTAATGGGACATGATGGAGTGGGAGTCTGCTGTTGTTGACTGAATCAGCGAAGGCCTTGCTGAGGAGGGGCCATCAAAATTGAGATGTCAGTTGTGGGAGTAATGCTCTAAGCAGAAAGAACAGCAAATACACAATCCTGTGGTGGGGAAGCAGTGGGTGCCATTGAGGACCAAAAAGTCCAGGGTGGAAGGAGGGAAGTGCCAGAAATGGTACCAGTGGAGGGTGAAGGGCAGGGGAGTGGCTCCAACATGCAGGGACTTAGGGACCATGATAAGGAGCTTGGGTTTTAGTTAAGATAAAGAAAAAGCTATTGCTAGATTTCAGGTAGGGAGGATCAGATCGTCATCTCAGGAAATGTAACCAGTGTTCTCCCAGTTCATCAGGCCTGGAACCTAGACTCCTCCCTCTCTCCCCAGTCCTCCTATCTGCCCAACACACACACACGCGTGCATGCGCGTGCACGCACACACACACACACACACAGAAACACACCCACATCACCATTGCTCTTCTCCCGCAGCCATTTCCCCTGAAATAGTGAAATTTCTTAATTGTTTTCTCTCCTTTCTATTCTCTGTTCCTCAATCAATTCTCTACCCGACAGCTAGTGATATTCTTAAAATGCAAATCAGAACCCAACATGGTGGCTCACAATTATAATCCCAGCTACTAGAGAAGCTAAAGGTGGGAAGATTGCTTGAGGCCAGAAGTTAGAGACCAGCCTGGGCAACGTGGTGCGACTCTGTAAAAATAAATAAATAAATAAATAAATAAATAAATAAATAAATAAATAAATACACACACACACACACACACACACACACACACACACACACACAAATCAGATATGGTCATCCCTGCCTAAAACAGGTTTGGCAATGAAAATCAAGAGATCTGATACTGATATTGTGTTACCTATTTATTGATGCATTAAAAAAACAAAAACAAAAACAAAAAACACCCAAAATGTAGTGGCTTAAAACAGCAAAAACTCTGGATTGGTTAGGCAGAGCTGGGCAGTTCCTTGGCTGGTCCTAATGGGCTCTCTGTGACTGGTCTTGTTGGGGAGTTGCTGGCAACAGTGCGTGGGACACCTGTCATGGCTTTAGACCATATCTGGTGCCTTTGTGGGGACAGCTAGAGGCTGAGCATGGCTGGGATGGGGGAATTAGGCCTTTCTCTGTCTATGGAGTCTCAGAGCCTCTCCACGTGGCCTCTCCAGGAGGGCAGTTAGGCTTCTGACCTGTCAGCTCAGGCCTTCCACAGGGCCAAGGCAGCAGGGCCAGCTTCACTCCCACATTGCTGGTCAAAGCCAGTCCCAAGTCCAGCCCGATCCAACGAGGGTGGGGCAGCACAGGACATGACATCAGCTGTCATGGTTCACTGGGGACCACCTTCGTAGGCTGGTGATGAAGTTTCTGTGCAAATGTCAGGCTGATACATAAGCCAGGAGCTGGAGCCTGTGGAGAAGCTTGGGCAGATGTTCATTTAGAGTTTGTTGGTGCATATATGGTATTTTAAGCCATAGGAATAAATGCGATCTTTAAGGAGAGTGGGTAAATGGGAAGGGGGATCCAGAACCAAGCTGCAAGGAACATGGTCACTTAGGGGCTTTGAGAGCTGAATGAGTTCAAGGAAGAGTTGGGCATCCTGAGTAGATGTTGAGGGAGAAGGACCACTGTGGAAGGAGGAAAAGTCCAGGAAGCATAGGTAGTTAAAAGTCAAGAGAGAAAAGCCTTCAACAAGGAGGGTGTAGTTGATCATATGGTATGCAGGAGAGGGTTGAATAAGATAAAGACAGAAGATCCCATGGACCTGGCAGCACGGGAGATTTTGGGCAGGAGCCATCTTGGCAGGACAGCGGGCATGCAAATCCAGAGGACGCAAGTGAAGACAGGGCAGTGCCAGGCCGGTGAGCCTTTGGGGAGCTCAGTTGCAGGACAGCCCACAGTGACATGCCCTAGGACCCCCCTTGGTGACTGCAGGACGTCCTGAAGCTTCCTCAGTTGCTCCCACTTCCCCTGCCTCACTCCCCTTGTTATGCCTGTGTTGATAGACGTATATCTCAATAGAGACACAGTCATATATATATATAACATATATATATCATACATATGTCACAGTCATATATATAACATATATATCATACATATGTCACAGTCATATATATA